>NC_056745.1:259836853-260191853 GCF_019279795.1 Protopterus annectens | reverse complement strand
CCTGCACACCACCCCCATCCACATTGTCCACGCACAGGCACTCATGGAAACGACCCAAACTAACCATTTCAAACTTTGTGCAACTCACCTCACCCAGAACATCAATGTCTGTGCTGTAACTGAAACCTGGTTCAAGGCTGAAACCTGTTTGGCCACAACTGGTTTTACCTCATATCATGCACCCCCGGCAATATCACCACCGCCCCAAAACCCGACCATTCCATACCAAACTAAGGGGGTTAACCATCAGACTAGGTATAAACCAATGCAGGAACAATTCCACCATCCTGGTGCAACTAACAGCAAGAAACCATCCAGGTGCAACTAACCATAGGCAAAACTCCTTACTACACTCAAAATGCTACACCACACATACTCAAAAACTCAGGAACCCCACACAGCCTAAACACCATCACTGGAGTATAAATCAATATCCAAAATTCGCCTATAGACATTATTCTAAACTACCCAAATATAGACTAACAATGGAACATTACTAACTTTCTAGCCCAATGGTTCCTGGAGTCAAACAATTCCCTGCCATGGAACAGCTAGTCACTGTTCCATGAGAACAAACATGGGGACATCTCATTACCACAAACATTACATCAAAAAATGGTGAGATCTGAAAAGTTAACAACTCTCAAGTGAATCCATCATAAACTAATCTCACTGGAAAACCACATCCCACCCCCCACCCCAACAAAAACCTACTCACACTAAGTGTGGTATCCTTCAAGGCTCCTGAGCCAAGACTGGTGTGGTATCCTCAGCAGCCAGGCCCCAACAAAAACCAACACCCAACACCCTTCCAGCCATCTCAGGCAGACTGTCTATGAACACCTCCAGGACTGCATGGAATAAGCAATCCCAAATAAAACCAAGACTTTTTTCCAACTAAAAAAAATTAGACAGCCTGGAATAAACTGACCATTATTATTAGAAAATATATATAAGGAGCAATAATAAAATAGAAAATAGCTAAAAAAATAAAAAAAGAGACACAACTAATCATAAAAAAATTGCACTCAAAAAATAAACTATAAATAACTTTCAGATAAATTACAGAATATTTCCAAAATGGACAAAAAATTCAAATCTCATGCAACATCCAGAACATACTAAAACCATACACAAATGCAACAATTAGTCCAAACCCCTCTTAAAGATCTACAACCCAAAAGACAGAAACAACTCTCCCTACACAATCAACCAACATCTAGGTTCAAAGCTCCCTAAAGAACCTCTAAAACACAGCATCAATGGGACTGATGGTGCCTAAAGCTAGTGTAGCAACACAGATGATTAAAAATTAAATGGTGTCCCCGGCGACTGTTAAAGCCCAAACACAGATGCGAATGGGACCCTATAGTGCAGCTGTTTAATGTTCCCGCCTAGCCTAAAACATGCCTCTACTGACCCTGGTAATTACCGCCCCATAAGCGCAACAAGTGGCCAGGTGCCGCCCATCAAGGAGGGCATAATGGTGCACAGCCTGAAACTGCCCCAGTCTGTTAACAATCATTGGGACCCTCAAAGTCTGAGAGAGGAAGGCCAGATGAGGCAAGGAACTTGAATTGGACAACTTCAGACAGTGAAACAGAGCCATTGATGAGGGAAAGGAGGTCATGAAAGCCTTTTTGATCTTTCATGTAAGGGCAGGCACACAATACCCCACAGGGGTTGACTTTAAACTTACCAGCTTAAATGTAAAACCCCCGCTATGTCAGATGAAAAACAAGGGGCCTTAAGGACAAAAACCACAGGGCTAATGTAAATGGCAGCTATGTCAGACTCCAAAAAACACAGGTATGGGTTACCCAGCGAGGGTTGTTCTGCAGGCCAGTTGTTCAAGTGCTTACAGAGCGGTGTCCCACAGGGAGACGATGGCTTATGAGTTTGACAAAGACTGCACCGCCAACATGGATAAGTGAATCGGACATGGATATCCTTCTGCAAGGCAAACTCACGAAACACATAGTTGGTGCCAGAGCCATGGCCTGAAGTTAAACACCAAAAAAAGTCTACTCACAACTCAAATAAACCAAGGACTGCAAGGGCCAGAAATTAAACTATAGAAACACAGAAAAATGTATAGTCATAAAAAAAAAAAACCATGGGTGTGGTAACCAATTGAAAATGTATAAAGGTTATCAGTTACCTTGAAGTAGTTATTGCCTACCTGGAATCCACCGCGACTACATCCAGATCTAGTGAAGTCATTGTTCCCCTCTCATTTCAATTGATCATGAACCAATTTTCGCCACTCTCACATCATCATAGTCCCCATGTTCCCTGTATCTCTACCATTAGATTGAATGATCAATTGTTTTCACTATCTATCTGGTAGGACCTCCCCCCTCTGAGTAATGCTGCCAGATTGAAGAAACAAGTACTCTGGACCCACAAGCAATCCACTTCACCCAGGCTTGCAAACGCAACATATACACAAAAAACAAAACCAAAAGGATGCTCCCCTCATTGAAGACACACCAACATCTTACAGCACATAGAAACTTCCAGCTCTCCATGGTCCAATTCCGCTCAAATACTCCAATGCCACCTCTAAAAATCCTCCCACCATAGCCACTCCTGATCAATGGATAAACCACCAGGCCCAAAGGGATAGATTTAATCAGAATAGAGATACCCAGATGAGAGAAGGTTTAGCGCCTTATCCAAATTTATGTCCGGAATCTGCTGGCAGTTGTTGCTAGAAAGAGAAAAGACTAATTTTTTTAATATAAAGCCAGCTCTAGAAACATTTGGGCTAGGCTGGGTAATGCCCTTAGGCAAATAGCAACAGCACCTATATAATTAACCTTTAGAACTACACCATGTTAAATAGAGACAGCCTGGAAACATCAAGTATGTCCAAAGGGAATCATTCCTATATAGCAGCAATGTTTGCTGATAATACTTCATTACTTGAACTATAGCCTCTAATACATCATTTGATGTATCTGGACCATTTCAACAATTCTGGCATGCATCAAACTGCAGAATATATATTTCTAAGAATTAAATGCTATTAGTAAGCTGTTATACTAATTAACTCCAAGAAAACTAGTGTCATGTTCTTTGACTCAACCAAGAAATTACTCACTGTTTCTTCTATTCTTTTAACAAATCTTAATGGGAACAGAATACCTAATGTCACTGAACAGAGGTACCTATGCCTAATAATTGACCCTATCCTTTCCTTTACCACATACACAGATTTTGTAACTAAAAAGTCCTTTCTCAATTAAAACTGTTACAAGATAACTCACATCATTTCACCTGTTGCTCGCAGGGCCATTGCTAAAAATATTTTAATACCCAAACTTGAATATGGCCTTCCTTTTCTTGTTATGCATTCAGACCACAATACTCACAGAATACTGACTGCTGAGAATAAAATCTGCAAATTCATTCTATTAACAGACTCCCAAATATACCATTGCAATTTGCTAAAAAAATCCAAATGGTATTCGGTACCTCACAGGGCCACTTTTCTTTTAAGTACTCTGATTCACAAGGAGCTAAAACATGGTCACTGCCACCATTAAAAAGTAAAATGACCTTCACAAGGCAATTCTTGTGTAGTCAGAAGTACACAGGATAATGGCTTCACTCTAGTATGCCCTTCACTTAAAACTGCTGTAGATGGTGAGAGGGCCTTCTCTAGACTGGGACCTACTTACCTGGAACCACATGGCAACAAACATCAAAAATCTAGAAACCATTACAAGCTTTACATATGCACTTAAAGAGCATCTGTTTAATAAATCTACCTGCAACTGCTACCATGATACTGGTTAGGTAAATTATCATTCCATATCATGAATACTAGAACACATTTAATAAACCTTTCTCAACCTCTTAATTTGGCATCTTATATGAAAATATGTCACATGTATATAAGAGGAATTATATGTATGATTGTACTGCATTTTATATACAGCTTTTTTTTCAATGCACTCTGATTGAATCTTTCAATGTTACTCTATCTGAATTCAATATTATTATGCTCTGAATTTTGCTATGTGCTCATTTTGTATATAATTTTGTTAATGGAATGACAATGTATTTTCTGCTCTTTGAGCTCAGGCTGTAGATGAAAAGGTTAATTGACGAGTCCACTTATTATCCAGTGAACTAATAGTAAATAAATAAATAATGTTTATACTGAGTTAAGCAATGATTGTCACTGAAGTAGAGGAAAATTCACAATAAAGTATATGGGAATCAGTATTTCAGAAATGTGTGAATTTTGGAACCGGTCACTTTTGAACCCTTTACTTACTTTATTTAAATGGTTTGTCCTGTAGTGGTTCTCCTCCTGGGTTATGTTGTGAAAAGCTACATTTAAACAGCATCATATACTCCCTTCTTTATAGCATTATTTTGAAGTTTTCCAATTAGCCTTTCCCACCTCTGCATTAACAGTTAGGGTATAAATTGTGCATTTAAAGGGTAAATTATGGCTACTTAACCCACTTAATCAGATTATTTTCCTACCCATTGGGCAAAATACTAATCATAATTAACTAGCCATTTCATTCTTGGAATTGCCATGAAAATGAACTTATGTGCCATACTTTCTAGGATTCCTATAACATTTATAACAACAATTCATCACACAGGCTGTTGCATGTATACCTGATGCATGGCCACTGGTTTAATTTCTGCAGTCAGAGCTAGTAAAAGCAGTTACTAAGCTTGTAGTCCAGAAGACCTTTGAGGAGCACAAATTTTTCAAATACCTGACAACAAAGACTGGTTAATTGATTTGCCCAGAGTCACGCGGCAGGCTGCGAGAATTATAAGTTTGTTTCTGCCTGACTCCTCCAGTACTAGTGAGAAATCTGTTTAAAGGCATAGCTGAACTTTCCAGACATTATTTATTGGTATTTCACTTCTGATTGCTACAATCCGAAAAATGCACAGTGTCAGGTACGCTGTCATTTCATCAATGGCTGGGTACAGAATTGAACTGTCCCTGCAGGTAGCTGTTCCCTTTCAGTGATGACCAAATTATAAATACAATCAAAACTTTTAGGGAGTGCTGTGTCTACCTCAGTGTTCAGGAAATAAAATAATCCTTCTTGTTGTCATGTGCTCTCACCTGCATCAATTATGTTTCCCACAATTACATTACTAGTACGTTCATTGTGACTGATGTATCCATATCCTTCTAGCCATATAAATATACAAGTATCTCTTGCTCTCATACATATATGAACAGCCACTTCATCGAATGACAAAACATCGAGACGAGTTTGCCGAAAAGTTAATTTTATGAATACCCGGATCACCATAATTTAATGCCGGGAAACTAACCACTTGGCCACCAACACTTTAAAACCAAACCGAAGCATATCAAACCCACCCAACTGGTGGCCTGCACTGCCCACACCCCCTAACTAAATATACCAACTCCAAGATCACACTATAGTGAAGAAAAGGGCAAAGTTCACCATGGTAGTCAATTTGTTAGTTTGCCAGCATTGAATTACGGTGATCAGGTGTTCGTAAAATTTACTTTTCAGCAACCTTGTCTTTCTTCTCTCTCTCTCTCTCTCTCTCTCTCTATATATATATATATATATATATATATATATATATATATATATATATATATATATATATATAGGATCCGTACTGTTCATTGAACGTCCGTTTCACTTTTCACCAAAAAAGCACTTTTGTGAAAGTGTGCTTAAAAATAATGTAGGGGAATGGCCATTGCTGAGATCGTAGTACAGTGGGGATAAAGGAATATTCCCTTTTCCCCACTGTAGTGCGATCTTAGAGTGAGAATATAAAAGTAAGGGGGCACAGCCCCCCACATGGGTGGTACGTGAGTTATATGTTTTTTGCTTTTTTTAATTTTATTTTATTTTTTTTTTTTTTTGCACAGTTTAGTGAAAGTGCTTTTTCTGTGAAAATCACTTTTGCTAAAGTGTGTTTGGTTGTTTTGATTTTGGTTAGGTAGGATTTCTTGCAAGATCCACATATACTTATACATAAAAAAAATAAATATATATATATATATATATATAGAGAGAGAGAGAGAGAGAGAGAGAGATAGTCATAACCTTACAGATGACTGACGTGTATGAGACTAGACAATTCTAGGGAATAGGGAATATATCCTTTCCCTGATTCTGTGTGATCTCAGAGTTAGTATATACAATTAGCAAGGGGTGGGGGGCACAGTATGCATGTTTAAGCGTTAGCATTTTGATTATGATCATTTTGTTTCTATAATCAGTATTGCAATATTTTTCAGACAGCATTAATTATCTTATTCATACCTGTTTATAATTTTTATTTTGTTTTTTTGTTAAGCAGGGTAAAGCACTGATCACAAATGACAAGTTTCAGTCTTAGCCTAGGAGAGCATTACATTTTGGCAATTACAGAGATATATTTCAAAAGGAAAATTATATATAATTATGTCATTATTGAGAGTATACAAGAATGTCTTTACAGTCTAGAAGTGCATTAACAGTACATTAGTATGACAAAAAAATTTAAGTACAGTGGGGGCTAATGCACATGAAATGATGTATGGTTTGATATTTTCAGGAGGTGAATTTTTAGCTGAAAATGGAATTTTGGGTATGAGGATACATTTTTAAGTCAGGTTGCTATGGATTACCAGATTTTGGGACCTAGCATAGAGGAGCTTCAATAAAGGTACAATATGAAGGTATATATGTTTACCTTCTTAGACCCTCCAGGCTTGTTGGTACTTGTCTAGACAAGGAACAGCACTAAGTTTATATTAAAACATCAGACATTTATGTTGTTTGCTTAAATCCCACTTTTATTATTGTGTTAGATGTATTTATTATTATTTGATGACTTTGTTTCTGTACTAATTTGTAAAGTGACTGGTAACCAGCACTTAAATGAAATTGAAGTTTAACATTGACTTTTAATGGGGTAGGATGAATAAAATTAAACGATAAGATAACTCTTCCTATCCCAGACTTATGCACTTAACATTTCATTGTACACATACAACAGACACTAAAGACACTGATCAGCTGACTGAAAATAGTTGCAAGGAGTACTCCTGGAAGAGTCTCCAATGACAATGTATGAGAAAGAGTTCTAAACTTTGCCAATAATTTAAAAAGTAATTGTTTAAAATAAAAGTTAATTACATTTGAAACTGATGATTTTAGGACAGGCTGAAAAGTCTTCCTTTCAAAAACAGGCAACAGCATTTGAGTCATAATGTAAAATGGCAAACACTTGTTTACTTTCCATTTAATGCAGAATGCTGCACTCCTTTGAAGTTCATTCATTTGCAATAGCAAAACATTCTCTTACAAGCACTAGATCAGCAGGTTTTATATGAGGTCTTGTTACAACAAATCAATAAATAATGATGGCACTCATATCCTATAGTATCACAGATACCTCCTAAAGGAGCAATTTACTAATAAAGGCTACAATTTTTGTAAGGGTCGCTCACACTGTCTGCTAATTAAAACCCCATACCAAAAAGACTGAACTAATCCTATACAGTAGCTTTTTTCCTGCTCCACCCCTCCCCTAATGATCTCATTTCCTCCCCAACCTATTCCTTAGAGTTTAACCCTTCCTTCTCCAATCGAAGCTAGCTCCTTTGTTTCTACAAATATTTACCTACCTCCCTCCTTGTTCCCCCCACCACCACCACTCATTTACATCCTACCCCAACTCATAGTGCCCTTGGACAAATCTGTCTATGGCCAAACTTCATTCAAAACTACAAGTTCAATCCACAATCAATAAAAAAATAATAAAAACTGTGTTTAAAAGCAAAAATTTATAGTTATTCAATTAATTACACAATTTGCATCATCTTCCTCATCTACTCATCATCACTTCAAGTTGCTGACTGCAGTTTGACTCAAAGCAAGGTAGGTTTAACAAAAAAAAAAAAAAAAAAACACCCTGATCCTTATGAGATGGAATCAGTACATCATATATAAACAATGTCCAGTGACACAGTTGGGTAGCAGTCAAATTTCAGTGTCAACAACAGCAAAGCCATATATAAAAAATATTTAAAAATAGACCAGATACTTCTTTTTAAAATATGTTTACTGAAACTGTATATACTGGAACAAACATATTATCATAATAAAACAAATAACTACTTACACAAGTGTCTACAACAATTCATGTTATATGCATTACTAAAATTCGTGAAACAGCTAAACAGTATAAATTGAGCAAAGACTAAAGATTAATATTTCTCTGTTAGTGGACTTCCAAATGGCTGCACACTGATCAACAGCTTAATTTCAGCGTTCCCAGTGTGAAAAAAGAAACAGAAACAACAGCTAGTGATATTGTCACCTTGATTAAAATTAATTTCCTTACTAGTAAGTATACTGCTTGGATGCCAGCAAAGAAAAAATATGGAGAATTTGAAAGAAAATCAACCTGAAAAGGTGAAGAGAAAACACACCATCTCAGAAGAATCCTGCAGCTGTTCAGCAAAATGCAGTTCCAGCTCCAGCTCCAGCTTTGGTACGAGATATGGCTTTTGGTAATTTAGCAGAAAAATAAGGCAAGTGTGCTCAGAGGTGACTAAAATAAATGAAACACAGAAGGATTATATCAATTCAAATAACAAATAGCTGGAATAAATGGGAGAAGCTTTAAGCAGCTATTCAGATAATCTGATAAAACTGCAAAATCAGAAGTGAAAACAAATAAGTCTGATAGAGTATGGCACTGCTCAAGAAGAACCGTTTCAAAAATGGTAGAGTTAAAGGCAGAGCATGGAGAGAAAACCTAAGATTTTCTGCTGTACCAGGGAGACTGGAAGTAACAAACTGTATTAATTTTAGAAATGCACAAATAAGTAACTGGACTGTTATTCCACAGCAGGTTTTGAAAATTGAAGGGGTACATCTTGTGTATACTCCAAACCTGGCCACAAGAAAAAAGCCAAGACTTATATTAATAAAGATGCAATCATACCAGCAGAATGTGTTTATCCTGACAAATTTGTGACAGAAGTACAAAATATTAAAAACTAGAGACAGTAGAGTGTTTGTGGAAAATCATTATTCAATGTACACCAGGCAGATGAGATGTAAATTTATCCCAGCAATTGGGAATGTTGAAAGGCAGGTGTGAGATTCAAGCTGCTGTATTCAGCCATCTTTGGAATATTTTTTTCTTGGAGGCTTAAAGCCATTTTTTTGATGCAGAACATGCTGGGGGGAAATAAAAAAAAGTGTCTCCAGCAAGGGGTGAGCCATAAAACAGGAGGGGACTTTGCTTCTCATTCTTCTGATGGTAAGGGTCATAGAGAGACTTTGCCAGTGAAACCTTTTCCAAAGGAAAATGCTTGAAGACTGAAAAAAGCACAGGGGCTGACTAGAAGAATTGGGAGTATCTTGGGCATGAATAGAAGTCTGGGGTTGGGAGATGGAGATGAACAGGAGGAAACCAGCAACACTGAAATTAGTGAATAAATGTGAGACTATAAAGCATCAGTCATATTTGTGAAATATGGCTTTACAAGAAAAGTGGCTGAGAAAGATTTGATTTTAGTTGACTTGTTAAACTTGTTGGGGGGGTCTGGCTGGCATATGCTCCACTTCATTAAAAAAGGGAGAATGGTGGAAAAGGTAACTGTAAGTAAAACATTTTTTCTTCTTAAAATTATTTGTATAAAACATTTTATGATATAAATTGCATGTGATATAGTAAAGCATTGTCAGTGATTGTTGCATGTGATAAAGATATTAAAGTAAACAGGTGTTTTTTTCTTCATTCTTTTTTACTTTTAAGAAGTGTGGGTATGACAGTGTAAAAAGAGAAGAAAGGCTGAACAAAAGCAAATGTAAGTCAACATGTTGTAATCTTGAGCTGTTGGGGTGGGGAATGGGTATAAAAGTGCAAAGATTATAATATATATATAATTAAAATGCTTTCTTTTACTTTTGCAGAAGTGAATGTCTGGATTAATGCCTTGGCTTAATTTAATGACAATGTTTTTGTGAATGCAAGAGGGTATTAAAACTGAGAGACCACAATGTAATAACTAGTTTTATTTAAGCAAATACATTTTCAGTGTCAGTTGAGAAATGTGGAGATGAGGACAGGTTTACATTTTGATCTTATGTTTCCATGGAACAAGCTGACTAAAGGTGAAGGTAATAGATTACAAGGTCTGGACATTGTTTACTGAAAGAAACATACAATTAAAAGGTACAAGGGCAAGTAGGTCAGTAAAAAATAAAGTTTTAAATTATTGGAAGTAAATAAGAAGAGAGCAGATTTTCTGGTAACTAAATACTTTAATACATTTACTAGAACATTGTATAATTTAGTTTTATTTAAAGATAGCCACTGCACCTTTTCTTAAGTTAACATTTTCTGAAAACATAGAGGCTGTTTTTCACATCTTGGAGGGGAATAAAGATAAGACAAGAACAGACAGCAATTAGTGTAAGTAGGAGCACAGGCTGTAACATGAGCTTAGCATGGATAACCTTAATTTTAGGTTAGGGTTTTACCTGTGTGTCCAGCTGTCAGTTGTCCCTATCGGGATGGTTAAACTTCATTTTTTGTGAAAGTACATAGTTTTGTGTGTTTGTTGTAAGTTACTAGGTTTGGGGTATTTGTTATTTTGTTAGGTGGCTTCATTAAAACAAATGAGACATATGTTCAAATGAAGATGACAAAAATAACTGTATAAAAGACCAACCTAACAAACATTAGTGGATGCATGTAACACAAAAGTCAGAGATGTACCTTTAAAAAAGCTGTCATATATATAATAGGTGGGAATAATAACGGCTAAACTAAACATATCATTTTGGAATGTAAATGGACTCAGATGTGCAGTCAAAAAGGAAAGAGTAATGAATTATATTAAGAAATGCAGAATGAAAATGGCAATGTTACAAGGGACACACACAGAAAAAATGAGCATGTGAAGTTGATAATGAATGGATTTCAGAAGGGATATTCAGTTGATTATCTGGAACAAAGGAAAAGTGGAGTACTTATACTAACTGCTGGAGGAGCTCCAATAGTGATAGAAGAGGAAATATAGTAATGGTAGATTTGTAGTAGTAAGGAGTTACGTATGAAGGAAGAGGACTACATTGTCATGTATTTATATTCCACATAAAATTGCAATCATGGAACTTAAGAAAGTTTGTGGAAAAATAATTAGCTTTCAGCAAGGAATATTAATTATAGGTGGGGACTGTAACTTGATTTGCAACAGTGAGGATGTATCTGGGTGACCTAGAAGGGAAAATATAACAAAAGAGGGTAGATTTCTAAAGAAATTTATAAAAATATTTGGTATGGAAGACATGGATTCAGTAGTAGGAGCTCTGAGAGAAATTACACATTATTCCCCAAGGTACAAAAACTGGATGGACTACACAGAACTTATATTTCACAGGAACATGTGCATTTAATTAAAAGCTTTTGCACACATCCAATGATGATTTCAAATCACCCACCAATAACAACTAAGATAAAGTGCATTTGTGTACCTACCATAAATGTAGATGTTCGAATGTATTCACTGTTGCAGTCATTACACTTGGGTTATCCTGCTGGCAGGCTACCCGCAGTCGGCCTGAATTCCAAAGTCCTGGTCTGGCGTCAGTTGCTGTCACCTCTTCCCTGACATCAGTGCACCAGGGGTATATAAGATGCAGCTGATGCCATTTTCTTCAGTTTTTCTTGCCCCAGAGATCAGGTGCCCCCAAGAAGGTAGGCAATACATATTGCTTATAAAAACATACAATAAAATAAAACCAATACCTTCATCTACAAGCAAATACACCACATAGGTTGTATAGGATAGAGAAGTAGAGATAAGTCCCAGCAAAGAAAGGGGGATGGAGGGTGGGTAACCTGAACTGCAACAGTGAATACACTCGAACATCTACATTTATGGCAGGTACACAACTCTACTATGTTCATCGTGTTTCACTGTTGCAGTCATTACACTTGAATTGAATCCCAAAGCTGAGGTAGGGTGGCTGGGTCTAAATAGGATTAGGAGTGGCTATGAGGCCCTGCAAAACTGCAGTGGCAAAGCCTGCTCTGGATTTAGGATAAAGAGGTAAGTGATAATGCTTGGTAAAGGTGTGCACTGAACTCCAAGTTGCAGCCTGCAAAATTTCCTTGGTTGGTACTCCTCTGAGAAAGGCTGCAGAAGTGGCTGCTGCCCTGGTAGAATGTGGCCTAATATTCTTAGGCACTGACTTGTCATGCTGTGCATAGCAGAAATGAATACAGTGTCCTATCCATTTTAAAATGGTCTGCTTTGAGATAGTCTTTCCTTGTGATCCTGCAGCATATGCTACAAACAGTTGTTCAGTTTTTCTGAAAGCTTTTGTTTTGTAGAAGCGTAGCTGCCTGTGTATGTCCAAAGAGTGCAGAAGTCTCTCCCCTTTATTCTGTGGATTTGGATAAAATGTTGGCAAATGAATAGTTTTGTTAAGAGCCACACTCGATACTACCTTTGGCATAAATTTTGGGTTTGTCCTTAGAGAAACCCTGTCCGGATGAAAAATGATAAAATGTTCCACTGCCATTAATGCCTGTAAGTCTGAGACTCTTCTTGATGAAGTTATTGCTAGGAGCAAAGCAGTTTTCCATGATAAGAATTTTATATCAGCTGTATTGGCTGGCACAAAAGGAGACAGTGTGAGCTTTTCCAAAACAAGGTTGAGGTCCCATGTAGGTATCGGTGCTCTCCTTGGGGGTCTTATGCTTTTTGCCCCTTTGAGGTACTGTCTTAGCAGTGGATGAGAGAAAATAGGAGGTTCCGTATTGTAATGTGCTGAAATGGCAGAGGCATGGATCTTAATTAATGAGAAGGATAGGCCTTTGTCCACCATCTCAGTTAAGTATTGTAAAATCTGGGGAATATTTGGAACAAGTCGTTCAAGTCCTTGTGCCTGGTTCCAAGCACAGAATCTCTTCCATTTTTCTGCATAAGATTTCCTGGTGCTGGGCCTCCTGGCTTCCAAAATGACATCCATAACAGCTTTAGAGAGAGGTGTGTTCTGAGTGGCTATATTATTTGCCATGCAGCCAGATTTAAGGTTCTGAGATGGCTCTGCAGGATATGATTGTTTTGTTGAGTCAGAAGATGAGGAATTTGAGGTAAAGTCCAGGCTGGGCCTAGAGACAAGCTCTTTAGGATTGGGTACCAGTGCTGGCGTGGCCAGTCTGGGGCAATCAGAATAATTGTTGGCTTTTTCTTGTCTGACTTTTAGGAGTAGCTTGGGAAGGAGAGGCAGTGGTGGAAAGGCATAAACTGTTAGGGTTTTCCAGCTGAATGATAGAGCACCCACTTTCCATGCTTGTGAGTGATAAGTCATTGTGCAGAATCTCTGTAGTTGGCAGTTGTGAGGGGAGGCAAATAGATCTATGTCTGGGCATCCCCATTTCCTTGTTATCATGCTGAAGACCTGTGGATCTAGTTTCCACTAGTGAGGGTCCATGAGGTTTCTACTTAGTTTGTCTGCCAGTGTATTTTTCTTTCCTGGCAGGAATTGTGCCTGCAGATGTACTTGATAGGTCAGTGATGTATTCCACAAAGTCATGGCTTGCCTGCAGAGGGGGGTAGGAATGTGTGCCCCCTTGCTTGTTTATGTACCACATAACTATAGTATTGTCCATCTTTAGTAATAGTTGTCCTGGATGTAGTAGATCATTGAAGGCTGTCAGGGCATTCTGTACAGCTAGCATCTCTTTTTGATTGCTATGAAGATGCATTTGGTCCACGGGCCATGTGCCCTGAATGCATCTTCCTGTCATGTGTGCCCCCCAGGCATTATCCGATGCATCTGTTGTTAGTGTCTGCCTGGCTGTGCTAAAGTGAAAGGCTGTCCCTTGTTGTGGTGACAGGCCAGTTCCCACCATCAAAACTCCTGTTGCAGGCAGGGAATAAGAGTTATTATTGTTTCCAGGCTGTGGCAATGTTGAATCCAAACACTTTTTAGATACCATTATAGCTTCCTCATATGCAGTCTTGCATATGGAATTAATAGGATGCAGAATGCCATGAAGCCCAAAGCCTGCAGAATTTTTCTTGCAGGTAGCTGGGTCTTTGTTGCCATCATTTGAAAGTAATGAGTCAGTTGCCTTTGCTTGTCTGGCGTGAGATAAGCCATCTGGGCAGTTGTATTTAAGCTTGCACCCAGGAATATTATCTCTTGAGAGGGCACTAGTTTTGATTTCTTTTCGTTTATTGTGTACCCCAGGCAAATTAGTAATCTTTTTACAAATGCCAGATGCTTTAGTAGAATGTCCTTGCTCTCTGCTTGAATAAGGCAGTTGTCCAAGTAGGGATATATTTGAATTCCTTTTTGTCTGCAAAATGCAATTACTGGTGCCAGGCATTTTGTGAAGACCCTGGGCGCAGTAGATAAGCCAAAGGGCAGTGCAGATAATTGGTAATGCATTGAGCCAGCTATGAATCTGAGGTATTTTCTGCAAGATTGTCTGATTGGGACAAGCAGGTATGCTTCTTTGAGGTCCAAAGTAACTAGCCAAGCCTTCTTGCCCAGCATGGGTAGAAGTTGCTGCAGTGTCAACATTTTGAATTTTGGAACATCCAGGAAAGTGTTTGGAATAGACAGGTCCAGTATTGGTCTCCAGGCTTTGTCCTTTCTGGTTTCCAAGAAAAGTCTTGAGTAAAATCCTTGCCCCTGTTCTTGCTGTGGTACTTTTTGGATAGCCCTCTTGTCCATGAGAAATTTGTTTTTGTGCCTCTGCCCATTGATTTTGTGGCAGGTCTGGCATACCTTTTGACCATGGTAGGGTGTGAAAGTGGAACCTGTAACCCTGAGAAACAATATTCAGTACCCATTTGTCCTGGTTGATCATGTGCCAATTTTGTGAGAAAAGTGCTAGTTTTCCCCCTAAGGGTGCTGCCAAAAGGTAAGTGCTTGCCATTTGTAGAGGAAAGTCATTGGGACTGTTTCCTATAAGGTTGTGATTTGTCTTCTCCGCCTTTGGGGGCTGAAGCACCCCATTGTTTAGGTCTGTATGAGCCTTGGGGCTGAGATCTGCCTCTTGGGTGTCTGTATCTGCCTCTTTGTGGCCTGCCTGACACTGGAAAGGACCAATTTTTAGAAGGCCAGTTTCTGCTAAATCTAGGTGGCTGAACCTGTAAGAAATCCTTTACTGTCTGCATTGATTTTGCTTTATCCTCCATTTTCTTTAACACGTCTGCCCTAACACCAAACAAAGTATCATGCTGTAATGGAGCATCCAATAATTTTGCTTTAACATGATCAGGTAAACTCTGTTCTTTTAACCAAGCATGCCTTCAAATGACAGAACCTGTAACAGCGGCTCTTCAGGATGCCTCTAATGAATCAAAACCACATTGCAAAATATGCTTTCCCACTTGTTCAGCTGCATGCAATAACTCCTGCATTTCCTTGTTCTCAGGACATTCAGAGCTTGTAAGCATTTTCTGTTTTAGCAAATACATTAGGTATTGTTGATATTTAAGCATATGAAACTGGCAGTTTAAAGCCCTTACAGCTAAAGTAGCAGAGGTGTAATTTTTTTCCCCCATCTGTCCAGTGCTCTAGAATCCGTATCAGAGGGAACAGGGTTTTTTGCAGTGGAAGCCTTGACCCCTTTGGGACCCTGAGAAATAGTTTTGGGATCAGCAGCAGGGTTTTTATAAAGAAATTTATGAGAATCTGGAACCCTGTAGTACCTATCTGGCTTAACTGGTGCAGGGGGTAAAGAATCAGGAGTCAAACTGGATTCAGAAAAAACATCATCAACAATATCTAATACACGGGGGGATATCAAGAGGCCTGTGCTGAGGCAATAAAATAAAGTCTCTTAGCCTTTTCTTGGATTCTGAATAATCCTGGCTCTCCCAATGGAAATGTTCCCTCATGGTGTGCAGGGTTTCTACAAAATAGTAGTCCTCAGGAGGAGAGGCTGAAGGGATAGATTCTTCAGCATCAGAGTCCTCATAGGGAGGAAGAGAATATCCATGTTCTGAAGAGGAATCAGAAGAAATAGAAACCTGATCAGAGGAGTCATAGTCAGTGTCTTGCCTAGGCCTTTTATCAGGAGGGGGATGGGAGCCCCTGATCAAAGTAATTAGGTCCTCGGCCATTTTGAGCATCTGTTTCTTTAGCATGGATGACTGTCCAGGAGAATGCTGTACTTGTTTCTTTGTCTTTAAAGGAGTTTTAGACTTTGCCTTGGCTGCTGAAGAGGTCTTGATAGTAAGCAGTGAAGGTCTGAAAACACCCTCAGAAGCCAATGCCTGCTCAGCGGCTCTGGACCCATCTGAGGGAATTGTTTCCGTATGCCCAATACCTTGAGTTTCCAGAGGCCTAGCTGTCTCCACATGGGAGTCAGAGGCGGCCTGTGGCTCTGAG
The DNA here is from genome assembly GCF_019279795.1 of Protopterus annectens. Taxonomy (NCBI): domain Eukaryota; kingdom Metazoa; phylum Chordata; order Ceratodontiformes; family Protopteridae; genus Protopterus; species Protopterus annectens. The sequence goes on along the minus strand of NC_056745.1, from coordinate 260,175,450 downwards.
GTAGCAGGTGTCAGGGGCTGCGAAAGCGCCTCACTGAAAACCGGCGAACCGGCCACTGGCTTAGAAGAGGCTTCGTCATCGGTTTTGGACCTCGGATGCCTGTCTTTTTCTTTGTCCTTGCATTTTTTATGGATTTCGGTCATCGGTTGTTCCGGCGGCATTATATAGTTAAACCTTCGGCCAAAGTAATGAAAAGCAAAATCGAACTGACGCTTAATAGTGCGTTGTTTGAATCTAGCACAAAACCGACAACTAGCAACGTTGTGGTCAGGGCCTAGGCAAGGAATACAGTAAGAATGAAAATCCTTATGAGGTATTTGCTTCCCACAAGAAATACAATTGTTAACTTTTACTGACATCGGACTGGAGCAAGAAAAAGTTTCCCCAATGGGGTACTTAGCTTTATTGAAGACTTTGGATCTGAAATTCAAATTCGAAAATCTCAGGAGTCGGCCGACCAGCACTTGCGAACTGCTTTTGCTTCGGGCACCATGCGGCAAGAAAGACTGAAGAAAATGGTGTTGGCTGCATCTTATATACCCCTGGCGCACTGACGTCAGGGAAGAGGCGACAGCAACCGACGCCGGACCAGGACTTTGGAATTCAGGCCAACTGCGGGTAGCCTGCCAGCAGGATAACCCAAGTGTAATGACTGCAACAGTGAAACACGATGAACATCAAGGTAGGGTAAAGTACAAATGAGACACTGGCACTTCCCCACCTACCTGTTAAAAAGAGAGAAATTTAAGGAATGGGTAGTGGAAATAATATTTGAGTGTGATTAGGGAAGTCAGAAATTTCTTCAGAAGTTAGTGAGCAGGCTAAAATGAAAGTGGGGTTTAAAATCAGGGTAGAAATAAAAGAAAGAGAGATAGTTAAGAATAATTATTTATAGGGGCTAACTACAGTTAAAGTATTGCAAAATAAAGGGGATCCCACAGAACAAGAAGAGGCATTAATGCAGAGTGCTAAAGAGAAAATAAGGGAATATCTGGATAATATGCATGAGTTTAGAAAGATTGCAGTTAAGCAACTGTTTGTTTGTTTTTTATAATAACTCCAGAGTACAAAAATGTTTAGCAAAATGACTTGGGCAACAGAAAGTAGAAAGGGTTGTTGATAAATGTATGGAGCCTATAACAAGAAAAATAACCAGAGATCTTTAGAGGTATTAGAGATGTTTTGGAAATTTTATGAAAATTTGTATAAAGAAGAGGAATATGGAAATCAAGAAAATGCACAAATGGAAATATTTACGGAAGACTTAGGTCTTGAAGCTCAACAATTAACAGTTAAGATAGAAGTTAATGAGATAAAAAGAGTGATGTATAATCAATCTACAGGAAAGTATCCAGGAATAGATGGCATTCCTGTGGAAATTTGGAAGCTAGGAGGAAAGAAAGTGCTAAAGATCTGAAAAGTTTTGTTTAATGGTATTTTAAAAGAAAGGGAACCGCCAATATTCTAGAAGGAAGCTGTGGTGGCTGTAATACCTAAAGACAGTAAAGACTCGTTAGGCTGAGCTTCATACAAATTCAAAGACATAATTCATACATTTTCTCAACGGGCTTACACTGAAAATGGGCTCATACCAAGACGGACATTCCCAGTAAAAAATGTCAAATAAATAAATAAATAAATGTCTATTTCAATTTTAAATCATTATTGTGAAGTGTTTATATATGTATATATAGCAGCTAAGCGAATGGCAAAGATGTTGCCAAAATTGATAGGTATGGATCAATGTGGTTTTGTGGAGGGAGGAAAACATTTCATAACATTAGTAAAATAATGATGATCCAGATGGAAACAGAATGTAAGAAAATATCACTGTTGTTGTTGGGTCTTGATGCAGAAAAAAGCATTCAACAGAGTAAGCTAAAATCTTATGAGCAGGACAATAGAAGCATTTGCATTCCCTAATACAATAATTAGGTTAATTAAGAGGATATATGAGGGATCAGAGGCAAAAATTAAAGTGGGAGGGGTCCTCTCTGGTAACTTGTGTTGAAAAGAGGAACTAGGCAGGGCTGTCCTCTTTCTTCCTTGTTATTTGTGTTATAGTTAGAGACACTGGTAAAGAAAATAAGAGATTCAAGGATATAATTAGTATAGTAATCAAGAAAAGTTGGCTTTATTTGCAGTCAATATTATCTTGCTCCTGATAAAACCAGAAAAGGATGTTTCAGTGTTGTGGAGCATTCTGAGACAGTTTCAAGTCTTTTTGGAATACAAAATTACTAAAGATAAAGCAAAGGCTATAGCTGTAAACTATGTATCCTCAAACAAATTGGTTCAGCAATACCCATATTTATGGGGACATGCTAAAATGAAGTATTTAGGAGTATGGGTTAAGAAGGATGATCTTATGGCAGCTAAAGATATATGTGAAGAGACTAAAGAAAAGATAGTACAAAACTGAGAAACTGGAAGATATTGTTTATGGATATGGATAGCAAGATACAAGCAGTGAAAATGTTTTAGTCCCTTTAGTTTTATATACAGATCAGGCATATTTGTATCAACCAGAGGAGAGGTTGTGGACAGTAATTAATACCGATTTGAAGGATTTTATCTGTTAGGGGTGGGGGACAAGGGTCAAGTGGGATAAGATGATCCTTTCAATCGAACAAGGTGGTTTAGGATTACCTGCTTTGAAGGGATATTTTAGAGCTACTCAGTTAAGGCTCATATACAATACAAGCAGAAAGATATAATTCAGAGTGGAAAGGGATTATGATGAAGCGGGAGGAGGGGGTTCAAGATATAAGGAGAAACTGGGATTTTGGATGCAGATCCTTAAGAATAACAAGAGCCATACAGAATATTATATTTGTAAAGTAGCAGAAAGTATTCTAAGAAGGAAGCCAACACGAGAATGGAGAAAGGAGATTCTGCTGATAAGGATGACTGCAATTAGGGATACACAGAATATGCAAGAGAGGGCTGGAATTTACTAGAAAAATGGCAAATTACCAAGTTATTGGGAGCAATAACTAGAGAGAGGTAATAGAGTGTGAAGAGGCCAAGAAAACATTTGGACTACAGCCTCCTTCTCTATCAGGGACTGATATCAGGGTATAGGCAAAGAGAAAGTGATAGGGGATCTGGAGTTTTTAGTTGAATCTAGAACAGAAGCTGCTGTTAAAAAGGGGTAATTAGTAGTGCATATAATATATTGTACAATGCCAATAGGAATCAATCACAGGAGGTGAGAAAAAATTGGGAACAGAGATTGTTTAAGCAATTCACAAAGAAACAATGGGAGAACATGCATATGGCTCCCAATTATGCAACAAAGTCTAGAAGATTTTGCTTAGAAGTGTTTGCATAAATATTTCTATACCCAAGCAGACTCCAAAGAATTAGTACTCAGGTAGATGGCAAATGGTGCAGGTGTGATGGGAAAGAAAAAAGAGGTCACTAGGAATATATGTTTTGAGAGTGTAAAGAGCTGGTAGACTTTAACAATTCCCTACAGAGTACCTTGTAAGAAATATTCAATGAGCAAATGAGTGTAACTGGGGAAATTATTTTTTATGCTGGTATACAGGATCTGAATTGCCTGGACATAATAAGGCCTTGTTAAATTTAATTCTAGTGGCTACCAAAAAGCAATTACTAGAAAATGGAAATCAAAGTCTAAATCAACTATATTTGAAGTAGTGATTATTTTAACAGAGACAAAAGTGCCGAAAGTGGAATCTTCAGAAAAGGGTAGGAGCAAATTACAAAAAAATTGGAAACTGTGCAAACAATACATGCAGAATGTTTTGGAGGAAGAGTAAAGTTTAAGGGAAGGCAGGAATTGATCAATTTATGTAATAAAACTGGATTGAGGATAATTGCATAAAAGTACATATGTGATGTATAATGTTTGTAATTGTAAACATGTTAACGTGGTTTGTTTTGTTTTATATAAATGTATGTTTGCCTCTGACTTAAGTGATAATTCAATAAAGGCATTAAAAATATTTCTTTGTTAGTGAGTTCTATTTTTTTTCATTAACTATATTTTGTCATCATTCATCTTACATTTCTTTATGACACACAACAGTAAAAGTATTTATAAATTATGTTAATGAAGGCATGATGTAATTTCCCAGTGCTTTTGTAGTAATTATTCTGGCTACCGCTAATGAGCTCTAGAAAGTGGGAATTAACACTTGGGAACATATTCAGGAACTGGTGCATAAAAACAAAAGTTAATATAAATTTATAAGATCACGATACTTGCAGGAAGCACTGCATTTTTTTCCAAAAAAGATGGCAGAACATTGTGATCATAAACCATATTTTGACAATCTACTTTGATTAAGGAATTACACCTCCAACAACCAATACCTTCCTTTTTGTATATGATTTCAACTCTATCTGGAGTAATAAATGACCAATGGAAACATTTCTAAGAGAATAATTTCTAAAATAAAGATGAAGACAGGGATTCAATAAAGTCCGTGTAGGCTTTGCATGGAGCCTACATGGAGTTTACATGTGCATGGTGATGAGCGGTAAGCAGCAGTGCTAATTACATATTCATGCTGTGCACCAAGTTTAAACATAAATGAGACTAGTTTTGCGGCTAACAACAGTGTTGTCAGACAGGAAACTGTGTAAAGCAATATATATAGAAAACCTGTTTATCTCAGAGCACAGTAGGTTAGTGGGATTGCACGGAATGTCACAATGATTACCAGGGCTTAGCACATAATTATGTATATGGTCTAAACACAGTACGAACAAGTATATACAGTGAAGAATTTTGTGAAATCCCATTCAAGCATTCTGTATTGAAGTTGTGTAAATGATCTGTAAGAGTACATGGACTGCCATGCAAATTAAACTCTCAGGGGAAGTGTGTGTGTATTGAATAGGGACACACAGATGAATTGTAGGAATAAATACAGGGGAAGAGGACAAGTGAAACAACCTAATGTACAGCAGATGAGAGAATATCAATGGAAGACAGCTGTAACAGAAACGCCAATCATATATCAATATGGTACAGTACTGACTGCACAGTGAAAATGTGTATTATGTGACTGTCACACAAGATGACATAACAATGGGGAAGATGTCTGTGTGAGATAAGCATCCTTACATGAAAAATGCAGAGGACATCTATCAAGGAGGTTATATACAATTGGGGTAGGGAGCATATTGTGAAGCTGTGCAAACTGACTTGTCTAAATATGAGTGTAATCTCAGCAGAGGTCTCCAGCAAGTGGGACACAGGTAAAGACTCATGGGCAACAGTAAAAGAAGCATGCACAATAATGGATAATATCAAAATAATACCACCTGTAACCCCATGTCTCTGACATAACAAATGTGATTTAGAGTGATCTGAGATCATTCTGCACAAACACACTTGTACAACTATTATGACGTCCACACTCTATGAGGGTAATCACTCACTCTGTCCTGACATTGTAACATCTGCTGGAGGTGTTAGAAGGGTCACTACTATACCTGTATGCGACATTATGATCAATACAGGTTAGTTGACTGGTGTGTATGGTGTATATATATATATGGCACAATCCACGCTGTCACAAATATTACCCATGCCATTAATGTTGTCAAACAGCTAGGTATGTAATGTGTGCATCACTGGAACAGGTATCACACATGCGTCTGGTGTAACAACTTGATGGGGGTTCCGCACCATCAGACAGTAATGTTTATGCCACAAAGAGAATACCTAGGTAAGGCCAATAAGATATGTGACAGGTCACTGAGGCAAATGTGGTACAGTTCAGTTACACATCACTGGAAGATGTGTAGGGAGATACTTGAAGAAGGGTGGATTGTACTCAGTTATTGGTGTGATGGCGGCTGTGAATTGTGGAAGTATTATGACCTGTGAAGGGAGTAGCACTGTGGCCACATGCTGGTGGACGTTCCACATACCACCTACCCCAAGACACAGGTCACATACCTAGTGGTCTGATTGTAGGGTGTGATGTCTACATTATCCTTCAGTTGTTGGTTTCCTGATGTAACACATGCCCCATGTTTTTGTTTCATTGCAGGTGTTGTCATGGCTGTGGCAGCAATCTTTGGTGTGTGTTGATACTGTCTGTAATATACTACTATCACAGTTGGAATCAATGATTTCCCACAATCTGTAGTCCTTCAGACACCTGTATAGACACAGGATGTGTATATAATTCGTGACATATGTGACTTAAATAATGGACAGGAAAGGGCCTAGCAGACAGCCCTGATCTATGGACCTGATCACTGGACCTGTGATATAGGTCACTTCATGCATTTCAACATAATTAGATGCCATGTACGTGATACAGTGGTCTCCCCACTTGGTGATATAGGTGTTTATGGCCACATCTGACAGTGTTGAGAAAATACGTCACTGCATATTTGTGTCAAATGCCTTGTGCTTGCCAAGTTCAAAAGGATGATACTGTTGTCGTCATGCATGCCCTCAATTACCTCTTTGAGGACATCTAACAGATATAACAGACATGATGTAGCATTAACTACTCAACAGGTCTGTTGCACACACCCAGGATATTACTAGTGTCCATTTAGTAAAGGCCCATGATGACAAGTTGGTCTACCTCACAGATGAGAAGATTCAGCATGTGTCTACACATGCATGCATCTGGTGCTGTCCCCCCAGCTCAGATGGATCCATGTTGATGTACACCCTTCTACAGGAACATAGTCTGTATGGATGGTGTCTTGTAGTGTGTATTCAACCATTTCAGGAAGGTGTATGTGCTGAGTTACACTATAGATGATCTGTGATGTTGTCACAGCCCAATGATTCTGTGTGGCAGGCCTGGATGAAGGTAATAGGTTCATAGGTGTGTACTAGGCTAATGGCCTTGGAGCCTATATAATCCTAGCCCAAGAAGATTCCCTGGCATCATGCCACCCAAGTTAGTTCCCAGTGCCCCTATCAAGCAAGGTCACTGAAGTGATCCTCGGGGTGAACTTCCTATTGCCCATCCACTCATCAAGATTTCTCTTAAAGGGGGCCAATGAAGTACTCTGCTTGACATGAATGGGAAGTTTGTTCCAGAGTATGGGAAGTCTCTGGGTTAGGAACCTGTCCCTCCAGCATGTTCTATTTATTGTGGTAATGAGGTTTAGGTCCCTGGAGCATGTGGCACGGAGGGATTGGGATTTCTTTAGGTGTAGCATATCTAGCAGCTCTTGATCAGACATGGCTTTGTAGGTCAAGCAGAGATCGCCTCTAAGTAGGCGATAAGAGACAGAGTATAGCTGGAGTTTTTTAAATCTGTCTGTATAGGGCATGTGTCCAAGGTTCATAGGTTCATAGGTTCATAGATAGGTACTAAGCTATCTGCCCAGGGGCATTTATAAGCCTAGCCAGAGTGTGTCGGCTTTTTCCACCCCATTGATTAATTAACTAATCCTCTGTCAAGCAGAGCCAATGAAGTGATCCCAGGGGTGTATTTTCTGTTACCCATCCACTCGTCAAGGTTTCTCTTGAAGAGTGTTAGTGAGGGGCTCTGCCTAATGTAGTTTGGAATTTTGCTCCAATGCATGGGGAGTCTCTGTGACAGGAATCTATCCCTCCATCATGTTCTATTTATTGTTGTGGCAAGGTTTAGCTCACTAGAGCGCGTGACTCGCAGTGACTTGGATTTCTTTAGGTGGAGCATGTCCATCAATTCTGAGTTGGACATGGCTTTGTCAGTCAGGCAAAGATCACCTCTGAGTAAGCGATATGCCACTGAGTACAGCCGGAGTTTTTTCAGTCGGGCTGCATAGGACATATGTTTGAGGCCAGTAATCCTCTTGGTGAGGTACTTTTGTGGTCTTTCCAGCTGTTGGAAGTGTCTTGTGAGGTACATCCCTAATGGGGCATTTTACTCTATGATGGGTCTAATGAGTGATGAGTAGAGGGGCACTATAACCTCTTTATTTTTAGATGCGAACCCTTTTGTAATTAGATGGGCCACATAGAAGGATTTCCTAACTACTTTGGCAATATGATTGTCAAAGGAGAGATTACTATCTACCTGGGTCCCCAGATCTCTTACTACCTCTTCTGTATTAAGGGGGCTGCCACCTATGTGGTAATTCATGGGTTTTTTGTTTTTCCCAAATGGGATGACTATGCATTTTTTGGCATTTACCTTGAGGCCATGACTTTGACACCAGGTGTCCGTCTCAGTAAGGCCCTTTTGAAGGATGCCCATGTCAGCCGGAGAGTCAATTATGGCTCCCAGTTTGCAGTCATCGGTGAACTTTGTTAGCCATAGTCCTTCTGTGTTTGCCTGTACTTCTGAGAAGTATATGCCAAACAGTAGGGGTCCCAGGACCGAGCCTTGTGGGACACCACTTGTGACTGGTTTAGAGTCGGACCTGGAGCACTGTGGCCACATGCTGGTGGACATTCCACATACCACCTACCCCAAGACACAGGTCACATACCTAGTGGTCTGATTGTAGGGTGTGATGTCTACATTATCCTTCAGTTGTTGGTTTCCTGATGTAACACATGCCCCATGTTTTTGTTTCATTGCAGGTGTTGTCATGGCTGTGGCAGCAATCTTTGGTGTGTGTTGATACTGTCTGTAATATACTACTATCACAGTTTGAATCAATGATTTCCCACAATCTGTAGTCCTTCAGACACCTGTGTAGACACAGGATGTGTATATAATTCGTGACATCTGTGACTTAAATAATGGACAGGAAAGGGCCTACCAGACAGCCCTGATCTATGGACCTGATCACTGGACCTGAGATATAGGTCACTTCATGCATTTCAACATAATTAGATGCCATGTACGTGATACAGTGGTCTCCCCACTTGGTGATATAGGTGTTTATGGCCACATCTGATAGTGTTGAGAAAATACCTCACTGCATATTTGTGTCAAATGCCTTGTGCTTGCCAAGTTCAAAAGGATGATACTGTTGTCGTCATGCATGCCCTCAATTACCTCTTTGAGGACATCTAACAGATATAACAGACATGATGTAGCATTAACTACTCAACAGGTCTGTTGCACACACCCAGGATATTACTAGTGTCCATTTAGTAAAGGCCCATGATGACAAGTTGGTCTACCTCACAGATGAGAAGATTCAGCATGTCTACACATGCATGCATCTGGTGCTGTTCCCCCCAGCTCAGATGGATCCATGTTGATGTACACCCTTCTACAGGAACATAGTCTGTATGGATGGTGTCTTGTAGTGTGTATTCAACCATTTCAGGAAGGTGTATGTGCTGAGTTACACTATAGATGATCTGTGATGTTGTCACAGCTCAATGATTCTGTGTGGCAGGCCTGGATGAAGGTAATAGGTTCATAGGTGTGTACTAGGCTAATGGCCTTGGAGCCTATATAAGCCTAGCCCAAGAAGATTACCTGGCATGATGCCGCCCAAGTTAGTTCCCAGTGCCCCTATCAAGCAAGGCCACTGAAGTGATCCCTGGGGAGAACTTCCTATTGCCCATCCACTCATCAAGATTTCTCTTAAAGAGGGCCAATGAAGTACTCTGCTTGACATGAATGGGAAGTTTGTTCCAGAGTATGGGAAGTCTCTGGGTTAGGAACCTGTCCCTCCAGCATGTTCTATTTATTGTGGTAATGAGGTTTAGGTCCATGGAGCATCTGGAATGGAGGGATTGGGATTTCTTTAGGTGTAGCATATCTAACAGCTCTTGATCAGACATGGCTTTGTAGGTCAAGCAGAGATCGCCTCTAAGGAGGTGATAAGAGACAGAATATAGCTGGAGTTTTTTAAGTCTGTCTTTATAGGGCATGTGTCTATGGTTCATAGGTTCATAGATAGGTACTAAGCTATCTGCCCAGGGCCATTTATAAGCCAAGCCAGAGTGTGTCGGCTTTTGCCACCCCATTGATTAATTAACTGATCCTCTGTCAAGCACAGCCAATGAAGTGATCCCAGGGGTGTATTTTCTGTTACCCATCCACTCGTCAAGGTTTCTCTTGAAGAGTGTTAGTGAGGGGCTCTGCCTAATGTAGTTTGGAATTTTTCTCCAAAGCATGGGGAGTCTCTGTGACAGGAATCTATCCCTCCATCATGTTCTATTTATTGTTGTGGAAAGGTTTAGCTCACTAGAGCTCGTGACTCGCAGTGACTTGGATTTCTTTAGGTGGAGCATGTCCATCAATTCTGAGTTGAACATGGCTTTGTAAGTCAGGCAGAGATCACCCCAGAGTAAGCGATATGCCACTGAGTACAGCCGGAGTTTTTTCAGTCGGGCTGCATAGACATATGTTTGAGGCCAGTAATCCTCTTGGTGAGGTACTTTTGTGGTCTTTCCAGCTGTCTTGTGAGATACATCCCAAATGGGGCATTTTACTCTATGATGGGTCTAATGAGTGATGAGTAGAGGGGCACTATAACCTCTTTATTTCTAGATGTGAACCCTTTAGTAATTAGATGGGTCACATAGAAGGATTTCCTAACTACTTTGGCAATATGATTGTCAAAGGAGAGATTACTGTCTACCTGGGTCCCCAGATCTCTTATTACCTCTTCTGTATTAAGGGGGCTGCCACCAATGTGGTAATTCATGGGTGTTTTGTTTTTCCCAAGTGGGATTACTATGCATTTTTTGGCATTTACCTTGAGACCATGACTTTGACACCAGGTGTCCGTCTCAGTAAGGCCCTTTTGAAGGATGTCCATGTCAGCCGGAGAGTCAGTTATGGCTCCCAGTTTGCAGTTGTCAGTGAACTTGGTTAGCCATAGTCCTCCTGTGTTTGCCTGTACTTCTGAGAAGTATATGCCAAACAGTAGGGGTCCCAGGACCGAGCCTTGCGGGACACCACTTGTGACTGGTTTAGAGTCGGACCTGGAGCCCGCTATTTTTACTGTGTGAGTTCTGTCTGTAAGCCAGTTGGCAACCCATCTCGTGAAGTAGGGGTGTATGTTCAGGATGGTGAGTTTTTCTATAACACCCGAGGGGGAAATGGTGCCGAAAGCCTTGGCGAGGTCAAGGTAGGCTGTGTGAACCACCTTTCCCTCATCTATGGCCTTGGTGACTGTCTCAAAGAAGTCCACCAGGTTTAGTAGGCATGATCTGCCCTTAACAAAGCTGAACTGGGTTGGGTCAAGTGTTTAGAGGTTCCCAATGTCTTTGTTAATGAGTTCCATGATGATGCACTCCATAGCCTTGCAGACCAGGCTAGTCAGGCTTATGGGGTGATAGTTACCAGGGTCAGTTGTGGCCCTTCCTTTGTGGAGAGGAATAACTGCTGCTGTGCACCATTCTATGGGCATGTAGCCTGTGGAGAGGCTGAGGTTGAAGAGTGTGTTTAGGTGGGGGGTTAGTTCATTCTGTAGTTCGTGCAAGACGCAGCCTGGGACACAATCTGGTTCCATTGATGCTGTGTTTTTGGCTTTTGAAAGGGCTGTTTTCACCTCTGCGTCTGTGATTTTTGGGACACTACGCTTTTCCAGTATTGTTGTGGGCCCTTTTGGAGGTGAGAGGGGGGTGAAGTTTGCACTGAATCTAACTGCCAGGATGTTCAGTATATTTTGTGCTATTTTGCACTAGTTCAGTGCATATCTGTGAGTTGCCACTTAGATTCTTAACATAGCTAAAGAAGGCTTTGTGGTTATCTTTTGAATCCTTGACTATTTGTCTTTCAAAGTTAGCCTTGGATGATTTCATCAGGGACCTTAGTTTCTTACTGATACTGATCAGGGATGTCTTTTCTTCTTGGGATTTGCTTTTTTTTCTGAACTAGTTTCCTCCTTCTGTTGTATAGCCTATTTATGGCAGGGGTCCAACAAACTGGTCTCCTTCTCTTAGAGGAGTAAGTCTTGGTTTTGCTAGGGATGGCACTATCCATGCATCCTTGTAGGTGCTCATAGAGTGCATTTGTAAAGGTTTCTGCATCTTGGGCAGCGTTATCCTTTAGTGTGGAGGCTGTGTGAAACTGTGACCTTCTCTCTTTTAAGTAAGGAAGTTTTTGCTTTAGAAAGTTTTTTTGTTTGGTTTCCTTAGCTGGGGGTGGTGGTGTGGTGTGGACATCCTTATGTTCTGATCTGGTCTGATCTAACCAGTGACGGGTTGTGATCTCTGGTGGAACACACCTGTCACCCATGTTGGTGATGACCAGGTCCAATATGTTTTCTTTTCACCTCTGATCCAGGGTTACCAGAGTGTGATCAGGCAGGTTTGATTTGGCAGCCAGGGGAGTGGGTTTTGGGTTGATTGTACTGGGTAGTTGTCCCAGTGAATGGTGAGTGATGTGAAATGTGGGAGTGGGGGGTTCATGTTTTCCAGTATCTCCAGAAAGGTGGAGTGGTGGTCCTGGTTAATGGAGGGTGATCTGTAGCAGGCCACAGTTTGCATTGCAGATTTGCTCGATGTTAGTTGCACATGGATGATCTCAGAGGTATCATGCTGCGCCACTAACCTGGAGGTGTAGTTATCCTTCATGAATATGGATACAACCCTCCTTTTGTGTTTCAGTCCGTGTTCTGTGGCCGAAACGTGTGGTATGAGTCATAGCCCAGTAGTGCTGGGGTGCTCTCTGGAGCCTTGAACCAGGTTTCAGTTACTGCACAGATGTCGATGTTCTCCATACTTAGGAGTGCTTCGAGCATGTGCATTTTGAGATTTAAACTCCTGGCATTGAGTAGCATAACCCTCAGTTTTTTGTTAATTGTGCTATTTACTGAGGTGGGTTTGACTTTTGAGCCTTGCCTAAAAAAGGCACTATGGGGGCAGCAAGAGCCTTGGCCAGTATTCGAAAGCCTAGGGGTGACAGGTGCAAGCCATCTCTTGCAAAGCATCACGGCTTGTCGAGCATGTCGTCCCAGGCTGACAGATACTGGATCCCCTTTGAATGACACCAGCAGCTTAGCCAATTGTTGAAATTGATCATTTTTTCTTTATACTGAGGTGTCATTCTTGGTGAGGGCAGGATGCTACTCAGGGTCAGGGTCATACCAGCCTGGGCTACATGATCAGAGAGCTCTTCCATGTCTTTTTTCATGTAGTCCAGAGAGGTACGTCTCAGGTAATTCACACCAACATGAACAATGACAGAGTCATATTTGTACTTATTCTGGAGTGACCTGAGTGCTTCTATTATGTGGTGGATTCTGGCTCTTGACAGGCATGTAACAGTAACCTTCAGATTGTCCAGGATAGTGAGTGGGATGTCAGTGTGCCTGACTATAGCGTCACCTATTACTAGTGTATTAGGTATGTTATTTCGCCTTAAGGGCTGTGATTGTGAGGCACACTGATTTTGTGTTTTATGTGTTGTTTGGTTTGCAACAGGAGGTGCAGGTTGTTTGGGTGTCTGCTTTGGAGGTCTCTGATGCTTTTGCAGGTTTTTATTTAGAGCCTCTGAGTATGATTTTGTGTATTTATGTGTATTTTTTTGCCAGTGCTGTTTTAATAGGTCTGTGTGCAGCTGGAGGTGTGGTGCAAGTGTTAACCACCTAAGATCCTCTTAGTGAGGTATTTTTGTGGCCTTTCCAGTTGTTGTAGGTGCCTAGTGAGATACATACCAAATAGGGCATTGTATTCTATAATAGGTCTAATGATGGATGAGTAGAGAGGGATTATGACCTCTTTCTTTCTGGGTGAGAAACCTTTTGTAATGAGATGTTCCACATAGAAGGACTTTCTGACTACAGTGAGAATATGGTTATCAAAGGAGAGGTTGCTGTCAACCTGTGTCCCCAGTCTCTTATCCTATCTTCAGTGTTTTGCGGACTACCACCTATGTGGTAGTTCATGAGCACCAAATTTTTCCCAAAGAGAATGACAATGCACTTTTTGGCATTGAGCTTAAGGCCATGGTTCTGGCACCAGTCAATGGTGTCAGTGAGGCCTTTTTGTAGAATGTCTACATCAGTTGGAGAATCAATAATGGCTCCTAGTTTGCAATCATCTAAAAACTTGATCAGTCAGAGTCCCTTTGTGTTGGCTTGAACTTCAGAAAAGTAGATGCCAAACAGGAGAAGACCTAGGACTGATCCCTGTGGGACACCACTTGTAACTGGTCAGTAGTCAGATTTGGAGTCCGCTACTTTCACAGTGTGGGTTCTATCAGTGAGCCAGTTGGCAACCCATCTTATGACATAGGGGATTATGCCTAGTTTAGTGAGTCTATTTATGATTCCTGAGTGAGGGATGGTGTTGAAGGCCTTCACAAGATCTAGGTAGGCTGTGTGAACTACCTTGCCCTCATCCACAGCTCTGGTGACAGACTCGAAGAAGTCTATCAGGTTGAGCAGGCATGATCTACCTTTCACAAACCCAAACTGCATGGGGTCCAGAGTTTGGAGATTCCCTATGTCCTTATTTATAAGGTCCATGATGATGTACTCCATAGCCTTACATATCAGACTCGTCAGACTAATGGGAAGGTAGTTCCTAGGGTCTGTAGTCGCTCCCCCTTTGTGAAGTGGGATGACCATAGCAGTGCAACATTCAGTAGGTACAAAGCTTGAAATGAGGCTTTGATTGAACAGGGTACTCAGGTGTGGTACCAGTTCACTTTGTAATTCATGTAGAACACAACCAGAGATATTATCAGGTTCCATGGAAGCTGCATTCCTGGCTTTGGACAGTGCGGTTTTTACCTGTGTAACTGTGATAATAGGGACTTGGCATTCCTTAGGTATTGTGATAGGCCCTTTAGGGGGTGAAAGGGGGGTAAAGTTCACATTGAATCTGTCGGCCAATATGTTGGCAATATCAGTTGGTTCTGTACATGTATTGCCATTGTGCTGTAACTCAGAGCTGATCTGAGTATTGCCATGTAGATTCTTGACATAACTATAGAATGCCTTGTGGTTGTCTTTAGAATCTGCAGCAATTTTGTTTTCGTAGCTAGCTTTAGAGGATTTGATGATAAATCTCAGTTTTTTTTGCTGAGGCTAATAAGGGAGTTTTTCAAGTCTTGGGAATTCACCCTTTTCTGCAACATTTTTTTCCTTCTGTTGCAGAGTTTGTTTATGGTGGGGACCACCAGACTGACTTCCTTTTTTCGGAGGAGAGCGTCTTGGTTCTGTTTGGTATGGCCCGTTCCGTGCACTTGTGTTTGTGCTCATACAGTGCATTGGTGTATGATTCGACCGTCATGCACCTATTATCCATTTGCATGGGTGTCGTGAAGTTAGCCACTTCTGTTTTTAGAAGCCCAAAATTGGTTTTGGAGAAGATTTTACAGTGGTTTCCTTTAGGAGGGGTGAGGGTGGGATGTGGATATCCATGGTGATTAGCTTGCGGTCAGATATGACCAGGAAGGAGTTGATTACTGGTGCAGAGCAATGGTCGCCCATGTTAGTAATGACCAGGTCAAGAATGTTTCTACCCCTGGTGGGGGTAAGAATGAGTTGGTCCAAGCCTTTGGAATTTATGAATTCCAGAAAATGTTGAGCAAGTATGTTGGCACATGAGTAATTTTCCCAGTTAATGGAGGGGTAGTTAAAGACTCCTAGTATAAGGGTATTGGGTTGTACCCTAATATTTTCCAGTGTGTTTAGGAATGTGGAGTGGGAGTCTTGGGACATGGTGAGGTATCTATAGCAGGTTCATAGGTTGGTACTGGGCTATCTGCTCAAAGGCAATTATAAGCCTAGCCAGAATGTGTTGGCTTTCGCCTCCCCCTTAGATTAGTTCCCTGTGCCTCTGTCCAGCAGAGCCACTGAATTGATCCCTGAGGTTAACTTTCTGTTTCCCATCCACTCATCAAGGTTTCTTTTGAAGAGTGTTAGCGAGGAGCTCTGCCTAATGTAGATTGGGATCTTTTCCAAAGCATGGGATATCTCTGGGACAGGAATCTATCTCTCCAGCACGTCCTATTTATTGTTGTGGTGAGGTTTAGATGCCTAGAGCGTGTGGCTCAAGTGGATAAGGTTTTCTTTAGGTAGAGCATGTCCATCAATTCTGAGTTGGACATGGCCTTGTATATCAGGCAGAGATCACCTCTGAGTAGGCGGTATATGCAACTGAGTACAGCTGGAGTTTCTTCAGTTGAGCTGCATAGGGCATCTGTTTGAGGCCAGTGATCTTCTTGGTGAGGTACTTCTGTGGTCTCTCCAGCTGTTGCAGGTGTCTTGTAAGGTGCATCCTTAGGTCTGATGAGTGATGAGTAGAGGGGCACAATGGCCTCTTTTGATCTGGATGCGAACCCTTTTGTGATTAGGTGGGCCACGTAGAAGGATTTTCTAACCACTTTGGAAATGTGATTATCAAAGGTGAGATTACTATCTACTTGGGTCCCCAGATCCCTTATTTTGTCTTCCGTATTTAGGGGACTACCACCTATGTGGTAGTTTGTGGGTACTTTGTTTTTTCCAAATGTGAAGACTATGCACTTTTTGACATTTAGTTTGAGGCCATGAATTTGACACCAGGTATTCGTCTCAGTGAAACTCTTTTGGAGGATGTCTGTGTCAGCCGGAGAGTCAATTATAGCCCCTAGTTTGCAGTCATCTGTGAACTTGGTCAGCCATAGTCTTCCTGTGCTTGCCTGTACCTCTGAGAAGTATATGCCGAACAGGAGGGGTCCTAGGACTGAGCCCTGGGGAATGCCACTTGTAACCAGTTTAGAGTCGGACCTAGCTCATGCAACTCTCACCATGTGGGTTCTATCCATGAGCCAGTTGGCAACCCATCTTGTGACATAGGGGTTTATGTTCAGGCTAGTGAGCTTGTCTATAATACCAGAATGGGGAATGGTGTTGAAGGCCTTAGAGAGGTCAGGTATGCTGTGTGTACCACCTTTTCCTCGTCTATAGCCTTGGTAACTGTCTCAAAGACATCCACCAAGTTTAGAAGGCATGATCTGCCCTTAACAAAGCCAAACTGGGTAGGGTCCAGTGTTTGGAGGTTCCCAATGTCTCTGTTAATGAGTTCCATGATGATGTGCTCCATAGCCTTGCAGACCAAGCTAGTCAGGCTTATAGGGTGATAGTTCCTGGGGTCTGTTGTGGCTCCACCTTTGTGGAGCGGAATAACTGTTTCTGTGTGCCACTCTGTGGGTATGTAGCCTGTGGAGAGGCTGAGTTTGAACAGTGTGTTTAGGTGAGGGGTTAGTTCATCTTTGAGCTCATGTATGACACAGCCTGGGACACCGTCAGGTCCCATTGATGCTGTGTTTTTGGCTTTAGAGAGGGCTGTTTTAACCTGAGTGTCTGTGATTTCAGGGACTCTACATTCTTCTGGTATGGTTATGGGCCCTTTTGGGGGTGAGAGGGGGTGAAGTTTGTGCTGAACCTGTCTGCCAGGATGTTGGTGATATTGGTTGATTCAGTGTATTTTGTGCCATTCTGCACTAACTCTGAGCAGATATGAGCATTGCCACTTAGATTCTTGACATAGCTAAAGAATGCCTTGTGGTTATCTTTGGAGTCCTTGGCAATTTTTCTTTCAAAGCTCGCCTTGGATGATTTTATGAGGGATTGTAGTTTCTTGCTGATACTGATCAGGGATGTCTTCCCTTCTTGGGATTTTACTCTTTTCTGTACTAGTTTCCTCCTTCTGTTGTATAGCTTGTTTACGGCAGGAGTCCACCAGACTGGTTTCCTTTTCTTGAAGGAGTGAGTCTTGGTTTTGCTTGGGATGGCATGATCCATGCATTCTTGTAGCTGCCTGTCAAATGCATTAGTAAAGGATTTTGCAGCTTGGACAGTGTTATCCTTCAGCATGGGGGCTTTGAAACTTTCCACCTCGGTCTTAAGTAACGTGAAGTTTGCTTTTGAAAAATTTTCCATTGTGGTTTTCTTGTCCGGGTATAGGGGCGGAATATGGATATCCAAAGTGATTTCTTTATGGTCAGATCTAACCAGCGAAAAAATACCTGCACGAACGGCTTGTGCACGGCTGTATAATATATCCAACAGAACAAAAAAGAGCCAGCACCCAACATCTCCTGTGGCTTGTTACAAAACACTTTTATTCCATGACCAATGGTCAACAATTTACCGGTATGGTTATACCGGTTTCGGCAAAAGCCTTCTTCAGCAACCAAACTTGAAAAAGTAAAAAAGTGTAACTAACATTAATATCTCCCTTAAATATGGTGTCTGATGACGCTCTCTAGTGCACATAAGAAATACTACCATATCAATAATAATATGTATCATATGAGTTTAAACAATTATTATCATGTTACAAACATAATTAACCAAGCAAGACAAAGAGCACTTTGTGTCAATACAAATATACAAATTTTTGTGAAGATATTTCAAAATTGGTCATTTAACCCAGGAGAAAAAAGGGCCCCCAATTTTATAATCCACATTTTCTCTTTGTTTGCTAACATTTCATGCAGTGTATGAGCCTCTTTGTTCCTAAACCTAATATAGTCAATGACCATAAAACTAAAGGACCCCGTCGGATGTTTAAGCATATGTTTAAATAGAGAACTCAAACCTTTCTTGTTTTTGATATCACTAAGATGTTCCCCAATCCTTATTTTGAAGGGTCGGGATGTTTGTCCCACATAAAATGCCCGACAACTACATTGGGCTAAATAAATAACCCAAGTAGTATTACAATTAGCAAAAAATAAGACATTATATACATGTGGCAAATTCTGGGACGTAAAACTGTTTGACTTTAGCACTCTTGGACAATAAATACAGTGGTCACATGGATAACAACCTGATATCAATTGACCAGTCATTGTCATTTGTTTAGTGGAACTCAAACCTTTGTCATAAACCCTTTTGTAATGGCTAAATAAGGATCCCAAGGACTGCTCCTTCCGAAAAGAATAGGAACATCGATCACCAATATAATTGTTTAAAGTGTCATCTGATCTTAATAGATGCCAGTGTCTATGAATAATATTCATAAAACTATTGGTGTTTCTCCCATAAGTTGTAATTAATCTGAGTACCTGTGATTTTTCAGTATCCCGAACCCGAATTGACAACAACTGTGATCTATCCTGTTGATTGGCAAACCGACTGGCCCTAGTGATGTCACCCATTTGATATCCCCTATTCTTAAACCTGGATGTTAAATCTTGTCGGTGATGGTCGTATGTGGAATAATTTGAACAAATTCTCTTAATCCGGAGAAATTGTGATTTGGGGATATTCTTGATAGCATGTAGTAGGGTGTTGAATTGTGGAAACTTCCTAAATACTTCATTCTCCAAAGTGTCCAAATCTGTTCTCCTAACTGACACATCCAAAAAAGTGATATCTGATCTAGAGTAGGTCAACTTAAGTTCAATACCCCACATATTGCAATTCAAATATTCCAAAAATTCCAAAAGGAATTCCTCATCTGCTCTCCACACCAACCAACAGTCATCAAGATATCTTCTCCAAATATCCATTTCATTTATATATATATATATATATACACATATATATATTATGACTGGTGTCATATATCAATTGTTCCTCCATGTACGCCATGAATAGGTCCGCATAAATGGGGGCAAAAGAGGCCCCCATAGCAGTATCTTGAAGTTGCCAAAAACACCTATCTTTAAAATAAAAAAATATTATGAGTCAGGACCAATTCTGCCATGCAAATTAGGAGAGTATTAAAGCCTGGTTTGTACATGTTAGCTCGATCTAACCAATATTGCAATGCCATAAGTCCTGCCCAATGAGGGATGTTGGTATACAAGGAGGTGACATCTAAAGTGCATAAGAGCCAGTCGGACTCCAATTGCATATCAGATATAATGGAGAGAAACTGAGTCGTGTCCTGTATTCTAGACCGTATCAGAGATAGTAATGGTTTTAAATATAAAGTTAGGAATTCCAACAAAGGCTTAGTCAAAGAGCCTCTGCCTGAAACATTTGGTCGACCGGCAGTCTATTGGAATCCTTATGGATCTTGGGCATAAAATAGATATACTGTTTTTTAGGATGGTATACCTTAAGATGAAAACAAACATCCTTAGTGATAATGCCCTCATCTTCTGCCAGATTGAGGAAGTGATCAATATCCTGTTTAAACTTATTGGATGGATCAACAACCATTTCCTGATAATGAGATTTATTATATAGTTGACGCTCACCCTTCACTTCATAGTCCACCAAATTTTGAACCACCACTGCTCCACCCTTGTCCGCAGACACAATGACAATGTCCTTATTATTAACAAGATTTTCAACACATGATCTTTGCTGTTTATCCAAATTATCCTTCACCATATCTTGTTTGTTCAAATGTAAATCCCTAAGAACTTCATTCTGAAAAATTTGTACAATGGGTAACATAGGTGGCTTAAATACTGAAGACCTGAAGCAAAAGTTTCTAAATTCAGAAGAACAAATCTTACTCCCCTCAGAATTGTGAAAAATGATTTTAAATTAAGGTTACAACAAAAATTCACAATATCTTGTGTAAAATGATACTCCTGGACAAAGAAACCTGGCACAAAGCTTAAACCTTTATTTAGCACCTCCAGTTGTTGCTCATCCAATCTAACAGAAGATATGTTGTGCACATTCTTCACTTTAGTATCTAAATTTTGGTCATATTTTGAAGAATCTCCCCAAGATCCATGGAATTTTTTATGCTTCCTGCCCCCTCGTCTCTGAGACTTATGCCTAAAGGATTCCCCCTACCAAACTCTGCTCCAAATTGTTCCTCTTGGGAACAGGCAAGACTCTGGTATGGCCATCCTCCCAATCTGTGTTTGATGATGAATCTTCACCAGATGTAGCAGACTCCCTATTTCTTTTTTTCAATATAGACTTGGGCCGTGAGGCTCTCGATTTCTTAGAGGTTTGGACAGGCGCAACAAATTTAACCCTAGGACGCACCTCAAAGGGCTTACCCCTGTCATAATCCCCAACATCACGAGTGAACTTCTTAACTTTCCTCTCTTTAAGAACAGAATCCAATTCTAACAAATCCTTGCCAAGTTTTTCAGTACAATTTTTATAACATGGAAGTGTCGAAAACTCTTCCAATGTTTTACTGGCCCCCAAAACACAAGCAGCTTGTTCCTCCATCTTCCTCTCATAATAGCTAGTCAATATATTTACAAAAGTCATAGAGACCTGTTGTTGTGCCTTAGACCATTGTGCCAAAAGGCACTCATCTGGTTCAGCAACCATAGACTGCAACCTAGTTCTTAATCCTCTTGGAACTATTTTGCTCCGTTGGTATGCCCTAAAAAGTTTGAGGTGCCAGACATTTTTCCTGAGAGTAATCAAATTTTGGTCAACTTGGCAAAAGCAGATCTACAGTCCTGAATGGGGTCCTGAACTCCAGAACCATTATTAATATTACCTGACCCCAGGCCAAAAATGCCCAAATCATCAGAGTCCAAAGAAAGACCCTTAATGAGAGTTGCCAAATCCATCACTGACCAAAACTAGTTCACAACCAAAATACCACTGTCCACAATGCTAAACTAGAAAAGTTATTTCTAAACTAAAATATATATCAAGGATCCTGAGTGCTGGAAAGTCAATATATAATTCCAGTATAATTCTCTTTATCAACCCCAGGCATCCATACTTGGCCCAAATGGGTACAATAATAGCCAATAACCATTCACCCCAAACCAGGGGGAAAAAAGGAAAGTTTAACCAACCTTAATGACGATTCAAGTCTGATTGACTGAAACCCAGAAAGCAAAGATAACATCTATATAATGCTTTCCTAGCCCTTGGTAATCCACTTGGGCTACCTATATCCGCTACGTAACCAAAATGGGCCAAAGCCAAATAAAAAAGTATGACAGTGGATAGATCTAGTTTGGTCAATGTTGCCATGGCAAAAAAACTCCAAATAAATATTACCCTATGTTCATATATTTCTGTCTAGAGTCCAGCACTCCACCCAACTTAGACAAACGTCAAAAAACTGTTCAGTGGTGTAAAATCCACCCACTGGAACAAAAATAAATTGGACTAGATGGTTTAAATTATTAATCTAACTGTTTGAGACCTTTTAACATACATCCCAGATCAAAAGGAATCTATAAACCAACCCCTATCTTGATGGGGCTGATATAAATGTAATAAAGTTTTTACTTATAAAGCCCATAGCCCCATATCAATAAATGTTATAGGCAACAAACAGATGATGAGAATCCCCTATATATAAACTTCATCCCTAATACAGTGAAGCAACTAATACTGACAAAGGGAAAAATTATTACCATTGGCATATACAAGTGAAAACAATTATCATTCACATATTAGTGTCCAATTGCTGATACATAATATAAGAACCAAACTTATATGACATTCTAATTTCCATTTGCATGTGCCAGAATACCTTGGAATACCAGTATACGAACAACCCAAGGTGTGCTAGCCCTGATAGTAAATATAAATGGTCAAACATACACACTTAATAGTAACTCTTGAGTGCTAATATTAAACCTAAAGTTTAGAATAGTAGCCCTAAAAAAGCCCACTAACCTTACCACCGAATTTGAAAGTGCACTCCAAAAGATGAACAGAACCCGTATATAAATACACAGTCGTGACCCGTATATCAATGCACAAGCATAACATTATCTTATAACGTATAAAACAATATTATATGTCCTGAGCATCTTCCGATAGTGCAATCCGACCTTTTGGAAAGAAACGCCCCCAAAAGGAATCCTAAAATTCAAACAGCAAATATTTAGTCACTCAAAAGTTCCAAATAACACTGTTGCAACCATCTAGGCCATTTGGTTCAAAACACAAGCATGATAAATGCCAAAGAGTGTCAAATGTCAATGTCCCAAACCATAATATAGAGCAAATGTGATAATTCCTTATTGAATGTCTGAGTCCACTCACCAGACTTATAGACGATATCCCAGGGAACAAATTAAAGTAAAAAAGAAACTATTAGAAAAGGTCCACTGAGCATATCGGCCCAAGTCCCTCTCATGGACGAATAGAAAAATAACGTCCACTGAACTGATAAATGAAAAGTGACAAAATTCACGAAAATGTAGTTTTCCAAGTTCAAAAAACACAAAGCCTCCCAGTCTTGCAATAGTTGCTGTTCTTACATCCACCCAAGTAAACGAGAGCGCCACAAACCGCACACTCCTTAAAACGAGAACGGCCACACCAGAGAAACCATCAGCAGGAAGCAGAGATAACCAAAAAGCAAAAAAATACCTGCACGAACGGCTTGTGCACGGCTGTATAATATATCCAACAGAACAAAAAAGAGCCAGCACCCAACATCTTCTGTGGCTTGTTACAAAACACTTTTATTCCATGACCAATGGTCAACAATTTACCAGTATGGTTATACTGGTTTCGGCAAAAGCCTTCTTCAACAACCAAACTTGAAAAAGTAAAAAGGTGTAACTAACATTAATATCTCCCTTATATATGGTGTCTAATGATTACTGCGGTGCTGGTATGCGGTAGCGTTGTCGCCTCACAGTAAGACGTTGTCCTGTTCGATTCTCAGCTAGAGCATCTTCTGTGTGGAGACATGCGTGAATGAGCGTACCTTCATTGAAGGTTGTGCGTCAGGGCTGGCAACTCGTCAAGTAAAAATCTTCTGCCAATCATTAGCGGACCAAAGTTCCGCTGTGGCGACCCCTAACCGGGAAAAACTGAAAGACTCAACATATGGTGTCTGATGACGCCCTCTAGTGCACATAAGAAATACTACCATATCAATAATAATATGTATCATATGAGTTTAAACAATTATTATCATGTTACAAACATAATTAACCAAGCAAGACAAAGAGCACTTTGTGTCAATACAAATATACAATTTTTTGTGAAGATATTTCAAAATTGGTAATTTAACCCAGGAGAAAAAAGGGCCCCAAATTTTATAATCCACATTTTCTCTTTGTTAACATTTCATGTAGTGTATGAGCCTCTTTGTTCCTAAACCTAATATGGTCAATGACTATAAAACTAAAGGACCCCGTCGGATGTTTAAGCATATGTTTAAATAGAGAACTCGATCCTTTTGAGTGGTTGACCTCTGGTGTGGAACACCGGTCGCCCATGTTGGTGATGACCAGGTCCAATATGTCACCTCTGGTGGGAGTGATGACCAGTTGAACCAGGGCGTTTGAGTTTATAAATTCTAGGAAAAGTTGGGCAAGGGAGTTTGTACTTGAGTAATTCTCCCAGTTATTGTTTGGGTAATTGAAATCACCCAATATTAGGGTGTTTGGTAGCACCTTTATGTTTCCCAGTGTTTCCAGAAATGCGGAATGGGGGTCCTGGGAAATGGTGGGTGATCTATAGCAAGCTACAGTTTGAATTGCAGTTTTTCCCATTGTTAGTTGCATGTGGATGATCTCTGAGGCATCGTGCTGTGCCACTAACCTGGAGGTGTGGCTATCCTTGATGAATATGCATACGCCCCCGCCTTTTGTATTTCGGTTTGGGTTCTGTGGCTGAAATATATGGTATGAGTTGTAGCCTGGTAGTGCTGGGGTGTTCTCTGGAGCCTTAAACCAGTTTTCTGTTACTGCACATATATCAATTTTCTCCATACTGAGGAGTGCCTCGACTGCGTGCATTATGAAGTTTAGACTTCTGGCATTGAGTAGCATTACCCTCAGTTTTTTGTTACCCGTGCTATATACGGTGGTGGGTTTGTCTTTTGAGCCTTGCCTAAAAAAGGCACTATGGGGGTGGCAAGAGCCTTGGCCAGTATTTGAAAGCCTAAGGGTGACAGGTGCAAGCCATCTGTAGCGAAGCAGCGTGGCTTGTTGAGCATGTCATCCCAGGCAGACAGACACTGGATCCCCTCTGAATGACACCAATTGTTGAAATCGAGAATTTTTTCTTTATACCGTGGTATCATTCTTGGTGAGGGCAGGATGCTACTCAGGGTCAGGGTCATACCAGCCTGGGCTACGTGATCAGAGAGCTCTTCCATGTCTCTCTTCATGTAGTCCAGGGAGGTACAGCTCAGGTCATTCACATCAACATGAACAATGACAGAGTCATATTTGTACTTGTTCTGGAGTGACCTGAGTGCTTGTGTTATGTGGCGGATCCTGGCACCCGACAAGCAGCTAACAGTAACCTTCTCCTTATTCAGCCTAGTGAGTGGGGCATCAGTGTGCCTGACTATAGAGTCACCTATTACTAGTATGTTGGGTATGTTATTTTGCCTTAAGGGCTGTGATTGCATGGCACACTGGTTTTGTGAAGTATGTGTTCCATGGTTTGTGTTGGGGGGTGGAGGTTGCTTGGATGTTTGCTTTGGAGGTCTCTGTTGGTTTTGCAAATTTTTATTTAGAGCCTCCGAGTATGTTTTCATGTATTTATGTGTTTTTTTTTTGCCAGTGCTGGTTTAATGGGTCTATGTAAGACTGGTGGTATGTTGCAAGTATTTCCCTTCTCCTCTTTGACTGTCTGATCCAGTCTTGGGTTGAGAGAGCTTAGCCTCTAGTTTGGCTGTATAACTGCATCTCTCACATGTATTAGTGTTTGGTGGTAGGAGGAGGCAGTTGTAACATTCCCTCAAAATGCCCAGATTCACCAACTGGACTGGAAAGTACACCTGAAACTGCCCTTTGGACATGCCTGGATAGGTACAGTGAACTGTTTTACTGGATGGCTGGTAAGGTCAAATAGAGAGCCTTGTCCTTCTGTACAGTACAGGAGGGTCTAGTGCTAGGGTTTATAAGTGTTTGCTATACATTTTGAGCAAGTGTTGGGCTGAGAAATGAATGGCTTGAGTGCTTAAGTTGAAAGTTTGTCTAGTTCCAAGGGAAAAATTGAAGAGGAGACTTTGTGGAGCTGGGAATAGTTTTACCCTAGCTAACTGGCGCTGCCTGGCACGCAAAAACTGGGGAAATACGGTATTTATAGCATGGAAATGAAAGAGATAGAAATTAGCCCAAAATGGCCAATAAACTACTAATTTATGGGCTGAAATCACTCCTCCAGGGACAGATAGGCTGCTCAAAGCTCCCCTCTCTCACAGGTGAACAGAGAAACTTCCTTCTATCCAAGTAAGGTATGGGCAAACACAGAGATTTGTAAGACAGCCCTGAATTCAGAACTAACCTGAAAACTGGACTATACTAGCTTAGAAAGGTGGGAAGCAAGTATATATATATATATATTCAGAAAATAAAGCAGTTACACTCAAAAAAACAGTTTAAAAGCACAAAAAAGGATACTTATTGTTATGTATCGCAGATCAGAGTTATAGTCAATGCCCCAGTAATAAAGTAGGAAGAAACACAAATACAGTAAAAGCAAATGAGTAAAGTCCAATTTTATATATCTATCTATCTATATATATATATATATATATATATATATATATATATATATATATATATATATATAAAAACAATAGAAAATGAACAAACTGACTTAAACAAGTTAACCAATTGACCAGAAAAAAGCTCAGAACTGAGCCCTGTTCCAACAGTCTTCAATCAGACAAGTTCAAACTGCACACCCCTGCTTACTAGGGTGCAGGAGAACCTTCTCCAAAAAAAGATGGCCTGGATCACTGCTCAAGTTATACAAGCAAAGCTAGATTCAGCAGGCCTGAAACTGATCTATGCTACAGCAACAAGTTGCACTGATTTCAGAAAGAAACATTTCAAATAAGCAGTCACAATAAGCCCGTGACCTGAAATTCACGGCTCAGGACAGAATCGAGCCTCTCTTCCCACAAGAGTGCAGACCACAAAACTTCTTAATGTAGAATAACTGGCCTGAAGCCCAAGTGCTTAAGCCAGAACTAATACACTTTTAGAATAGCAGACACTGGGCCTTCAATCAGCAATTCCCAGCTTAGAAGGATGTAAGCTACCTGTTCTGCCACAACAGTGCAGACCACAAACCTTCTTAATGTAAAACAGCCGGTATGAAGCCCAAGTGCTTAAATCAAAAGACTTAGAATAACAGTTACAATTTAATCAGGCTATGACCAAGCAGTAATAAATGCAGTAGAATAAATAAAATTGAGTATTTTTAAGAAAAGCAAAATAAAGTAGGAGGAAACACAAATACAGTAAAAGCAAATGAATAAAATGCAATTTTTTTTAAGTGCAAGAAGAGAGGAAGGAAGAACTTAAGTGGGCTGACCTTCTCAAATCTTCTCTCTGTATTAAGTAGAGTGAACACTAGACTCAGAGTATGATCTAACTGTACTCGGTTAAGTGAGCAAATGAGATGCACCCAGGAGGAGTGTTCTAATGCAGACTTACAGGAGGGGCAGGCAATTATAGAGCCACCAACACTAATACCAACACAGGAACAGGGAGGGTGGGGAGCTAACTGCAGAGAGACACACAGCACACTGTTCAGAAACACACAATTAGGAAACAGAAAAAATGAAAATACAGTACTTTTAAAACTGCAAGTTTGTACTTAACAGAAAACTAAAATTCACTACAGCAAGTTTCACTTAGCTTCAGCTTGTAATGCAGATGTTTGTAGTCAAGCAAGTCTCTCAGGAGTTGAGCATAACATGATTTCTCAAACTGTGTGGCTAGCACTTAAAGTACAGAGGAATCCCTCTAGGTTATTAAATATCAGATAAAGAAGTGGTAACACCACCCGCTCTTATAGCAAAATAACTGCAAAGAGACATACAGCACACTGTTCAGAAACACACACTTAGGAAACAGAAAAAATGAAAATACAGTACTTTTAAAACTGCAAGTTTGTACTTAACAGAAGACTAAAATTCACTACAGCAAGTTTCACTTAGCTTCAGCTTGTAATGCAGATGTTTGTAGCCAAGCAAGTCTCCCAGGAGTTGAGCATAAAATTTGCAGTTTTACCCAGTGTTAGTTGTACCTGAAGTATCTCTGGTCCGTTATGTTGGGCTACTAGTCTAGATGTGTACATATCTTTTAGTCTAGATGTGTGCATATCTTTTATGAATATGGAGACACCACTACCTTTACTGCTTTGGTCATGGTTTAGGGGACAAAAGGTGTGGTATGAATTATAGCCTGGTAGTGCTGGGGTGCTCTCCGGAGCCTTGAACCAGGTCTTGGTCACTGCACAGATGTTGATGTTCTCCATTTTAAGGAGTGCTTCGAGCTAGTGCATTTTGAGATTTAGACTTCTAGCTTTGAGTAGCATAAGCCTCAGATTTCACTTGCTTGCAGCTGTTGTGGTAATTTTGTCTTCAGGACATTGCCTAAAAAAGGCACTATAATGGTGGCAAAAGCCTTGGCCAGTATTCGGAATCCCTGGGATGACAGGTGCAGGCCATCTCTGGTGAGGCATCGAGGTCTGTCGATCGTTTCATCCCAGGCAGACAGATACTGGATCCCCTTAGAATGACACCAGAAACTTAGCCAATTGTTGAAGTTAATCATTTTCTGCTTGTACTGTGGTATCATTCTGGGTGACAGTAGGATGCTACTCAGAGCTAGGGTCATACCTGCCTGGGGTACAAGAGCCAACAGCTCCTCTATGTCTCTTTTCATGTAGTCCATAGAGGTACATCTCAGGTCATTCACACCAACATGGACAATGACAGAGTCATATTTGTACCTGTTGTGGAGTGACCTACGTGTGTGCATTATGTGGTGGATCCTGGCACCTGACAGGCAGCTGACTGTAACTTTCTCCTTATTCAACCTAGTGAGTGGGACATCAGTGTGCCTTACTACTGAGTCACCTATGGCTAGTGTATTGGGTAAGTTGTTTTGCCTTATGGGCTTTGCTTGAATGACATACTGTTTATGCAAGCTATGTGTCTCATGGTTTGTGCTGGGATGTAGTGGTTGTTTGCATTTCTGGCTCGGAGGTCTCTGTTGTTTGGGCAGATTTTTATTGAGAGCCTCTGTGAAAGTAGTGTGTGTTTTGTGTTACTATGTGAGGGTTGTGGTGGTGTAAGTTCTGGAGGGCTATGTGTTGTGGTATGGTGCAGGTGTTAACCTTCTCCTCTTGACTGGTTAATCCAGTCTTGGCTGAAGAGTGCCTGGTTTCTAATTTGGCTATATATGTGCATCTCTCACAAGTCATAGTATTGGGTGGTAAGAGGAGACGGTTGTCTGTGTACATGAGGCAGTTGCTACATTGCCTCAGGATGCCCAAGTTCACCAGGTTGACAGTAGAAAGCACAGGGAACTGACCTTTAGACATGCCTGGATATGAGCTCAATATATTAAGTACTGAAACCTTTTACAAGAAAAATGTCACTCAAAGTGTCTGAGTCTGTACAGAGCACTGCCAAACACTTGAGGGGAAACTAATACATAGACCCTGAAAATTTAAGGATGAAGTATTTAGGCAGATATTCTAAAGTTAGGAAGAAATCAAGCCGTACTTACTGAAAATAAAGAATTACCTTGTCAAGAATGACGAAAAGAGGGGAGTCGCATGAATGGCTACTGCCTGGCTACTACTAATACTGGTTTCAGCACAGCTTCACTCTGTTGGGATACAATACTCCTTTGCTTCTTCTCTCACCAGTTTGGCCACAAGTATTTTTCTGAGGATATTAAAATAACTTTATATCAAATGTAGTTAAAGTTATGCCACTCATATGGAGAGCATAAACCCAACAGATGTATTTCATATGAAACTGACCAGATGCTTCTGATGACATTAAAACCACAAGTCTGATTAAAACAAATACATATAAGGGGGAATTCAATAAAGCCTACATGGATTAATTTTCCATGTAGGTATAGTGGCATGGAGCTTACGTGGAAGTAAGCAGCCGTGCAATCCAGTAAACAGAGCTGAGGGGCGTGCACGAGCATGCCAACACGGAAGTGTCCGTGACATGCAAATCACCTCAGAAACAGATGAATTGCATGCAAATGAGGGTGTAAAGCAATCCAGAAAGTAGATAGGCAGTCATGCAGATCCCGTGTTGGTTTCAGAAGTGTACATGGAAATTTCTTTGAACAGGGGTTGTGAAAGCCCTGTTAGAATATCAGAAATAGCAAAGGAGACACAGATATGTGCAAAACTATGCCCTGTGTGTCCAAGAAGTAATGAAAAAATATTTAAAATAATTTTAATGTCCATATTATGTTTGTGCTGTGAGCAGCAGTGAGCAAACATGTCATTATGCAAAAAAAAATATTTTAAAGTGTAAAAACGAAAAAAATAAAATATGTGAAATAATCCATTACAGGGCCTTGCATGGAGTATGTACAATGGTAGATGTCTGTGGTTGCTAAGGAGGCAGGTCCTGGAATAGTGTAGTATCCAGGCTGTGTGCACAGATCTGTATGCAAATGAACTGGGATTACTGAATAGCAAAAATGGGCATCTGTACCCACACATCAAACCCGTGTAGCCCCAGAACTGTGTTGGCATCCACAGAAGAGGTAGCTGACATCAAAAAGGGGTGTGTCTCTATTTGTTTAAGCACATTGGAGCACAGCAGCGCCCGTTTGCATGCAGCTGAGCTGAGCAGGGGTGTGTGTCCAGTGTTGCTAAGCTTTGTTTAGCCTTGGGTTTAGCCAAGTTTAGGTTTAGCCTAGCATGTTTAAGCTGGTTTGAGCTGCACTGAGTGTGCCCATTCATGGGGGTGTGTCTATTGACTGCTGAGCATTGTTTATACCTGCAGCGTGGGTATGCACACTCACTGCAGTGCTTAGCAAGGAAGGCTGTCAAAAAAAAAGGAAAAAAAAGTAATTGACTGAGAAAGCCAGTCATATATAAATTACTGATGACCCCTGTTCCACCTGAACTGGGCCATTCCAACCCGTCAATGATGTACTTGGCAGGCAGAATGCATCATAGTTAGCCAATCACACAGGCTGTATCTGCAGCAGAGCACTATAAATTAAGCATACACCCTACAATCTGATTTTCTCCCATACTCTGCATCATTGGAGTACAAACTTGGGAATTTTAACTGAGAGAATGCTAGGGACTGCTGCAGCTCTGCTACATCTGTATGTGCTAGATGCTGAGGCCAGTGCTGATGCTGCTGCTGACAACAGGCCTAGACTGAGAAGGAGAAGAGTGTTCAGGCCCAGGGTAACCTTCCAGGAGCTACATGAGCTGGAGATTGTAGAACCCTACAGGGTGGACTGGAACTGTCAACTCAGACCCAGAGCCAACAGAGGGGAACCCATCCCAGTGAAAACAAAGGTATGTGTAGCCCTTAGGATACTAGCTACTGGTACTTTTCAAAGACCAACTAGGGATGTGATAGGGGTCTCAGAAGCATCAGCATCCAGAGTACTCCACCAGTTCCTAGATGCCATGCAAACACATGCCAGTGAGCACATTTATTTACCACACACCCCTGAGGAGAGGGACAGCAGTATGCATCTCTTCTACTATGTAGCACACTACCCTGAGGTACTGGGTGCCATAGACTGCACTCTTGTCCACATCAAAGCACCACCTGGTGAGGAGGGTAGAGTCTACATCAACCACAAGGGGTATTACTCCATCAACTGCCAGGTAGTGTGCAATGCCCAGTGCTTTATCATGAATGTGTGAGCTAGCAGCCCTGGTAGTTATCACAACTCCCATATCTGGAATGCATCACAGCTGTACCAGATGTTTGCCAGGGGGGACATCCCATATGGCCATCTAACTGGGGATGCTATCTATGCACTGGAACCGTGGATGATCACACCATCAGAAAAGCACACATACCTACCAAAGAATGCCATAATGAGGCACATGCACAAACTAGAAACATCATAGAGCATGTATTTGGGCTGCTCATGTCAAAATCCCGTACCTTTATATATCTGGTGGAGCCCTTCAGTACTCTCTGTGCCATGCTACACAATATGATTCTGCAGAAACAGCTGTGGCAGGATCATCACAGGGAAGGGACACACGGCCCCCCACCACTGCCAACATCCCCACAGCCACACCTACAAGGGGGACATGGAGGAGGAACTCCCTGAGGCTCTCCTTGTAGGCAGACGTAGGCATGCCACGTATGCCCTGACCTTAGCCAAGAGGCAACGCATAGCACATGCACTGACAACCTAGGGTCCTAGGGACTGACACCTTACTCTGGCTTGCATACATAGTAAAAAGGATGCCAGCCACACCACACAACCTGCACCTAACCATGTATTGGCTGTGTACTGCATGCATCAGAGTCAGCCCTAAAACACAGGTCTCTCAACCACTGCATTCACAAGGTAAGTCACTCTGCTATACAACAAATGTACGAGGTACTAGACTATGGTAGCATATGTATGGACCTGCTGCATGTATTCAAGGGAATAGAGTGGGCTACTGGGCAACTTAGAGAGCTCTAACAGCCACTTGGGACAACAGGTACTCTGTCCAATACTGACTGCCCCATAATATTCATTAGGCCACATGTCTGGAAACCACACTGCATTATGCAAGGGAAATGTCAAACAGTGTGGTCACAGGACAGACACATGACTGTCAATGCCAGCGTCCCCTACCCCAACATCTTTGTGTTCCCATACAACCACAGTGACAGAGTATGTTTGCAAGGATATATCAGCAGACCACACATTTCCAGGGCTGTGACATACAACCTGCCCACATATTTTTCCCACAAAATGCAGGGGTGAGTGTATGTCTCTATGGTGTTGATAGTGTGAGGAATTAAACCTCTCTCTCTCTCTGGCAGCTGGTGTGGCTCACTGGGCTAAGGACATTAGCATGGGTGATGGTGTTGATGGCTCAAAGCTGGCAGCATCTACAACTTTTACATGTGAGTTACTCATATGGTAGAAGTCCCAGAGATCGTCTTAATGCTGCAATCTGTGACTGCAAGACAGCTGGACAAACCCAGAGAAAATGGGGGGACAGACGGCCAAACCTATAGACAGATGTTATACTTGGTCTGAGTAACCTAGAAGGTGGCTAGTAAAACAGCAGGTTGAAACCATTCAGATTAGTTGCAGGATGTAAAGGCCATCACTTATATTTCTCAGTAGTTACAACATTTCAGTGCCTGCATTTTTACAGTATAGTACCAGACAACCACAACTATATGAGGAACAGAGCAGGCATATGTGGCAATAGGCTGGACATTCTGCAAAAACATGTACAGGGAGAGGAATGCAAACTGTCACCCTGTATGTGGTGTTACAGCATGTACCCCAGCTTATCAAACCTCTCAACCTCTTACAGCAACAAATCTGGCCAAAGTCATGAATATAAGTGGGTCAAATGCCCAAAAATAGAGGCAAGTGTTAAATGTTGCACTTACAAACATAAAGACTTGACAGAATAACAGGTCTTGCATTACCATGGATCTCCTGAAATGTCTGCAGTCTGAATTTCAAATGTCTGTCATTATTTCCTAATGTTACTCTTTAATGATTTGCCACTAATGTGCCAGAAAACCACAATGTTATGTAACATGGACCAAAGATATGTGGCAAATATTTGGACAGTCTGTGCAAATCTGTACAGTTGATAGGTATGAGTCACATATTACATTCAGCAAACAGCCGGAAAAAGCCTTGGACAAAATATCAGGGGATGCTGGAGTCCAGAAATAGGTGCAGCAGCCAATGGACTGCAGCACACAAAATCCCAGACTGGAGTACACATAGGTCTGGCCTGGAGTCACCTTGTAAGTACTGACAGTCACACTGGGCATGCTCCTACACTTAGCTAACTTGAGCCCATGTCTCCTGCCTCTTCCAGCAAAAGAACAGCTATGTGGAAATATGTCTGTGCATACAGAGAGCTATGTAAGTCTCCCTCACACATGATTACCCTAGCTATCAGTATGTGGCATATATATATATATATATATATATATATATATATATATATATATATATAGGAGCGCAAGACAATCCTGAAAGCCCAAAATCCTGAAGTCCAAAATCCTGAGACCAAAATCTTGAAAGTTCAAAATCCTGAAATCTCAAAATCCTGAAAACATACAGGATACCAACACTTACTATATTCCAGCACAAGTACATAAAGAAACATATTACCCTTCAACTATATGCAGGGGGGCAAGCCGCCCTGCACCCCACACACCCCCTGCTACTTAAATATAACAACTCCAAGATTGCACTTCAGTACACTAAGTGCAATCTCGGAGTAGATATATTTAAGTAGCAGGGGGGTGTTGTGGGCGCAGCCCCCCACATGGGGGTGCAGGGGGGCTTGCCCCCCTGTTTATGCTTGGAGAAGATTAATATGGTTTGTGTTTTATTTGTTTCTGTATGTACTTAGGTTCATAGGTTCATACTAGGCTATCTGCCCTAGGGCATTTGTAAGCCTAGCCAGAGTGTGTTTGGCTTTCACCACCTATTTTAAATGTTTTACTATGCCCTTTTTTTGAGGTTAGTTTACTATGCCTCTGTTTAGCAGTGACACAGAAGTGATACCCGGGGTAAACCTATGATCTCCCATCCACTCGTCAAGATTTCTTTCGAAAAGAGTCAGTGAGGGCCTCTGCCTAACTTGGACTGGGATTCTATTCCAGAGTGAAGGGAGCCTCTGGGTTATGAATCTGTCCCTCCAGCATGTCCTATTTATTTCAGTGCTGAGGTTCAAGTCCCCTCGAGCACCTAGCTCGATGGGATTTGGATTTTCTGAGGTGCAGCATGTCAATTAATTCCGGGTTGGACATGGCTTTATATGTCAGGCACAGATCGCCTCTGAGCAGGTAGTATGCCACTGAGTAGAGCTGGAGTTTCTTTAACCGGGCAGCATATGGCATCTGTTTGAGCCCTTTGATCCTCTTGGTGAGGTACTTTTGGGGTCTTTCCAGTTGCTGCAGGTGTCGGGTAAGGTACATCCCAAAAGGGGCATTGTATTCAATTATGGGCCTGATGAGGGATGAGTAAAGAGGCACAATGACCTCCCTTGATCTAGATGTGAATCCCTTCATGATTAGGTGGGCTATATAGAAGGTTTTTCTAACCACTTTGGCCACGTGGTTGTCAAATGAGAGATTGCTATCAACTTGGGTCCCCAAGTCCCTAATTACTTCTTCCATACTTAATGGATTACCACCTATATGGTAATTTGTGGGCACTTTGTTTTTGCTAAAGGGGATGACTATACACTTTTTAGCGTTTAGCTTGAGGCCATGGCTTTGGCACCAGTTATCTGTTTCTATGAGACCCTTTTGGAGGATGCTTGTGTCAGCTGGAGAGTTAATTATGGTGCCCAGTTTGCAGTCATCTGCGAACTTGGTCAGCCACAGTCCCCCCGTGTTGGCCTGTACCTCTGAGAAATATATGCCGAACAAGAGAGGTCCCAGGACTGAGCCTTGTGGGATGCCACTTGTAACTGGTTTGGAGTCTGACATGGCTCCAGCAATTCTGATCATGTGGGTTCTGTCCTTGAGCCAGTTTGCAACCCATCTAGTGACATAGGGATTTATATTTAAGCTGGATAGCTTATCTATGATGCCCGAGTGGGGTATTGTATCGAAGGCTTTTGCGAGGACCAGGTAGGCTGTGTGGACCACCTTCCCCTCATCAATGGCCTTGGTGACTGTTTCAAAGAAATCAACCAGGTTTAAGAGGCAGGATCTGCCCTTAACAAAGATGAACTGGGTAGGATCCAGTGTCTGTAGTTCCCCAATATCTTTATTTATGAGTTCCATGATAATCCTCTCCATAGCTTTGCAGACCAAGCTAGTCAAGCTTATGGGGCAATAGTTTCCAGGATCCGTTGAGGCACCACCTTTGTGGAGAGGGGCCACTGTTGCTGTACGCCATTCTTTGGGTACATATCCTGTAGTAAGGCTGAGATTGAACAGTAGCTTTATGTTGGGGTTCAGCTCTTCTTGGAGTTCATGTAGGATGCAGCCCGGGACACCGTCTGGTCCCATTGATGCTGTGTTTTTTGCTTTGGAGAGGGCGGCTCTCACCTGAGCATCTGAAATGTCAGGGGGCAGCACATTGCTGGGATAGATAATTGCTCTTTTGGGGGGGGGGAGTTTGCGCTGAACCTGTCAGCCAAGATATTGGCAATGTCTGTGGGTTCAGTGTATTTTTTGTCATTTTGGACTAACTCTGAGCATATCTGGGAGTTTCCACCCAGGTTCCTAACATAACTAAAGAAAGCTTTGTGATTATCTTTAGTGTCTTGTGCAATTTTTCTCTCGAAGCTGGCCTTAGATGATTTTATGAGTGCCCGTAGTTTTTTGCTAATATTGATCAGAGATGCCTTCCCTTTTAGGGATTTTGCTCTATCATACAGTAGCTTCCTCCTTCTATTGTATAGTTTGTTTATGGCTGGGGTCAACCAGACAGGACGCCTGCCTTTGGGGGATTGGGTCTTGGTTTTATTTGGGATTGCATGATCCATGCATTCCTGAAGGTGTTCATAGAATGTGTTTATAAAGGATTCTGCAGTCTGGGCCGTATTTTCCACAGGCTTGGGGGCTTTGAAGGATTCCACCTCGGTTTTGAGGAGTGTGAAGTTTGCTTTAGAGAAGTTTTTCACTGTGGTTTTCTGGCCAGGGTGTGGGGTCGGGATGTGGATATCCAGTGAGATTAATTTATGGTCTGAACTTACCAGTGAGGGATACACTTCTGGTCTGGAGCATAGAGTCCCCATGTTGGTGATAATCAGGTCCAGTATTTTTTCCCCTCTTGTGGGAGTGATGACAAGTTGTTCCATAGCATTTGAGTTTATAAATTCTAGGGACCTTTGGGCTAGGGTGTTGGAGCTAGAGTAATGCTCCCAGTCTATGTTTGGGTAGTTGAAGTCACCGAATATAATGGTGTTTGGGGAGACCTTCATATTTTCCAGTGTTCTCAGGAAGGTCAAGTGGGGTTCCTGGATTTGGGAGGGTGGTCTGTAGCAGGCTATAAACTGGAAGGCAGTTTTACCCATTGTTAGTTGCACATGGATAGTTTCTGATGCTTCGTGCTGTGCCACCAACCTGGAGGTGTGGGTATCTTTGACGAATATTGATACTCCCCCTCCTTTTGTGGTTCGGTCTGAGTTTTGGGGCTGAAAAGTATGGTATGAGGTATAACCTGGTAGTGTTGAGGTGCTCTCGGGAGCCTTGAACCAGGTTTCTGTTACTACACAGATATTGATGTTCTCCATGCTGAGGAGAGTTTTGAGTGCGTGCATCTTGAGGTTTAGACTTCTGGCATTGAGTAGCATTACCCTTAGTTTCTTCTCCCTTGTGATACCTATGGAAGTGGGTTTGTCTTTTGAGCTTTGCCTAAAAAAGGCACTATGGGGGTGGCAAGAGCCTTTGCCAATATCTGAAAGCCCAGGGGTGACAGGTGCAAGCCGTCCCTAGCGAAGCAACGTGGCTTGTCGAGCATGTCATCCCAGGCTGACAGGCACTGGATCCCCTTTGAATGACACCAATACTTAAGCCAGTTGTTGAAATTGATCATCTTGTCTTCATATTGTGGCATCATTCTTGGTGAGGGTATGATGCTACTCAAGGTCAGGGTCATACCGGCCTGAGCTACATGCTGAGAGAGCTCCTCTATGTCTCTTTTCATGTAGTCCAGAGAGGTACGTCTCAGGTCATTCACACTAGCATGGACAATGACTGAGTCATATTTGTACTTGCCTTGGAGTGACCTGAGTGCTTGTGTTGTGTGGAGGATCGACAGGCAGCTCACCGTGACCTTCTCCTTGTTCAGCCTGGTGAGTGGGACGTCAGTGTGCCTGACGATAGAATCACCTATTACAAGTGTATCAGGTGTGTTGTTTAGCCTTAAGGGCTGTGACTGTTCGGCACACTGGCTTTGTGAACTATGTGTTGCACGTGTTTTGGGGTAGCGGTTGCTTGGATGTCTGCTTTGGAGGTCTCCGCTGCTTAGGCAGATTTTTATTTAGAGCCTCTGAGTATGTTTTTGTGTGTTTATGTGTTTGGTTTGCTGTTGTGGTAGGTCTATGTGAGACTGGAATTGTAGTGTGTGTGGTTACCTTCTCCTCCTGACTGGTTACTCCAGTACTGAGTTGAGAGAGCTTAGCCTCCAGTTTGGCTATATGGTTGCATCTCTCACATATGTTGGAACTTGCTGGAAGGAGGAGAGGGTTGTTTGTGTACATGAGGCAGTTGTAACATTGCCTCAAGATTCCCAGATTCACCAGCTGGACTGGACAGGAGATTGACAACTGACCTTTGGACACGCTAGAATAGTATGGGGAACTCCTTTATAATTGAAAAAAGGGCCAATGGGGAACAAGGTACTCAAGGGGAATTTGTGAGGATGTAGTGCTTTCAATTTTTTAGTGCTGACTTATATAATTGCTTTAGTGAGCAAGTGCCAGGCTTTAGATTAGGAATAGTGTGTTTATTTTGAGAGCTAGAGCAGTTCTAAGGGAAAAAGTGAAGAGCAGACTTTGTGGAGCTGAGAATGGTTTAAACCCAATTAAGCGGCGCTGCCCAATGCTGCGCTATGCGCAAAATCGCGCAAAGCCACGCTAAAGCGGGTTTGAAAGATCTAGAAATTGGCCCAAATCGGCCAATAGACTACTAGATTCTTGTGCTGGGAACACTCCTCCAGGGATAGATAGGCTGCTCTAAGCTCCCCACTCCCACTGGTGAACAAAGAAGCCTCCTTTTATCCAAGAAAGGAAATGGGCAACACAGGAACTTTCCAAAAGTCCAGAATACAGCAAAGCCTGTATTTGGACTACTCTAGGTCAAGAAAGGCGGGAGACAAGGATATTTTTTTTCTTTTTTTTGTAAGCAAACAGCAGAAAAATGCAATAAATATGGCTAGCGCACTTGAGTGTGTAGCCTCAACAGGTAAATGCAACAAACAGGACAATCTTTAAAAGTGCAGGTGGAAAAACAGCTTTAAACAGTTCAAAACAGGTAAATGAGCAGAAATACTTGCTTTTCAGCTAGATCGGACAGTCACACAGGTAGTAGCAGGAAAAAACACTTTATCAGGTAAGTAGTCGCTCTTTTAGCCTCTCTGCTGCTAGCACCACTCTGCAGAACCACGAGGAGCTTGGCTGAGTAGTAACAAGTGCAAAAACCGCACCAAAGTGGGTTTTATACAGGGGGACTTGAAAAAGCTAGAAATTGGCCCAAAACGGCCAATAGACTACCAGGTTCTTGTGCTGGGAACACTCCTCCAGGGATAGATAGGCTGCTCTAAGCTCCCCACTCCCACTGGTGAACAAAGAAGCCTCCTTTTATCCAAGAAAGAAAATGGGCAACACAGGAACTTTCCAAAAGTCCAGAATACAGCAAAGCCTGTATTTGGACTACGCTAGGTCAGGAAAGGCAGGAAACAAGGATAATTTTTGTTTTTTTTTTTTTGTAAGCAAACAGCAGAAAAATGCAATAAATATGTAACACAGGCTAGCGCACTTGAGTGTGTAGCCTCAACAGGTAAATGCAACAAACAGGACAATCTTTAAAAGTGCAGGTGGAAAAACAGCTTTAAACAGTTCAAAACAGGTAAATGAGCAGAAATACTTGCTTTTCAGCTAGATAGGACAGTCGCACAGGTAGTAGCAGGAAAAAAACACTTTATCAGGTAAGCAGTCTCTCTTTTAGCCTCTCTGCTGCTAGCACCACTCTGCAGGACCACGAGGAGCTTGGCTGAGTAGTAACTGAGTGCTGGAATATAATAAGTGTTGGTATCCTGTGTGTTTTCAGGATTTTGAACTTTCAGGATTTTTGTCTTCAAGATTTGGGGCTTTCAGGATTCTGTAGTGCTCCCATATATATATATGTATGTTAACAAGATATGTGTGTGTGTGTGTGTGTGTGTGTGTGTGTGTGTGTGTGTGTGTGTGTGTGTATATATATATATATATATATATATATATATATATATATATATATATATATATATATATATAATATAGACTCTCCACAATATCATCTAACACATTTACATAACATACATACACAGCAAGAGTTAAGATGATATCCCTGTTATACCTATGTGTGTGTGTGTGTGTGTGTGTGTGTGTGTGTGTGTGTGTGTGTGTGTGTGTGTGTGTGTGTGTGTGTGAGCATGCGCGCGTGTGTGTTTGGGGAAGTAGGAATGTCCCCACTTAGATGCAGAATGCTGGGCTTGTCTGCACCTATCAAACACAAACATATTCCAGTGTAAAGAAACACTTGATAGCAGCTTCAATACAATGAAACGTCTTTAATAAAACACAAAGCTTTTGGACATGCGTCCTTCATTATAAAAGGAAAAGGAAGTGTTCTGTTCTGTTTGTTCACACTGAGGAAGGTTTCATTGTATTGAAGCTGCTATCAAGTTTTTCCCCTCACAATGGAATTTTTTTGTGTTTGATATTGCTGTGACAGTGAAGGTTTACCATTGTGCTGCCCCCTATTTTGTTGTGTTATCTGCACCTACACATCACAACAGTTGTCTGATGGTATCAGACCAAGGCCGCAAAAGGACAGAATCCATTCACCTACAGAACCCCTGTGATTGTGGAATGTCACCCTGTAAACAGACAATGGTGAGCAGGTGGTATAATGTGCAATGGTTGTAATGCAGGCCTTGGACAGGGCATATTTTCCATGGCCAATTGTCCACCTACCAAACTCCAACCAGCCAGACATGGCCATACTAGGAACTGTACATACATAGCAAATGTATTAACAGGTATCCCACACTATGACACTAGAAACAATAAATGCAGCATGCTGGAACACTCTGCAGGTCACACATTCTGTGTAATACAAGGCCACTTTGCGTAGGCCACAAGTACTGTGGCTGCATCCACAAATACAACAGACATATTTTTTTGAGTGTATCTGCTTTATTTTCTGAAAAAAAAAAAAAATATATATATATATATATATACTTATTTCCTGCCTTTCTCAGCTAGTATAGTCCAGTTTTCAGGTTAGTGCTGAATTCAGGGCTGTGTTACAAATCTCTGTGTTTGCCCATACCTTACTTGGATAGAAGGAAGTTTCTCTGTTCACCTGTGAGAGAGGGGAGCTTTGAGCAGCCTATCTGTCCCTGGAGGAGTGGTTTCAGCCCAGAAATTAGTAATTTATTGGCCATTTGGGCTAATTTCTATCTCTTTCATTTTCCTGCTATAAATACCATATTTGCCTGGTTTTGCATGCCGGGCAGCACCAGTTAGCTAGGGTAAAACTATTCCCGGCTCAACAAAGTCTCCTCTTCAATTTTTCCCTAGGAACTAGACAAACTTTCAACTTAAGCATTCAAGCCTTTCATTTCTCAGCCCGGCACTTGCTCAAAACTTATAGTAAGCACTTATAAACCCTAGCACTAGACCCTTCTGTACTGTACAGAAGGACAAGGTTCTCTATTTGACCTTACCAGCCATACAGTAAAACAGTTCACTGTACCTATCCAGGCATGTCCAAAGGGCAGTTTCAGGTGTACTCTCCAGTCCAACTGGTGAATCTGGGCATTTTGAGGCAATGTTAAAACTGCCTTATGTACACAGACAACCCCCTCCTCCTACAACCAAACACTAACACAGGCGAGAGATGCAATTATACAGCCAAACTAGAGGCTAAGCTCTCTCAATCCAAAACTGGATCAGACAGTCAAGAGGAGAAGGGAAATACTTGCATCACACCACCAGTCTTACATAGACCCATTAAACCAGCACTGGCAAAAAACAAATACATGAAAACATACTCAGAGGCTCTAAATAAAAATCTGCAAAACCAACAGAGACCTCCAAAGCAGACATCCAAGCAACCTCCACCCCCAACACAAACAATGAAACACATACTTCACAAAACCAGTGTGCCATGCAATCACAGCCCTTAAGGCAAAATAGCATACCCAACATACTAGTAATAGGTGATTCTATAGTCAGGCACACTGATGTCCCACTCACTAGGCTGAATAAGAAGAAGGTTATTGTTAGCTGCCTGACGGGTGCCAGGATCCGCCACATAACACAAGCACTCAGGTCACTCCAGAACAAGTACAAATATGACTCTGTCATTGTTCATGTTGGTGTGAATGACCTGAGATGTACCTCCCTGGACTACATGAAAAGATACATGGAAGAGCTCTCTGATCATGTAGACCAGACCGGTATGTCCCTGACCGTGAGCAGCATCCTGCCCTCACCAGGAATGATACCACAGTATAAAGAAAAAATTCTCGATTTCAACAATTGGCTAAGTTTCTGATGTCATTCAAAGGGGATCCAGTGTCTGTCTGCCTGGGATGACATGCTCGACAAGCCACGCTGCTTCGATAGAGATGGCTTGCACCTGTCACCCTTAGGCTTTTAAATACTTGCCACGGCTCTTGCCACCCCCATAGTGCCTTTTTTAGGCAAGGCTCAAAAGACAAACCCACTGCCGTAAATAGCACAAGTAACAAAAAACTGAGGGCAATGCTACTCAATGCCAGAAGTCTAGACCTCAAAATGCACGCACTTGAGGCACTCCTCAGTATGGTAAAAATCAATATATGTGCAGTAACAGGAACCCAGTTTAAGGCTCCAGAGAGCACACTAGCACTACCAGGTTACAACTCATACCATACATTTCGGCCACAGAACCCAAACTGAAATACAAAAGGCGGGGGCGTATCCATATTCATCAAGGATACCTACACCTCCAGGTTAGTGGCACAGCACGATGCTTCAGAGATCATCCACGTGCAACTAACAATGGGAAAAACTGCAATTCAAATTGTAGCTTGCTACAGATCACCCACCATGTCCCAGGACCCCCATTCCACATTTCTGGAAACACTGGGAAACATAAAGGTCCTACCAAACACCCTAATATTGGGTGATTTCAATTACCCAAACATTAACTGGGAGAACTACTCAAGTACTAACTCCCTTGCCCAACTTTTCCTAGAATTTATAAACTCAAACGCCCGGTCTAACTGGTCAACACTCCCACCAGAGGTGACAACATATTGGACCTGGTCACCACCAACATGGGCGACTGGTGTTCCACACCAGAGGTGAACCCCTCGCTGGTTAGATCTGACCATAAACAAATCACTTTGGATATCCATATTCTGCCCCCTCCCCCGGACAAGAAAGCCAACATGAAAAACTTTTCAAAAGCAAACTTCTTGTTACTTAAGACCAAGGTGGAAAGTTTCAAAGCCCCCATGCTGAAGGATTACACTGTCCAAGCTGCAAAATCCTTTACTAATTCATTCTACGGGCAGCTACAAGAATGCATGAATCGTGCTATCCCAAGCAAAACCAAGACTCATTCCTCCAAGAAAAGGAAACCAGTCTGGTGGACTCCTGCCATAAACAAGCTATACAATAGAAGGAGGAAACTAGTACAGAAAAGAGGAAAATCCCAAAAAGGGAAGACATCCCTGTTCAGTATCAGCAAGACACTACAATCCCTCATAAAATCATCCAAGGCGAGCTTTGAAAGAAAAATTGCCAAGGACTCCAAAGATAACCACACGGCATTCTTTAGCTATGTCAAGAATCTAAGTGGCAATGCTCAGATCTGCTCAGAGTTAGTGCAGAATGGCACAAAATACACTGAACTGACTGAAATCACCAACATACTGGCAGACAGGTTCAGCACAGACTTCACCTCCATCTCACCCCCAAAAGGACCCATAACCATACCAGAAGAATGTAGAGTCCCTGAAATCACAGACACTCAGGTTAAAGCAGCCCTCTCCAAAGCCAAAAACTCAGCATCAATGGGACCGGACAGTGTCCCATGCTGCATCCTACATGAGCTCAAAGATGAACTAACCCCCTCACCTAGACACACTGTTCAACCTCAGCCTCTCCACAGGCT
Organism: Protopterus annectens; assembly: GCF_019279795.1. Taxonomy (NCBI): domain Eukaryota; kingdom Metazoa; phylum Chordata; order Ceratodontiformes; family Protopteridae; genus Protopterus; species Protopterus annectens. The sequence continues at coordinate 260,131,928 of NC_056745.1, read as the reverse complement.
ACATACCCATAGAGTGGTGCACAGCAATGGTTATCCCTCTTCACAAAGGTGGAGCCACAACAGACTCTGGGTACTATCGCCCTATAAGCCTGACTAGCTTGGTCTGCAAGACTATGGACCGGATCATCATGGAACTCATTAACAGAGACATTGGGAACCTCCAAACACTGGACCCTACCCAGTTTGGCTTTGTTAAGGGCAGATCATGCCTCCTAAACCTGGTGGACTTCTTTGAGACAGTTACCAAGGCTATAGATGAGGGAAAGGTGGTACACATAGCCTACCTAGACCTCGCTAAGGTCTTCGACACCATTCCCCATTCTGGTATTATAGACAAGCTCACCAGCCTGAACATAAATCCCTACGTCATAAGATGGGTTGCCAACCGGCTCATGGACAGAACCCACATGGTGACAGCTGCAGGAGCTAGGTCCATCTCTAAACTGGTTACAAGTGGTGTTCCCCAGGCCTCAGTCCTAGGACCCCTCCTGTTCGGCATATACTTCTCAGAGGTACAGGCAAGCACAGGAGGACTATGGCTGACCAAGTTCACAGATGACTGTAAACTAGGGGCTATAACTGGCTCTCCGGCTGACACAGACATCCTCCAAAAGGGTCTCACTGAGATGGATACCTGGTGTCAAAATCATGGCCTCAAACTAAATGCCAAAAAGTGCATAGTCATCCCCTTTGGAAAAAACAAAATACCCACAAACTACCACATAGGTGGCAGTCCCCTAAATACGGAAGACTTAATAAGGGATCTGGGGACCCAAGTAGATAGTAATCTCACCTTTGATAATCACATTGCCAAAGTGGTTAGAAAATCCTTCTATGTGGCCCACCTAATCACAAAAGGGTTTGCATCCAGATTAAAAGAGGTCATTGTGCCCCTCTACTCATTACTCATCAGACCCATCTTAAAGTACAATGCCCCATTTGGGATGTACCTTACAAGAAACCTGCAACAGCTGGAAAGACCACAGAAGTACCTCACCAAGAGGATCAATGGCCTCAAACAGATGCCCTATGCAGCTCAACTGAAGAAACTCCAGTTGTACTCGGTTGCATACCGCCTACTCAGAGGTGATCTCTGTCTGACATACAAGGCCATGTCCAACCCAGAATTGATGGACATGCTCCACTTAAAGAAAACCTTATCCCCTTGAACCACATGCTCTAGGGATCTAAACCTTACCACAACAATAAATAGGACGTGCTGGAGGGATAGATTCCTGTCCCAGAGACTTCCCATGCTTTGGAACACGATCCCAATCTACATTAGGCAGAGCTCCTCACTAACACTCTTCAAAAGAAACCTTGACGAGTGGATGGGAAACAGAAAGTTTACCTCAGGGATCACTTCAGTGGCTCTGCTGGATAGAGGCACAGGGAACTAATCTAAGGGGATGCCGAAAGCCAACACATTCTGGCTAGGCTTATAAATGCCTTCGGGCAGATAGCCTAGTACCCACCTATGAACCTATAACCTGTGGTGCATGCAATAAGTACTGTGAGCTATAGTGTGTATAAACAGGTAGGTAGGGGTTCTAATCTCATAACAGGTAACTGTCTATGTGTGTATACAGATCTATCCCCTGTAGCAGACATGCACATTTGGCCTATGTCTGTGCAATGGTGATTCATTTTATGGCCCTGTGACTAGCTGCTTTCCTCAGCAGTGGCCTCCTTTACAAAGCATGCTAATGTCATCTACCTTAACAGCACTGGCTGACAATCTACTTTCAAGAAATCTTTGTTGCGCATGCGATAAGTACTACAAGCTGTAATGTGTACTAATAATAGAGAGGCGTTCTAATCTCACAACAGCCAACTCATGTGTGTGTGTGTGTGTGTGTGTGTGTGTGTGTGTGTGTGTGTGTGTGTGTGTGTGTGTGTGTAAACATCACCCCTTGCTCTGAGCAATAGTTATACATTTTAACTACCTGACGGCCTCTACATTGGCCTCCTTTACAAAGCCTGCTGATGTCATACACAGCACTGGCTGACAGTCTACTTTCAAGTAATGTCCATGGCGCATGCGATAAGTACTACAATCTGCAGTTTGGACTAACAGATAGGTATGGGTTCTAATCTCACAACAGCCAACTGTGTGTGTGTGTGTGTGTGTGTGTGTGTGTGTGTGTGTGTGTGTGTGTGTGTGTGCATCTGTGTGTCAATATTACCCCTTGCAGCAGTATAGACATGCGTCTCTATGTGAGCAATGATTATACATTTTGAGGCTCTTTGACTACTTTATGGCCTCTACATTGGACTCCTTTACAAAGCCTGTTGATGTCATCCCCCTTAACATCACTGGCTGATCATCTACTTTCAAATAATTTCTGTGGTGCACGCAATAAGTACTGTAAGCTGTACTGTGTACTACTAGATAGGTAGGGGTTCTACTCTCACGTGTGTGTGTGTGTGTGTGTGTGTGTGTGTGTGTGTGTGCGTGTGTGTGTGTGTGTGTGTGTGTGTGTGTGTGTGTGTGTGTGTGTGTGTGTGTGTGCGTGTGCGTGTGCGTGTGCGTGTGTGTGTGTACATGTATCCATCTGCAGCACTATGGACAAGCCCATATGGGCAATATCCGTGCAATGGTTATGCACTTTATGGGCGTAAGACTAGCTGAAAGTCTCTAAATGCCCTCCCCTACAAGGCATACTGATGTCATCCACCTTAAGAGTACTAGCTGACAGTTTAAACTCAGCTAAACTCAGTGGTGCATACGATAACTACTGCATGCTATGGTGTGTAATAGTGGATAGGTAGGAATTCTAGTCTGCAACCAGCTAGCTTTGTGTATGTGCCCATCTGTCTGGTTACAAATACATCTCTTACTATCCCTACGGACATGCCCATATGCGTTATATGTGTGCAATGGTTATGCATTTTACAGTCCTGTGACAAGCTCCAGGTCCTATATAGGCATCACTGATATCTGCCACTTTCTAGGTTTGTACAGTCAGGAAACCCAGGTGACATGTATAAAGGGTAGCATACCTTCTCACAAAGTATGAATGCATAATTATGCCAGCTGCCCCCATTGTTCCACACAATCGGGAACCATGCAGAAATACTGCCATACCTTGCTGATGTCATATTTCTGTGTGCTGCCATGCTATCCTGTGCCGATGTACTGCCACCATGTGTCCATAGAATAACCACTCAATCCCCTGGAACAGACACATACACAGGTCCATGACACACCTGTCATTCTGTCACACTAAAACCAGTCTAACATCATGCACCTAAGATACACAAGATACACAAGACACATGCCAGCACACAGTTCCTGTCATAGCTCACAACACCTGCAATGGCATAATAATACTGCACTATACAACTACATTGAAAGTAATATAGTCACCCTGTGCATCAGACACATATTTGCATGTCCCTGCATTGATGGCATGGATAGCAGGGATATGGCACAGGTATCATCACAAGTGCAGGGTGTGGGGCGGGGTTGCCAAAGGTCTAGGCTGTGCCATACAGTTGGCAGCATGTGTGTGAGACAGGAAGGGGTGCTGGTCATATATGCTGTGGACAGGTGCCATGTGTGTCTGTGGGTGACCTGCATGTGACAGCAATGTTTGAGCATGTGCGTGTACACAGTCAAGCCCAGTGCTAGCCTACACATGTGTATGTTGGACAGCTGTGGACCAACATACACAGAGCTGGCAGAGTGGACAGTTCCCCATCTCTGGCCATGAACAGGAAAACTTGCTCTGGTAGGAGTGGCAGTGGCACTACCACACCCAAGGTCAGATGCGGTGCTAGTACCTGACAGTGACTGCTGTCTGTTGGGCACGCGTCCACCACAGGACCACCCAGGACCACACGCCCATGGTCTGCCAGGTCATGGTGTGGACAGCACACTTCCTTCTGTAGCCCTGGAAGTACTGCCACTATGGGGGCTTGAGTGTGCATGGACACGTGGTCTCTCACCAGATGGTGTTGCTGACCTACATCCATGTACCCAATGCCCTACCCCAACCAGATGCTCCAGCACAGACAATGTGCGGGCAAAGATAGACACTGTCTCAGCCCACAGTCTGTCCACTACATCAGTGAAATGATCCATGGTGTCATCAATGTGGTGGAGGCAGTCATGGATGTCAAACTTTGCTGCATCCATGACACTGAGCATCCATCTGGTGTTGCATTCAGTACATGCCTGTGCCTCTATGATGACCCGAAACATCTGGCAAGTGATCCATGATGTGGCACCTGTGACAGGAGGTGGATGGACAGCAGTCCCCCTTCGAGCACCCCAGTCAATCTGCCTGTGTGGGACCTCACCAGGTGTCTGGCTATGGCCAATGTCTACATTCACTGATGCCATAGTTGTCACCCTGTCCTGTTCAATGTCAACACCATGTGACTGTCCAATATCGGTGTCCACTGTGGACTGGGTATGTGTGGGCATACTGTGTGCAGGGACAATGGTGGCAGAAGAGGGATATCAACCTCTGGGACACATTCAGCCCCTCACATCCCCACCTGTGCCTGATGGGACACTGACATCAGGTTGTGAGAGAGACATACTCCAACCCCCACCCCTGTTCACCTGTGAGGAGGAAGACAAAATCAGTACATTATTACCTACACTATTATGTGTGGTAATCCACAAAGACTCATACAGATGATGAGCCACAACTGCATTACCAGTCACACATCTCATCACTGATCTCATGCACAACACACAAACAGAAAACATCATACTTCTCAACTGTACAGATTTTTGACTCATATTTTTGGTCCATTTTTCATAAAATTGTGGTTTTCTAGTGAAGTATTGATAAGTCAGAAAATAATGACAGACATTTGAGTTTCAGGCTTTATACTCTTCAGAATATTCATGCTAACACAAAAGCTGCTATGCTATCAACTTTCTAAGTTTGTAAGAACAATATTTAAAAACTGTCCCTATTTTTGGGCCTTTGTCCCCCCATTATTTATGGCTTTGTCCAGACTTCTTGCTCTAAGAAGTTGAAAGGTATGCACAACATACACAGACAAGACAGGCCATTTCTAGCATGCACTTCAGCTACATCCAGTGAAAGTTTCCAGTTCAATACATCTGTGGGGTACGCAATATGACAACATATGTGAGATATGTACCATCTCCCTATAGTGAGTGAACAGGCATCCTGGAGTCATTGCCTCCTGTATAACAGACTGGATACTTCTTCATGACCATAACTGTAAACCTGTTAGTGTTTGTACAAATACACAGCTGTGATTATCCATTGTATGCACTGTAGTCAACTGCTCTGATATGGAACATACAACTATTCCTCTCTGGCTAAGCATAACAATTGTGCCTTGGGGTAAATGGCAGTTCTTATTGTTGATATGGTATATATAAGCCGTAAAACAATGGTATCACACTTACCAGGTACAGGACCACAGACTCTGACCACACCTGATCTACCTATGGAAATGTGAGGGAGAGGGACTGTCAACAATACCAAATGTTGCACTTTTAGACTGTAATATGTGCATATGTCCACATGTACAGTACCTAATGTGATACTGCCTACATTGCTGATATTCTGAGTATGTGTGCACAGCTGTGTATTAAAACAACCCCCCATGCAGATAGATCTGACACCCATGTACTGGTATGCAGACCCTGCCATAAAGACTGATACAGTGTTACACTGGTGAACAAAGTAAGCTTACCTGGATGCTCCTCTGATGTGGATGCTGTGGCACCCACCTCCAGGATGTATGGGGTGATGGATGCCTGGGAGCTGGTGATTGATTCTAGGTTTGCCAGGAATTCCTCTGTGGCTGTGAGTGGTTATTCTGTTGCAGAGTCTCCACTGGTGGCAGCACGATCCCTGGCCACAGCAGCTGCCATTTGACATGCAGAATTGAGCATATCTATGGCCCTATGTCTGATCTGCTCTTAGGTCCTGTCATGATGTCCACTTTCATTAACCACCCTGACAAGGTCACCCCACAATGCTGCATGCTGGTCAAGATGTTGTCGACCCCTTGAAAGCAGAATGTGATGATGCAGTCTGAGGCCATCAAGGATAACAACATTCTCAGCAGCTGTGAATGAAGATGCTTCCTGAGATACATTGTTCTTGAAAGACAGCAAGAGGGGAGACAAATTACAGGACCAGATACATGGACATCCACTATGTACAGACTCTGTACAACCAATACAGCCTGCACTATCCACCGCTCCCTCACACGTCAGACTCCACAGTGTATCAATACACTACATGTGTGGCTATCACCAGGATAGTAGCAATACTGGGTATGTCCCAGTGTGCCGTGACAGATTCTGCTGTACGTCTCTACACCCATCATTGCAGTCTACTGTGGTGTGTCCCCATTGGGCAAGCTCCCACTACTATGTCATACAGCCACTGTCAGACAAATAGCTGTGTGATACTACAACTATATGAGGATAGTCCAGCAATAGCAGTGTTTCACAATGACAGACAGCAATGCAAACCTGCTGTAGTAAATGTTCCCTGTAGGCATACCACCTCCTCACTTCACAGATGCTTGCAGACTGTGACTGTGTGCGTCATGAATGTGTTCCTTTTGGCACAAACATGTGGATGTCTGACAAATGGTTGGCCATTCATTAATGGCTGTTGACAGACACTAGGGAATCTAGCTGTCACAAACCAGACTTTTCAGAAAACAGGTATGCTACAGTAATATATGTTAGCGTATTCATAGTTTTACGTTGTATGACCAATATGTATCCCCTGTCACTGAAGCTGGACCTGTCCCCCCCCCCATTACTTATGGCTATGACCAAATTCCTGCTGTATGGGGTTGATAGGTATGTTAGCCATCGCTCTCAACCAGCGGGATGAATGTCAACAAAACAGAGACCTAGTCAGGGTACATCATGGACAGGCAGGGACACCTGTAGAATGCCAGCACTATGTATGTGTGGTACTGACAGACTGAGAGGTTGTGAATGGCAGTACATCATTTGATGTTACAGGAGTGTACACCCTTACGTAATGTCACTATATCTAACACAAATGTCAGCTTTCCTACAGCAGTCAACCGTTGTTGCAGGGAGTAACAGGGACAGAGCTGGGATTTGACTCAAAGCAAAGACAGTTGTGAGGCATGCCTGTAGCTGTTGGACAGCAGAGTATCACCAACCACAGATGTATGACAGGCCTACTGTTGCAATCCCTATTTCCCATACCTCCATCTGCATCTCATTACATGGGGACATCTATTACATACCTGGTAGAGTGCAGTACTCCTTTTTTAAAGTGTCTCTCAGAAAACGGCTTGAAAAACTGTAGTCTATGTGAGAAAAACAACATACAGACCTGTTCCCCATAGGCAGTTGATTGCATTTTGTAAGGACTGCTCATTAACAGGTAATTCCCTGTGCACCAATATGTGCCTTAGACTTGCTAATTGCATCCAAAACAGCTGGGTTGCTCTTTCATTAGTCAATGACATGGCACCACAGTGCAATATGTAAGACCTTCATGTAGGCCTTGGCCCCTTTGTTAGTCTTTGAGGTGGACATTAGTGAGGTGTGGAGACTACAGCATCACAGAGGGTAGATACAAATAATGTCCAATGTTGAGATTTATAAGGTATGTCCACAGTTTTGCATGATATGTTTGCCCATTGTCCCATGACATTGTGATTAACTGGCAGTTCAGTGGTAAACATTGTGGGTTGATGTCAGTAAGGAGAGGGAGATGTGAATGTGAGATGTCATACCCATCAGACTATGCATGCTGATGCAGTAGCTGCGATTCTATCAGCTCACTAGCTTTGTAGGGGCAAACTGTGAAACATGTCCCTGTTGCTGGACCTTTGCCCCTCCCCCACCCTTTATGTATGGTTGTGTCTGGATCCCTTGTTCTAGGGGGTTGTGAGGTATGGTAGGTCTGTAGCAGTTAGCTTAACATACAGCTGTGCATGTTCCAGGCTGTAGCTGCTGCTGCAGCCTAGGACACATAGGAGGGAGCATGACCTCTTTGGAGGACAGCAAGCTGTATGAGTTACTGAGGCAGCAGTGTCAGCTGTGTCACCACAGCAGAGCCAGGGGAAGGGTACCCTTTACAGTCCAATTGAGGCGTGTGCATAAGGCACATCTGTTATGTAACAGTGCCAATCACAGAGTATAAGGTGGCATATAGTTTGACTATAGAAATATGTGCAGTGTGTCCCTACCTACAGACCTTTGACTTGCAAACATGGGTAGCAGTTAATGTAGTAGCAGCAACCTGTGTGGGTTAAAATTGTATGACTCAGTCATTACTTGCTGTGTTCACATGAATGTAATTGATGTGCAACACACTGGATTGAAACCCAGGACTGTGGGTGGCAAAATATACTACATGCAAGGCATTTAACAGACTGAGCTACTGAGTCATTGCTGTAGAAGGTGTATTTGCAAGATATATGTGCATATATACAGTCTGTGACACGTCTGCATCCATCATTATGTGCATGTCTTTCAAAGGTAGTTGTGCAGCAGGGTCTCAGTTGTACACATGTACTTTGCCATTGCTGCCTTAGCAAGTGTGTTTAAAGATGTTGCTGATAAAAGGAAACAATTACCTGCTATCATACCTCTCAACCTCTTAGAGCAAGTAATCTGGACAAAACCATAAATAAACTGGGACAAAGGTCCAAAAATAGGGATAATCTTTACATATTGCTCTTACAAGTGTAGAATGTTGATAGAATAACAGGTTTTCCAATAGCATGTGTTTTCTGAAGAGTATGAAGTGTGAACTCAAATGTCTCTCGTGATGTTCTAACTTCAGTCTTTGATGACTTGCCAGTACTTTGCCAGAAAAATACGATTTTTGAAAACCGGGCCAAAAATAGGGGGTAAAACTCTGGACATTCTGCAACAATCTGTACAGGTGACAGGTATGCCTGCTATCCCAGGCCTCACATACATCCATTATTATTTATTAACTGTATACTGGTTAGTGTTTACATCACAGTCCCAGATATAGACCTATTTTTCCTATTATATGTACTTGCAGTCTGTCAGTGGCAATCAGTACATTTTGCTGGAAACACCTGTTTTAATTTAGAGCTGAGTGGTCTAGTGAGCTAATGCACTATGCTGTAGTTAACAGGGGCCTGGGTTCAAGACGTGGCAGGGGTGATTATTTTGCTGATCTGCCTAACACTGTGAGAAACACATAAGACTATTAAGGCACTGTTAAGTGGGTTTGCATGGGTTTGCGTGAGGTGCCGGTTAGCTCTGCATAAACCCACACTAAAAATTATAAAAGAAAAGAAAAATGGGGTGATAGGACAGTAGTGAAATGGGGGCAAGCAGGAGGAAAAACATACTGAACAGCAGGTAGGGTTGTGCAGGAAGGGTGTAGGAAAGGACCATAGTTTTCCATTTCTTGTACAGCAACAACTGTGCAGATTTTACAGAATTTGTAAAAAAAAAACACAAAGTAAAAACAAATACAAAATGACCAAGGCAAGAACCCATACAAAAAACTGTATTCTCACACTCAGAATTTACAGAATTTATACATGAATTTGGAGCCTCACACCCCAGAGAGAATGGTGAGGACAACATAAATGTATTAATTAATTTAATAATTAGTTGTGTCTAGTGGACATTTGCGAAATGGAGAGCTATTTATGGGGCAATATATATATTTTTTATGGGACAGGTGCCCACTTTTTTTTTTTTAGGGGAGAGTGAAATGTTGGGGGAGAGATGTTGGTACATGTGGGGAGGTAAGTTGGGTAGGAGAGGTTGTATTTGTAGCCAGACAAGCTGACAGGGGTGGTTTGTGACACATGAAGGGGGGGTAAACACCTTGGACAGGGAGGATGTTGTGGAATCTGAGGTGCATGTGCCTCCAAATGACAGCAGTGTGACTGAGATCCCCACCCATGGGCAATTGGCACTGCTCCTTCACTGCCCCTTCACTGGTCCGAAGGTGGCTGTGCTGGCAGCTGGATGCTGGGGCCAGCAGGCCCCACCAGGTTGTCTAGTCTACCCTCAATCTGGCGCAGGCAATGTCATAGCTCCTCTGAGCAATCCTGCAGACCATGGCTGGTAGCTGATCCTGGGTGACAACCCCACTCCCGAGGGGGGACTGGCCATGCCCTTTGAGGTGGTTCCACCCAAAGGTGGTGCAGGGACAGCAGAGGGGGCACCACCGTCTTGGGTCCCAGATGTACTTGGACCCAGTGCTATGGCTGGCTGAGGTAGAGTAGGTGGATCACCAGGAACTAGCCTGCCCTGATATGCTGTGGTTATGCAGGTAAACTGATACATATAGATGAGTTATAAACAAAACCATTGTTATTAATAACAGCATGCCAAAACATTGGAAATAACCCCATTACAGTTCAATGCATATTCTGTGAAACACAACAATAAATAACAGAACAGTTAGTATATTAAAAACAGGCCGGTAACAGTTATGGCATAAGGTCAACCGACTACGTAATTCAACAAGATATGTTAATATACAACCATATTAATACATAACATTAATAAAACTCATGCCGCAAAATAAAGTTTATGGAACAACATATGTTAATAGTAAACCATAACCAATATATAACAAAAATAAATTTATGAAGATAAGGGGTGGAGAGAAAGAGAAATACAACCCATTAATACCATCATGGGCTATATAGTTGACAACAATAATGCTATCTATTCTACAGGTCTATCCTTTCTTTATGTGTAAATGTGCCCTAGAGCTTCTGTAGCATGTACATACCTCTCAAGCTATCTGCATGGGACACTATGAGCTAAGCAGTATCACCTGCAGGTACACAACTTCACAGAACACTTGCACATCAGGTGGACCTATATAACTACCAAGGTGTACTGTGGGCTGATGTACTGTTACTTTGCTATTGACATATAATCATGTCGATGATACATCTGTGACAGAGGGACTATGCAACAGTAATTACATTCCATAACAGCGTGACACGAGAGACATGCATGTGTACAGTAACAAGAGTACACAACTGACATGCCTTGATTAGCAGGCATGGGGATAGAAACCAATAGCAGTGACTGCAGGGGACATGTGCATCATAAGTATTAATTGACTGCAGCAACCTTTACAAGACACTCCAGGCATACATCCATACCAAGATTAAAACATTTTATTTCTTATATGTTAATATATTTTATTATTATTTCACATATTTCCTTTATGCATTAATAGCACATTGGTTGTAATGATTTTAACAGTCTGTGACATCTGAACAATTATTCACACATAATATGAGCTATCTCACCCATGTACCTGCAATTCCTGTGGAGAAAATGATATCTGTAAGCAATATTTGATTGATACCAAAATATTTCTGCCAGGCATGGGAATAGAACCCAATAGCAGTGACTGCAGGGGACATGTGCGTTACATGTATTAATTGACTGCAGCAACCTTTACAAGACACACCAGGCATACAGCCATACCAAGATTACAAATTTTATTTATTTATTTTATTTTATTATATTTTATTATTATTTCATGTAATTCCTTTATTTTATGCATTAATAGCACACTGGTGGTAATGATTTTAACAGTCTGTGACATCTGAACAAACAATTATTTATACATAATATGAGAATGATATCTGTAACCAATACGTGACTGATACTGTAATATTTCTGGCAGGCATGGGGACAGAACCCAATAGCAGTGACTGCAGGGACCATGTGCATCACATGTATTAATTGACTGCAGCAGCCTTTACAAGACACATCAGGCCTACAGCCATACCAAGATTACAGATTTTATTTATTTCATGTCTTTCATGTTAATATATTTTTTTATTATTGCACATATTTCCTTTATTTTATGCATTAATAACACATTATTGGTAATGATTTTAAGAGTCTGTGACATCTGACTAAACAATTATTTACACATAATATAGGCTACCTCACCCATTTACCAGTAGTCTCTGTGGAGAAAATATCTGTCATCACAATATATCTGATTCAGTAATATTTATTAGTACATAGCACAGGATTCGAACCCTAGTCTGTGTGGCAAAATGTACTTCATACACAGCATTTAGCAAACCTAGCTGCTAAGTCACTGCTGAAATATAACTGACTGATATTTACCTAGAGCTCACCTGGAAACAAAATATGACCTGATACTAGTACTACAGTGTTATAGTACAGTGACAGTCGAACACACATGCATGTAATGCAATCATGACAGCGATACTAGGTAACCTAAGTATTGCATAACAGTTTATTACAGATACCTTCATGCATTTACTGGAATCGTTTTGAGTTTTTCTTGCATTACAGTTGGTATTATGCAGCTGTAATTCTGCAGTTATTGCACTACAAATGTTTTGTACATAAATGATTCATGCTCTACTCTTTCTGTCTTAGTTGACTATAGATAGCATAATACAGCCGTACTCACCACACTCACGGCACAACTTAGCCAGGCATCCTGTGTGCACATTGACGTTACAAGCTCTCACCTCTGCAGCTGTTGGGAGAGAAGCACACCATTATGCATACCAGTTTAGCAGACATTCAAGATTAAATATTGGTGAAACACAGGTAAACATATTTACACACATGTAGAACATTGCCCGCCCGGATTTCATGGACATAGGCATCCAAAACAGCCCCCTTCCTTCTTTTCAAGTCATCATAGTGGTGACGACACTGCTCACCTATATGGAGGATACCAGTTGTACTGGTGAGGTCCCCTGCTAGCCAGTTCTAGGCCTATGCCTTGTACTCCAAGCCCTGGTAACCTCCCCGCATGAGCCAGTCTTCATGGTTTTTCACAAGGAGAGCAACCATGACACTGGACTCCTCAATGCCACACTGATGTGCCTAAAAGCATAAACCCTCTCCAACACCTGCCATTGTATCCTTCAGAGACAGAACTCTGATGGATTATGGTGTATTCCCTCCTAATGGGCTTAATATAACCCTTTTTGCTGCACTTACATGCCACTGGGCAATTTTTAAAACTGTAGTGCGATGCTTGGCCATGTGCATACCAGCACAGCTGAGCAGTGCTTAAACTGGTAATGCTTAGCAGTGTGCAAACCAGCTAAGCACAGCCAAGCAGTGCCTAAACAGAGATTGTTTAAGCAGTGCTTATCATGGCTTAGCAAGGCTTAGCAGAGCTTAGCTGAGCACACCAGATCATGATTTAAAAATCGTTGGCATAATTTATATTGTGAAAAATAATTGCTTAATTTCCCTTCCATGTATTCAAACCCTGCACCTACAGCACATGAGGCCATAACTGTATCCACTTGGCTATGTGGAATGCTGCTATACTTTTACATATACCTCTGAGCCACATTTAAGCACTGCTAACTCTGTTCCATGGCTCTCCCTCAGCAATGCACCATCATTAATATGCATGGCACGCTACCAAGTGGGAACCAAGTACACAGATATGGCAACTTCCATGTGGGCTCTACACTATGCCTACATGGAATTTATTAAATCTGAGGGATAGCAACACAGTTTTTGTCTGTATACCAACCACTCTGTTTCTTTCAGAATAGTTACTGGTAGACTTAAGATTAATGTTCTCTTCATTTCTACAAAATGATCACCTGGCTGTTTTGCCGATGTAAGCAAACATTAGGTTTGTTAAAGTGCAGTATTTAGATAAATAACAAAGATATTCACCTGTTAGTCTTGAGTCAAGAATAACACTTTAGGATGTGTAAAGTACTCCTTTTTTATATCCAAACAAACCACAGTGCTGGGAGACTGCCTTCACCAATGTTTTCTTATCGATTTCATGCATGCCGAACTTTGATGTAACATAGCTTGTAACAAATCATACAATTTTAAAATAATTTGTGTCCTTTAGAACTTCACGTGAGCACTTGCCAAACATGTCTTTTTAAAACACAAACCACCTGGCCTAACAATCTGTCTTTTGACTTTGTATCATTCAGTACCACTATCTTACAGACATTCTTGCAATGATTTATTTCCCAGCCTGAGAAGAACAGAGCTTACAAAAAGCTGCTTGGCGCATTGTTTTCTTTCCTCCCTCCATTACATTCTGAAACCAGACTCCTTTAAACATAGTAACATCCCTTAACTCCATCAGCACTTATTTTGCCTTCAATTTTCAGTCAGTACAATTATAATCTGATAATGAGAAAATGCAGTTGTAAGGCATTTGAAATATAAAGCTACAACTTACGTGAAACTGTGTTTTGTATAATCATACATATATATTACAATACATTTTCAACATAAACATATTACAAACATTTTATTTGGCTCATTCATGAAGAAACTTCAAGTTAATATGCATTTTGTGAAAAATAATCATGAGACAATACATTTTCCCTAACGATTCCCCCATTTAACACGATCAGTGTCACACAATGCATATAAGTATATTTTGATTTTTTTTTACTTGATAAAATAGGCTTCAGCATCATAATATTCATCATCTGCAATGATTTAAGTTTTTATTATCAGAGACTTTCATAAATGGCATTTCACATGCAGGTGAGTTTAAACATTTTGCCATTCCAGCCTTTAGAACAGAAAATACCAAAACATTTAAAAGAATAACACTAATTATTGTAATGATACCTTGTAATATACTAGTTCCCAGGTTACCAAATGCACTGCCCAACCATCCAAAAAGTGTCCATTGTTTAGATGTGTTGTCCAGGTCCTTGGTCCTCTGTTCCATGAAATTTGCCAGCTTTTTTTGTTAATCATGACAGTCGCTAATATAAGAACAATAACTTTCTATTAGGGCATATAACCCCCTTTTTGCAGCAAGCATTATATCGAGTACCAGTCAATGTTGTAGCCACAGTTCACATTTCAGTCATTTCTCGATTTGTCATCCTGATGTGATGTGAAGTATAGTTTGCTACCTCCTGAAAAATTTGACCAAGCATGGTGATTTCAAGAATTGTCCTTTGCACTCCGTACACAGGAACAAAGACTGAAAATACTTGCTTTGGCCCAGTGAATTGCTCACTTATTTTTTAGTCTACTTGCTGGAGGGTCTCTAAAATGCTGAATAGCAGGCGTAATATAGTCCAGAAAGCAACATCCTGACCAGTTCATGGGTAACCAGGGGTAGGCACGATCGCTGCAAAGGTAGTAACAATCCTCTATTATGCCCATGCCTTGCCCCCCAGTCATAGCTTTTTAAGTGTAAAGAACACACTTTCATGTCTAGTGGCATTGCATCTGATGGTTCCCACTGGTACAGTTCCATTTCTGGCATAACATGCTTCTCCACAATTTGTAGTTGTAAGCTGAAGAGACACAACTTTTGAAATATTAGTCACATTACACCAGGTTAGATTAGGGTCACTAAGATCTTTTTCAAATGTAACATGTGATGCAGGAATTGGAATCATGGAAGTTCCTGCCCTAGAATGAGGAGGTATATGTGAACCCACCCAACAGTTTGACATATTTAGGTTCACAGCATAGTGCTGAAGAATCAACAGGAAAAAATGTCTCTTGACCAGTTTACAAAAGGAAACAGCAACAAAAATAGAGCAAAAGTACCTGTTGTCACATGATTCATCATGAATTGCTATTTGAGTTAATTTTCCCCCTCAATCCTTTACTGGGGAAGATGATTCATCCTTCACACTTCAATTTTCCTTTACTGGCAATGGTGATTCATCTGGGACCTCCGCAAGGTGGGTCTTCTTACAGTAAGACAAGTGAATTAAGATTGGTAGTCCTTCACAGTGTACAGCTGTCAGGGTTGTTAAGTGCACCTGAAAAGGGCCTTTCCACCTCGGGCTCAAACAGTTCTTTCTCTGGAAGATTTTCACATAAACCCAATCATCTGGCTGCAGTTGGTGACAGGGCTGGTCAGGAGGTTGAGGAAGAGCTTCTCGTACAGTTCTATGATACCGCTGCAAAAAAATTGATAAGACTTTTACAGTAGGTCAATATAACATCATCCATTAGAGTTCATTCATTTGGCACAGGGGAAGCAGCTGGAAAGGCCATGGGTCTCCCCATTAATGTCTCACAGGGGCTCAATTTTCTTGTAGTATTTAATGTACTTCTCATGCTCATTAACACTAAGGTAAGTGCCTCGGGCCATTTAAGGTTTGTTTCAGCACAAGCTTTGATGTCTTATTTTCAAGGTCCTATTAACCCTCTCTACTAATTCAAATAATTGCGGATGGTTGGGACAATGAAGACTCTTTCATCAGGAAATTATTAAAATGGGTTCCCTGGTCACCATTAATAATAGAAGGTACACCAAACCTAGGAATAAAATCATACATAAGGTTTTTTTACAACACTGGTTGCATTAGATCTATGACATGAGTAAGCTTCCACCCATGCAGAAAACATACACACCACCACCTGGATATATTGTAAATTGTGTACTTTTGGCATCTGGACAAAGTCCAGCTGCACATTAACAAAAGGACCCCAAGGTGGTGGTAAACATGCAGCCTTAATGTTTGCATTTTTGCTAACATTATACTCTAGGCATGTTGCATAGTTATTAACATACTGAAGTATCAAAGAGGAGACATGAGGGGCACACCATCTTTGGGTAATTTGATTAAACAAGGCTGCCTTACCTGCACAGCTGGTAAATTATATGCCCTTACTAGGTAAGGTAGCAAGGAGGCAGATGCCACCAGTCAGCCATCCAGATGATGCCGTAAACCATCAACAGATCTGTTGTATCCATCCTTGAGCCACCTCTGAACTTCTCCCTGTGATGCTTCAGCTTGGAAAACTTACACTTTCTTAAAGTCCAATACATCATCACTGTTAGAGTTTTTCAATAACAACACGTGAAATTTTGCACAATATTCTTCTACAACGTGTTTAGCAGCTTGATCTGGCAAATTATTTTCTTTTGTAATCCTATCTATACCCTTTTGATGGGCACTACTTTTGATTATGGCAAGCTGTCTAGGCAGTAGAAGAGCCTCTAACAAATTATTCACATGCAAGGAATTTTTAATTTTAGTACCTAATGAAGTTAAGAAACTTCTCTGCTTCCAGAGTTGTTCAAAATCATGTACTACTCCAAAGGCATATTAACTGTCCATATAAATGTTGGCAACTTTGTCTTTAGCTAATTCGCAAGCATTTTGCAGAGCCACTAATTCAGCTATTTGGGCAGAATGAACACCCTCTAATCTTTGTTGAAGCAATATTTCGTCTTCAGTACAAACAGCTATCACCTGTGATTACATCCCTTTCGACTTTCTTATACAGGAACCATCCACAAATAGGTTCAATTCAGCATCATGTATAGGAGTGTCCTTTAAAGTCATTTCTAGGAGAAAGCAGATAGTCACACACACACAATCATGCTCTTCACCACATTCAATAGTAGGTAATAAAGATGCAGGAGTTAGGACAGAACAGCATACTTGAGAAACTGATGGACAGAAAGTAATGTGTGCTCATATTTAGTTAGATGTGCAGTTGAGAGTGGTTGAGTTTTCATTCTAAGTAAGAAAGATGATACAGAATGGGGGAAGGCTACTGTAAGATCATGCCCAAGCACAATTGAGTGTGCTAGATTGACTAGAATGGTGGCAGCAGTGATTGCACGTAGACATGGTGGGAATTCCTTTGCAACAGAGTGCTGTGCTATAATAAGCTACTGGACAATAGTTTGCCCCATGTTTTTGTGCAAGCAGTCCTTGAGCAAATTAATTTCTTTCATGACAAAATAAAATGAAAGTCTTTCCATAGTCTGGTAACCCTAAAGCTGAGACACTATCTAAAGCTTGCTTTAAATTCTGAAATGAATTTTTCTTTTTACTATCTCAAGGGAGGGGCTCTGTTGTATCTTGTTTTAAAAGATTTGTCAAAGGTTTAGCAATTTCTGCGTTGTTATAAATCCACTGTTTACAGTACCCAGTCATATCTAAGAAAGATCTAAGCTGATGCTGAGTAGTTAGATGTAGAGCCCTAGCTATTGCCTCAATATGAGATGGCAACACCTGTCTACTACCCTGAGATATCAACTGACCAAGATAACGTACTTGAGGTGACCATAGCTGCAATTTTTCTCTTAATACTTTGTGTCCTTTTCCCACAAGAATAGTCAGAAGATGTAGGGTATCCTGCTGACACTTCTGAAAAGAGTCAGATGCTATTAGTAAATCATCTACATATTGTACTAACACAGACCCACATGGAAATGTCATGTCTTCTAAATCCTTTTTTTAGAATTTGAAAAAATAATGAAGGAGATTCAGTGTATACTTCTGGTAATCATGTCCATGTATACTGCTGCACCTGATAAGTAAAGGCTAACAAAAACTGACTTTCAGGGCAGATAGGTATAGAAAAGAATGCTGAACAAGAGATCTAATACAGAAAAATATTTTGTTGTAGGTGGCATGCAACTAAGTATCGTTGCTGGATTTGGAACCACAGGAAAAGTTGGTAATATTACACTGTTTACAGCCCTCAAATCTTGCACAAACCTATGAGAATCCTTTCCTGGCTTTTTTCATTATTATTCCTTGCTGTATCAAGGAGTGGATTACAGGTTTGATTCCCTGCTCTGCTTCTGATTTCAGTGGATACTGTGGAACTCTAGGGAGATGTTTTGATGGATTCAATTTTATTTTTACTGGTTCTGCAGATTTTAATATACCTATGTCATTAGTGTGTTAAGCCCATAAGTTAGCAGGTACCTGCTGCAGCAGCTTTTCATTTGTTTGTATGCTTTCAAGAGGCTGTTCCTCAGCTTCTGCTAAGACTGCTAATACTTCCCCCTCTGATTCTGTTGGAACATCCAGATACACCCCTTCTAGTGTACAGTAAATAGTACAACCCAGTCTGCATAACAGGTCTCTCTCTAGCAGATTTAGTGGTGCAGTAGTATTCAAAATGAAAGAATGCCTTTCTTCAATCGGACCTAAGGAAATGGATTTAGGTTCTGAAACAGGATATGCAGCAGTAGCATTTGTTACTCCAACTGCCTTTTCTTTATGTTTTGATACTGGTATTTGACTATCTGAAGTAACTTTTAACATAGGCGTAGTGGCTTCGGTGTCCACCAGGAAAGGAATTTTCTTTGAATTTATTTCTACCTTAACATAGGGTCCCCTTTTGATCTATTGGCAACAAAGGATCAAGATTTATTTTCTGTCTCATTTCCCTGACATAGTCAGTACAGTGATTCCTGACTCCTCCCAATATAAGAAGGTGGTGGAAGATTGCTTTTACCAGGCTGAGGAGTGGCGATTCATCACTGTGATAAAGCAGAAATTCCCTAGGGCTCCAAGAGCAGAATAAGTTTTTTCTTACATTTATTTTGTTGGAGGTTGTGCGTTAGGCCCGGCAAGCCAGCACGTGAAACTCTACTGCCAATCATTAGCGGACCGGAGTTCCGCTGTGATGACCCCTAACCGGGAAAAGCCGAAAGACAAACCATTTCACTGAATTGCACTTCTTAATGCTTATAGTTGTGCTATACAGCTAATCTACTACATTTTGCACTGTTATAAAGCTTTTTTACTGTTTCACTGCATTTATGGACTGTTTTTATACAGTTTTAACTGTATTTTCATTGCTAGATAGTGTTTCATTATTGTAATTGCATTTTTATTGAATTACTAAATTGTAAACTGCTTTTTCTTACTGAGAGTTGTATTTTCTGTTTGTGAGTGCTCTATCTGTGCTTTTCTGTGAGGTTTCTGTGTTCTAGTCAGGTAACATAGTCTGGATAGAGGACTCCTGTTATCCAGGCCTGGTTGTTTTGCTTGTTGGGGTTTCCTGTGTTTATGGCAGCCAGTCTTCACTGTTAGTGAGAGAAACAGGGTTGCCTGACCTTCTGTAGCACGAGTGATTGGTGAAAGAGCAGGGGATAGCAGGATTGGCTAGTAATTCAAGCTTCTAGATTCTTCCATCTTTTCTAGTATTTAAACCCTTTGTCTACAGGGGGCTGTGCTTTTTATTTACCAGGCTGAGGAGTGGTGATTCATCACTATGACAAAGCAGACATTCCCTGAGGCTCCAAGAGCAGAATACGTTTTTTTCTTACATTTATTTCATTGAATTGCACTTCTTAACACTTATAGTTGTGCTATACAGCTAATCTACTACATTTTGCACTGTTATAAAGCATTTGTTACTGTTTCACTGCATGTTTGTACTGTTTTAACTGTATTTTTATTGCTAGATAGTGTTTCATTACTGTAATTGCATTTTTATTGAATTACTTAACTGTGCTTTTTCATACTGAGAATTGCATTTTCTGTTTGTGAGTTCTCTGTCTGTGCTTTTCTGTGCATTTACTGTGAGGTTTCTGTGTTCTAGTCAGGTAGCATAGTCCAGATAGAGGCCAGCTGTTATCAAGGCTTGGTTGTTTTGCTTGTTGTGTTTCCTGTGTTTCTGGCAGCCATTTTCTGCTGGTAGTATCTTGTCTTCAAAATTGACCACATCCAGTAAGGACAATCACAAGGCCTTATTTGCATATGTCTGCAATCTCAAAGGTAACTCCCAAATCTGCTCTGAATTGTTGGTCAAGAATACCACATACACAAATGCCATAGATATAGCCAACCTGCTGGCAGACAAGTTCAGTGAAAGCTTTACCCCTGCCCCCATCAGTAAACTAGGAAATCCCCTGCTCCTGCCCCCCTCCTCTCATCACCAGGGAGCAGGTTATTAATGCCCTCTCAAAGGCAAAAAATACAGCCTCCATGGGCCCTGACAACATCCATGGCTGTGTCCTAAATGAACTCAGGCAAGAGCTCTCAGCATCATTAGGCAACCTAGTCAACCAAAGCCTGTACACCGGCTTCATCCCAGCAGAATGGAGGACAGCCACCATCATCCCTCTGCACAAAGCTGGAGCGCCCACCGACCCAGGCAATTATAGGCCCATCAGCCTAACTAGCCTGATCTGGAAGGCCATGGAATGCATTATCATGGACTTTATAAACAAGGACATGGACATTGGCAACCTCCAAACACTTGATCCCACACAGTTTGGTTTTGTCAAAGGGAGATCATGCCTGTTAAACTTGGTTGCCTTCTGTGAAACAGTCACCAAAGCCATGAATGAGGGCAAGACAGTGCACACCACCTACCTTGACCTAGCCAAAGCCTTCAAAACTATTCCCCACTCAGGCATAATAGATAAACTCTCCCAGCTAGGCATCAACCCATATGTTACCAGATGGGTAACTAACTGACTCACTGATAGAACCCACTCAGTCAAAATAGGGAAAGTCACCTCTAGTAGTAGACCCATAACAAGCAGCATACCCCAAGGATTGGTCTTGGGGCCTCTACTGCTTGGGATATACTTTTCTGAGATGCAAGCCAAAACTAGTGGTCTGTGGCTGACCAAGACTGTAGATGACTGAAAGCTGGACACTGTCATAAATTCCCCTAGTGATGTGAACATCCTCCATGAGGGCCTAAACCAAACTAATGACTTGTGCCAGAAGCATGGCCTCAAACTGAATGCCAAGAAATGCCTCATTATCCCCTTTGCGGAAAATGGTGTCCCCACTAATTATCACATTAATAACAATGTACTAAACATACAATCAGTCATGAGGGACTTGGGCATCCAGGTTGATAGCAACCTGACTTTTGATCACCATGTTGCCTCCATTGTATGGAAGGCTTTCTACATGGCCCAGCTCATAAGTAAGGGTATTTAATCCAGGAACAAGGAGTTCATAACATCCCTGTACTCCTCCCTTATCAGACCCATTATTGAGTACAATGCCCCTTAGGCATATACCTTGCCAAGCACATGCAGCAGTTGGAGAGACCACAGAGGTTCCTGACCAGGAACATCCAGGGTCCCAAACACCTATCTTATACAGATAGGCTAAAAGCCCTTTCTCTCTACTCAGTCTTGTACAGACTGGTCAGAGGTGACCTGTGTCTGGCATACAAGGCCGTCTCAGACTCAGCCTTGATGGAGTTGCTGCATATCTGTAAGTCAAACTCCACTCACGCAACCCACATGCAAGGTCTCAACCTGGTCTATGACACTAATAGAACTTGTTGGTGTAATAGATTTGTGTCCCAACAACTCCAATATCTGTGGAACAGGCTTCCTCTTCAAGTCAAGCAGAGTACCTCACTAGCCCTCTTTAAGAGGAACCTGGATGATTGGATGGGAAACAGAAAATATACCCCTGGAATCTCACCTGTGTCCCTGCTGGACAGGAAAAACAGGTGCTGACTTTGTGGGAACACAGGTGAAATTCTTGGCTAGGCTTATAAGGGCCTCCAACTCAATAGCCTAGTATCGTCCTATGAACCTATCATAATTTTGCTGCCATTCATTCCAGGTGTCTTGGACTCTCTGCATTCACCTGTGTGGGCACTCTCCTCTTCAATGTCCTGCTTCTCCACAATTGAAGCAAGACCCATCAAATGAGGTAGGAGGAGCACTGCCAGCTCATTGTTGCCAACCAGCTGCACTTTGTTCCCTTTGGCCAGCTTCTTCTTCTTTCGGCTTTTCCCAGTTAGGGGTCACCACAGCAGATCACCTGTCTGCTCAAGATTGGTAGTGGAGTTTTACAGTGTCAAGTTGCCAGCCCGGCACTCAACCTTCCACAGAAGGCACACACACGCACACACTCATGCCTAGGCCAATTTAGAGTGTCCAATCCACCTACAGCATGTCTTTTGAGATGTGGGAGGAAACTGTAGCACCTGGAGGAAACCCGCACGACCATAGGGAGGACATGCAGACTCTGCACAGAAGGTACCCCAGCCGAGGATCAAACCGGAGAACCTCTTGCTGTGAGGCGGCAATGCTAACAGCTTCACCACTGCGGCCACCCTTGTTCCCTTCGGCCAGCACTTTTACTAAATCCCCTAGCAATTCCTCTCCTGCCTTCCCTTGCTCTGCCCCACCCCTTGGGGCTTCTAGCTGCCTTATCTGCAAAGTTAACAGCTTATCATGTGTATCCTTTTTCCATTTTTCCTGATACTCAGTACAGTGATTTGCAGCACTTAATAAAGATTCCAAGTAATTTCCCTGCCAGTATATAAGCACTAGCTTTATTACATTTTGTATAGGGTCCTAGCAGACCCTGCACAAAAGCTGCAGCAATAGCTGGTTTAGCTTGTTCTTCTGGATCTGGTTTCCCTGAATGTCTTATGATGACTGAAATTGTCTGCAGGTTCTTCCCCGTTATTTTGCTTACATGCCTGTATCTTGGACCAATCAGTCCTAACTTGACACACTTTGTAATTTTATTTAACAATGCTGTCCTTTTAAATATTAGTACATTCCCTGTGAGAGTAAAATCTATTTCAGACTTCTAAAGTAACTGTTTTCTTATTTCATCTGAAGTAACTACCCTGAGCAAGCTGATTTAAATCTGTCAAGGTAGGATTGTAACATTCTATTATATTATAGTTTTTAATTCCTTCCTAAACCTTAAGGGATCTTCTCTAATATTTGGAAAACGTTTAGACATAGTATGCAAATCAGCAGGAGTCTGAGGAGAATGAATAAGCTCTCTATTATTAGTCCCTAAAATTTCCCTTACAAGTGCCAAAAGATCCTCTCCAGAAGCCAAAACCTCCTGTCCTACCTTATCATGCCAGCATGTGAGATGAGCTACAGGACTATTAAAGTACTAATGTCCCTGTTGGAGAAGTAGAAACTGTTTGAAAAAGGAAGAAGAACCCCCTCCCATCTGCAGATACATGTTCGGAAGATGAAGGTTGAACAGGGGAACTATTCTGAGATGTAACAGTATCATGCTGAACTGGTGTCCAATGGACAGTTGACTGAAATGTAGGGGTCTGGGAAATGGCAGAATCTTGTATGAGTCACCTGTACAGGTACATATGGGGGTGGGAGTGGAGTAGCTGCTGGAGAAGTATCATCCTCTTCAGAAATTTCTGCTTTTTGGCCATCTTTAGTTTGTTCCAAACCTGCTAAGGGAGGATAAACAGATCATTTTTACTGGTCTGTGCTGTCTTCGACCTCTTTTACCTGTTGCAGCAATTTCTTATTTGCATCCTGTAACCCCCTTAATGCTGACTCCTTTTCCCTTTTGAGAGTTTCAGTAAGCCATAAATAAAACATTGACATTTGTTCATCATTTACTTTATTTTTCTTTTCTTCCAAAATATCCCTCAATTTTATTAATCTCTCCTTATAAGTTCCATTTAATGGAAATACTCCACAGAACAAATTTTAGTAAGCTGAAACAACTTATTCAAATACTTACAACTTTCTTTACTATAAATATGATACATAAAATATTCAGGTGTTCTCTTTTCAGGGGTTGATCCTGCTTGCTTACCTTTGTTCCATTTTTTCCCCTAAGTCTTACCTTTTAGATCCTGGTAATTCAGAGGAAAGAAATAACTACATCAATCCACACACCATTCAGGGAGGGAAGAGTAGGGATTCTGTCATCATGCAATGACAGAGGAAAGGTTTCAATCGGCCTTTTCCCACAGCACTCCCTTGCTTTTGTCTCATCACAAGCTCAAAATTTACAGCTCCAGCATTGCAATTGAGATAACAGGGTGGATAGGTACTGTGTCCAGAACATACCACTCTTTCAGACCTTCTGAAGGTACTTTCACACAGTCACACCTACGTCCTAATGTGCTATGGGCTCATGAACTTGATTTAACAGCACACATACCTACTATGTCCCAACATGATATAGGCTCATGAATTTGATTTAACTTTGCACACACACCTTTAAACTACAATTATCTAAGATAGGAGAAAAGAAAACATTTTCCACAAATTAATTTTCCCCATTAAGTCTAGTAGCAGTTTACACAGCCTGAATAGTTAATTATCTGAAGCTCTAACTATTCCATACAAAACAGTGTGGAATCCACAGAAAAACTTTCTGTGCTGGATCCTTATAATTAATTCCACAATGCTCTGCAGCAATATGAAAGCTCAGATCTGAGTCATGGCACCAATATGTTAAAGTGCAGCATTAAGATAAATAAACAGATTTACCTATTAGTCTTGACTAAAGAATAACATTTCAGGATGTGCAAAGTACTCCTTTTATTATATCCAAACAAACCACAGGATTTGGAGACTACTTTCACAAAACTTCAGATCAGTCTCAAAACAAAGAATAACACTACATATATATGTTTTCTTATCAATTTCATGCATGCAGAACTTTGATGTAACATAGTTTTTAACAAATCATACAATAACATAGAATAATCATAAGACAATACATTTTCCATAACAGGTTATATAACTAGCAGTCAGTAGACACTACTTGAAATCTGTCCATCTGCCATACTGATTTCTTTGTTTGAGATTCTTTGTGAAGAACCTCCATAAAATCTAAAAAAGTCACATCAACATTGTAGTTAAACAATCAAAAAATGGTATCATATTTGTGTGACATGATCCATCCACTGTGAATCTGCTCTGCATGCATTGAATGAGTAATTCCTTTAAAAAGGATCTCACCATGTTCAGTATAAAAATTTTAGGCTGAACAGTCTGTTGTTTCTTACTTCCATCCTTTTCTTTATTATGAAATTGGAAGAAGAAGTTCATTTACCTTCCTAAATTTCAGGTGGACCATTATATTTTCCCCAAGAATAGTGGAAAAAAACAAACAAAAAAAACACAATTGCATGAATGCTTTCATTTGACTGTCTTTAAAACCTTAAGGTAAGTCAGTCTAGTCTTAGAACCTCATTCATTTTCAATTTATAAATGTTTCATTCTCCCTTGCTCTGTAAAAGGGCTTTAATCAAATGCTAAATGCCACCATATTTCTGCTCCCTGGTTAAATTCTCTCTCTTTAACATTATGTCCAGGAGTCAAGAAGGTGCTGTGATGTGTACACCTTCATATACACATCCATATACATGTCACAGCATATCTTCCTGATTTAGCAACCATGGTACTACATGGTGCTCCAGCACGAAGACGTGTAGCACTGTGAAGGGCTGGCCTAGCAGCCATGCTGAATGCTAATAAGGTAGTCTGGGATACATATGCTAATTAGTCATATGCTCTCTCTCTCTCCCTGAAAGGACTTCCCAGAAAGCATTTACATGCCTAGTGATTTAAAAAATATCTCAGCCTTTCAGGGTCAGCACATCCATCCCTATCATGCCACAGTACAGAACATAGCCAAAAAGTCATGTTCAGCTACCAGCCAGTATTACAGGTATTAGAGGGTGGGTGGAACCACTAGACAGTGAGTATATCATAAGTAAGTGTTTTAATGGCATGAACAGCATTACAAGGATTGAGGGAGGGTGGTAGGATGAAAGGTTGACCACATGGTACTATCAGTGAGGTCAAGCACCAACAGATATGGTTCCTGCATAATGGTGTAGATGTTTTGGGCCATGAAGGGGTTGCTACATCAAAGACCATTCTGCTGAAAGTGATCATTGCAGGACTCTTATGTATAACCTTGCCTGAAGTACTAATGTGATCAATGCAGCCATGGAGCCCAGTAGTTTAAGAAAAAGCCTTGCTAGAGGCTTGAGGTAAGAAAGGAATTGAAACTATTTGATGAAGGCATAGAATTCTGGATTGCTGAAGTCTGGCTATCTGAGTAGTTGAGTCCAGTTGCCATCCTATGAACTCTATTGTCGCTGTTGGTGTCAACTGGCTTTTGGCAAGGTTGACTGCAATTCTCAATTATGAAGCTAGATGGAACAAGTCCCTGCACTTAATTAGTAGATCCCTGGTGGATATGGTGAGGACCAGTCATCCAAGTAGAGGAACACGTGGAACATTTGCAGCCTGAGATATGCTCCCTCAACTGACATACATTTGGGGAACACCCATGGGGTTGTGGTGAGACTAAAGGGCAGTGTTCTGAATTGAAAATGACTGACTCCCACCCAGAAATGGAGACATTTCCTGGACTGCCTTACTATCTTGATATAATAGCATGCATCATAGAGATCTACCAAGCACATCCAGATGTCCTTCCTCAGAAGAGGTAGAATGGACTGAAACACAACCATCTGGAACTTTGTCTGCTTCACAAGCAAAACAAAAGTATTAAAAAATTATGGAGAAATGGTAGAATTGCTACCAGAAATGTTCTCAAACGATTTGGAGCAGAGAAAATGTTGTTTCACAGGGAGAGGAGGTTGAGAAGGAAACAGAGGTGAATGTAGAGCTGTAAATACATTTGGAGGAAAATTTCCAGAAAAAAACTGAATCAGCAGAAGTCATGGAAAATGCATTATTTTAACCCTCCAGTCGGGAAGGTTGCAGGATGTTTATCTGGAGGAGATGATAAACCAGAGTGTGCCGGAAAGTGTAGCTGCAGTATCCTGGAGTGAGATTATGGAAAGAATAGAAGAAAAGGTGCCAGAGATGGTTCCAGAGAAAAATGTCTTATGCTGAAACAGTGGGAGAAGTAGTCAAAGAGGAGATGAGAATAAAAGAAACAAAGAAGAAATGTGTTGTTTGAGTGAGCAGTAAAACAGAAGGTTTGGACAGATATGAGGTATGGGACAATGTTGTAGTACCACTGGGTGTTAAAGGGGAAGAGTGACCTTTCATTTTAATTAACAAAGAAACATTCTGTGACTTAATATTTGAAACTGGTCAAGCTATGGAAAGTTTAAGGGGTTTATGAAAAAAAGAAAACAGACTCTCCCTGGTCAGAATATGTTCTGCAACCCTTTTTAAGACAAACAAAATAGGGTTTTGATTCAATTTAGAACTGAAGTGGAAGCAAAAGAACTGCAAGAATATTTGTTGATAATGTGTAAAGAAGTGATGGGCACTACTAAAATATATGATGAAAGAGGACTATGGACTGGGGAGTAATTTTAAAAATGGTATAGAGGACAACCTAAACATGGTATTTTTGTGGAGAAGATAATTTAATTGATGAATATGACAAAATCTGTTATTTATGTGGTCATACAGGTCATAATGCAAAGAAATGTGAATTAAAGTGTAAAAAATGTGGTAATGCAGGACATTCATGGTTAAAGTGTGAGACAGAGACACACGAAAATGAAAATATAAAATAAACTCTAAACAAAGAAAAAGAGATAGAAAGCATGCTGTACAGAAATATACATCACAATTGAAAAATGTAGAAGTTGTTTTTGAAATCAAAGAAAAAGATAAAGAAAAAGAAACAGATGAGAAAAGTGAAGAAGAGACAGAGTGGCATGTAGTAAAAGGCAAGAAAAATTCAAAAGGACAGAGAGTGAGGGAGAGAAAAACAAAGTTTAAAAATATAATGGTAAGGCAAAATAAGAAAGGGAAGGGATACAAATGTATTTTATATTACTGTTCTATAAGGCTGAAAATTTTAGCTTTAAGTGTGAACAGTATGAAAAATATTAAGATGAGAATTAATATTATATATTGGTGTGCTGCTGTAGATGCTCAAATAATAGTGTTAGAAGATATTAGAGTGTTAAGGGAAGAAGGGTGCAAACAGAAATACTTTGGAATTGTGCTGTTATTTGGAATATAGGTAAAGAAATGTGTTCAGGTATATATATATTATGTAAAGAAAATATAAAGATATTAGACATAACAACAGTAGAAACAGGGTGAATAACTGTAGTCAATTTGAGATGGAAAAAAAACATGTATATAGGGTGTGATGCCTGTGCACTGGCCCAGCAATCAAGGAGCCTCAATCCTCACCACTAGCACCAGTGAGGGGCATCCATATAGGGAAAGGATAATAAATACACACACAGTAAAGTACAATTTCCCTTAAGAGCACACAGAGATCACAGTCAGTCTGGGGCTGGTTTCGCCCTTTCTCTCCAGGTCCCCAATCAGACTCCCCACTGGCACAGCTATAGGGCCCAGATCTCAGCCTAGTGGGCAAGCTAAAACCTCCAGTATCCTCTCTGTCCAACCAGTGCTTTGTGTCCCTGCCCAAGTAGCTGACACACGCACACTTTGAGATAAGAATTTTATACAACCACACAGACACTCCTGGGGAAGGCTGGCACAGGTTCTCCAGCTGTGCCCCTTTTACCCAGACTATACAGTAGTACCAGCTGCCACTACTCACTAATATCAGCTACTCAAACTCCCTTCTGAAAGGGTATCCAATTATTACTGTGCAATATTATTATCCAAATGGAAAGTGTGACTGAACAGTCAAGACTTATTAGAGTGACTTGGTACAGTATCACTATATACATGCAATGTACTATAGAGCTTAAATTACCTCTACATAAAATAGCCACAATTGAAAGGTTTAAAAATATTTAATAATAAATAATAAAAACACAAGACAATAATTCGTACTACACCGTGCTAGTAAAGAGTTCAGAGATCACAAAGAAACACTTAAAATAATACAGTGGCAAAAGTTCTGAAATCACAGAAAAACAAACTACTCTAATCTTCCTATTTCCTAGCTATATCTAGAAGAAAACACAATTCTAAATAACTTACATATAGAGCAAAACAGTGTTGGTGATGTTGGATGTTTTCAAAACAAAATGCATTGAGCTCTCTGATTCTCTCTCTTTAAATTGATAACACAGAGCTGCTTCACATAACATCATTCTTCACACTTCTCTGGTGTTCCTAGGCTAACAGAAACTACATTTACATTCTTTACATCTGGTCAGAAACCAGAGCAGCAATAAAGGACATTTATACATGTAAATTCTAGTCATTAACTCTGGTCTTAAAACAACAGACAGGATGCCTCCCTCTAGACATATCAGCTCCAAATGTTGACTTCAAAGACAGTCATAAAATGCTTGACTTAGCTTTCTTACAGCAGAGTGCACTGTTATTACATTTTTACAGTTCAATATCCAATGCAGTCTTTTCACATTTAAGAGAACAAGCCTGTGGCTTACATTAATATTTACAAATGACAGAATTATCTACAAAATTCTATCTGGCTAGGCTAGTAGCCTTCCCCTATCCTCACACATCTCCCCCCCCCCCAGAGAACTCAAGCTAGTCTTTCAAGTGACCCTTGGGAAATGTTGCTTGAAAGGGTTAGGTCTATCTGAGTATACCTTACCCCATTCCTTGTCTTGAGAACCCATCTGCATTGGCATTGCTAATCCCACTGTGGTGCTGCACAGACGTATCATATGCTTGTATCCCTAGGCTCCATCTTAGCAGCTTGGCATTTTGCTAGCTGGCTTTGTTCTTCCTTGTCAGGTCTGTGAGGGGACCAGCTATGATACTATAACTGGGGATTAACTTTCTGTAGTACCCTGCTGTCCATAAAATGCCCTCACCTGCTTTTTGGTAACAGGTGCAGGCCATGGCTGAATGGCTTCCACTTTGGCAGGTTCTGACCTGATCTTACCACTGCCCATTCTATGTCCCAGGTAGGAGATCTCTACAATACCCACCTGAAATTTGCTCAGCTTAATGGTCATCCCTCCCCTCTGTAGTCTGCCCAGCACCTTCCTGACATGTTGAAGGTGCTCTTGCTAGGAATGGCTGTAGATGGCAATATCATCTAGGGAGCAAGGGCAAACCTTCCTGCTCTTGTTAAGATATAATCTACTAGCCTCTGGAAACTTGCTAGGGTATTTTTCATCCCAAAGGGCATCTTTGTGTACTCATACAAGCCAAAAGGAGTCACAAAGGCTGTCTTCTCTCTAGCACTGGGAGTCAGGGGCACTTGCCAGTAACCCTTGGTAAGATCAATAGTAAGATACTTAGCCCCACCCAGCTGCTCTAGGGCCACACCTGTCCTAGGCATGAGGTAAGCATTGGACTCTGTGTGACTATTTAATTTTCTGTAGTCCCACAGAACCTGGTGCTGCCATCCTTCTTTGGCACCAGCACCACTGGGGAGGCCCACTGACTGTTGAACCTTTAAATCACCCCTAGTTCCAACATCTCCTGTATCTCCTCCCTCAGAGTCTGTTTGACTCCCTCAGACACCCTATAAGGGGCCTGCCTAATAGGCCTTGGGGTCCTGTATCCACCTGGTACTGCACCAGGTGGGTGCACCCTGGTTTCCCAGTGAACATGTCCCCAAACTTCTGTAACACTGCTTGGATTTCTCAAACCTGGGGAGGAGATAGCTGCTGGGACATTGCTACCCCTTACACTGAGGTGTCAGTCAAAGCCTCACTGAGGAGATCAGTCACCCGATCTCCTTCAGACTCCTCCTGCAATCCACTGCAAATGCTCAGCACAAGGGCCTCCCTATCATGATAAGGTTTCATCATGTTAACATGGTACAATTTGTGCCCCTGTCTCCTGCCTAGCAGTTCCACCATGTAGTTAACATCACTTACCTTTTTTACCACCTTGTAGAGTCCCTCCCAAGCTTCTTGCAGCTTGTGGTGTCTGATAGGAATGAGAACCATTACCTGCTGTCCCACAGCATACTCTCTAGCTCGAGCATTCCTGTCATACCACACCTTTTTCTATTGTGGGGCTTCTGCCAGGTTCTCCTGGGCCAAGCCCATGAGTTCCCTGAGCCTTGTCCTGAAGTTTAGGACATATGCCACAACAGACTTCTTGTGAGGTTCACAGTCACCTTCCCACTTATCTTGAATTAAATCTAGAGGTCCCCCTCACCCTATGCCCATACAGCAACTCAAAGGGTGAAAAAACTGTGGATTTTTGGGGAACCTCTGTAAGCAAACAGACGGGGCAAATATTTGTCCCACTCCCTCTTAAACTGGTCTGCAAATGTCCATAGCATGGACTTGATTGTAGAGTTTAACCTCTCAACAAGACCATTAGTCTGGGGATGATAGGGGGTGGTCTTCAGGTGCTTCACCCCACAGTACTTCCACAGACAAGCCAGCAGGTCTGACATGAAATTGGCACCTCTGTCAGTTAGTATTTCTTTTGGGAAACCTACCTTACTGAAAATCTCTAACAAAGCATTTGCCACCTTTTCTGCCTCAATGGAGAACAGAGCCAATCACTCAAGGTATCTTGTAGCATAATTTACTACCACTAGGATATACTTTTTCCCTGTGGAACCTACGGTACTCAGGGGCCCTACAATATCCATAGCTACCCTCTGAAATGGCTCCTGAATCACAGGCAAAGACATCAAAGGAACTCTCACATTGTCTCCTGCCTTGCCTACCTTTTGGCACTGCTCACAGGTCCTGCAGTACCCTGTTACATCTCTGGACATTCCAGGCCAGTAGAAGTTTTGCATAATACACCTCTTTGTATGTTTTTATGCCCATATGACCTGCAAATGGAATATTATGGGCTATGGCTAGAAGCGCCAGATGGCAGGGTCTAGGCACTACCAACTGCTGTAATCTCTCACCTTCTAACCCTCCCTCAGGGGTCCACTCTCTATACATTAACCCTTTGTCCCATTATACAGAAATCCCCTTTGCTTGAGAATCAGGTGCCTCACTAGCTACCTGCCTCAGGCCTTGTAATGTCGGGTCTGAGAGCTGAGCCCGTTTCAACTCTCTCTTTGTAACCCTTCCCAGCTCCCCTTCCACAGGAAGTCTGGCATCCTCTGACAGTGGTGCCTCATTGTCAGTCTGGGTACTACTACTCACCTCTACCTTTGCAGTCACTTTGTCCAAGGGAACATCAGCACCCACACACAGCTGTGGCTCACATTCAGTCTCACTGCTACAAAGTAGCTCACTCCCTGAAGTAACCACCTCACCAGTCCTGGCTGAAAGTATGCAGTCTGTCTGGGTCTACCCCAGGCTACCAGACCCACATGCTTGTCTCCTAGCCTGATTGTGTGTAACTGTATAAGCACATGGTACTACCTCATCCAAATCCTTCCCTATCAGGACATCTGCAGAATGGTAGTTTGGTACCACTGTTGTCTCAAGAAAACCTACTATTGGCATTTTGTCTTCCCCACTTACTGGTTCCCTCATCTTTTGTTCCTCACCTTGCCTCCATGGACATCTGTATGCCACATGGCCCCACTGGTTGCATTCAAAACATTTAACCCTAGGTACTGGATGTGTACCTGAACTAGTGGCTTCCCCTGCTACTGGCAGATTCTGTTGGGGCAGTCTATGCTGCCCACTATGGGTTACTTTAGACTCATGAGCAGTACTGGAGGTCCATTTCCTGTGCAGGGATGCCCTGCTTGCTAGATGTAGGTCTCCCTTCTTCCACAATTTCTCTGAAGTAGCACATTGTTTATCAGCTAACCAGATCCTCATGTCCTTAGGCAAAGTGCTAAGGGCTTGTTCCCTCACCAAAAGGTCTGCCAGCCCTTCAAAAGTGGTGACCTGACATCCACTCACCCACCTATGAAAATAAGTGCTCAGTTCAGCAACATATTCACACACACTTTCATCTGCCTTGCTTCTATGCTCACGAAACATTTTCCTGTAAGTTTCAAGTGTTAGCTATAAACATTCTAACAAGTGATTTTTAACAGTAGTATAATTAAAATATTCACAATCAGCAAGTTTAGACAGCACAGTTACAGCTTTACCATGGAGTAAGGGGGTCAGGAACTGTACTCAGAGTATTGGTCAGCATCATACTGTTTACATACCCTCTCAAACATATGAATGAAACTATCAAAATTATCCTCCTCTTTAAACTGGGGAAGAAAATGACTGACCTTTTGTGCTTCTGTGGTCCAGTTACTCCCTTCCCCATTACCTCCATGACTCTGGTGAAGAGTCAGCATCTCCTTCTCATGCGGCCTCTGCCACACTTTTCCTCAGCTTTCAGGCAAAGCAATTTTTCATTCTCCTCAGCCTGCAGATGTCTCAGTCTCTCAGCTGCTTACATGTCTGCACGACTGGCCTCCAATTCAAGTCTCTTCAGCTCCAGATGGATTTTTAAGTCCTCTGTAGAAAGGTTGAGCTGTCCATTCTTGGAGTGTGATACATCTCCCCTGCTAGTCTGATCATCCTCCTGGTTGCTGTTTTCTGATGCAGCCATGACCAAAGCTGCAATCATGTCTACCTTAGTCAGGTTTCCATGCACCAGTCCCCTAAACTGGCACATCTCAGCCAGCAGGCTCCTTGTCATATTTCCATACTCCTCTGCTGACATGCTGCCTGTTCTCCCTGACTAACTAAGCTAACAAAAGAAATAAAACAATTGTGATCTGAACGCTGAGTATTCACTGCATGGCTAATTTAGAGTACAAAAACACCTTCAGTGATCACTCTACACAAGCTACAGGAATTCACTCTACCCACACCACTACAAGCCAATTAGAATTTGCCAACCAAGTAATATGTGGTGTGGATATCCCACCACTGCCAAACAATTAATATGTGATGCCCATGCACTGGCCCAGCAATCAAGGAGCCTCAATCCTCACCACTAACACCAGTGAGGGGCATCCACATAGGGAAAGGATAATAAATACACAGTAATGTACAATTTCCTTTAAGAGCACACAGAGCTCACAGTCAGTCTAGGCCCCCAATCAGACTCCCCACTGGCACAGCTATAGGATCCAGATCTCAGCCTAGTGGGCAAGCTAAAACCTTCAGCACCCTCTCTGTCTAACCAGTGCTTCGTGTCCATGTCCAAGTAGCTGACACACACACACACACACACACACACACACACACACACACACACACACACACACACACACACACACACACTTTGAGATAAGAGTGTTATACAACCACACAGACACTTTTGGGGAAGGCTAGCACAGGTTCTCCAGCTGTGCCCCTTTTACCCAGACTATACGGTAGCACCAGCTGCCACCACCCACTAACATCAGCTACTCAAAGGCCCTTCTGAAAGGGTGTCCAATTATTACTGTGCGATATTATTATCCAAATGGTAAGTGTGACTGAACAGTCAAGGCTTATTAGAGTGACTTGGTACAGTATCACTATATACATGCAATGTACTCTAGAGCTTAAATTAACTCTACATAAAACAGACACACTTGAAAGGTTTAAAAATATTTAATAATAAATAATAAAAACACAAGACAATATTTCTTACTACACAGTGCTAGTCAAGAGTTCAGAGATCACAGAGAAATACTTAAAATAATACAGTAGCAAAAGTTCTGACATCACAGAAAAACAAACTAGTCTAATCTTCCTATTTCCTAGCTATATCTAAGAGAAAACACAGTTCTAAATAACTTACATATAGAGCAAAGCAGCGCTGGTGATGCTGGATGTTCTCAAGACAAAATGCTCTGAGCTCTCTGATTCTCTCTCTTTAAATTGATAACACAGAGCTGCTTCACATGACATTATTCTTCACACTTTTCTGGTGTTCCCAAGCTAACAAAAACTACATTTACATTTTTTACACCTGGTCAAAAACCAGAGCAATAAAGGAAATTTATACTTGCAAATTCTAGCCATTAACTCTGGTCTTAAAACAATAGGCAGGATGCCTTCCTCTAGACGTATTGGCTCCGAATTTTGACATCAAAGACAGTCATAAAATGTTTGACTTAGCTTTCTTACAGCAGAGTGCACTGTTGTTAAATTTTTACAGTTCAATATCCAATGCAGTCTTTTCACATTTAAGAGAACAAGCCTGTGGCTTACATTAATATTTACAAATGATAGAATTATCTACAAAATTATATCTGGCTAGGCTGGCAGCCTTCACCTATCTTCACATAGGGTTATAGCATTATATGCGTATGTGACAAATAGAGAAAAAATGTTTAAAAATATACTGAATTATGTGTGTGTGTAATTATGGATATAATAATGGCAGGTGACTTTAATTGAAACCTAAGAAAAAGAAAGACTGTGATGTTAAAATGGTTACAGAAATTATGAATTATGGACAATGAAAAATATGGGAAAATAAACACTGGACTTATAAAATTAAGACAGAAATTGATTTCTCCTTAAGATCAGAAAGTTTAAAAATTACTCAAAAAGGAATAAAATATACTGGATTTTCTGATCATGTGGCTATTTATACAAACATTCATGAAAATGAGGAATATATTAAAATAGAGAAAATAATTGGATGGGGCAGTGGTGCAACAGGTGCATTGTCACCTCACAGCAAGAGGTTCTCTGGTTCAATTCTCTGCTGGTGTGCCTTCTGTGCAGAGTCTGCATGTCCTCCCTGCATTTGTGTGGGTTTCCCCTGGGTGATCCAGTTTCCTCCCACATTACAAAGACAAGCATCTGGAGCATTTCTCCCTGGGCCTCCACTGAAAACTGGCTTTGTTCCAAGTCGGATTTTCCCAGTAAACAAATGTTAAATAAAATAAAAATAAATAAGTTAAAATAATTAGTGAAAGAAAATTAGGTAAAGTAGAGAGGGAATAGAGTTTATAGAATTATGAAAACAACATATTAGTATGAGGCATTTTTATGAAAATTGGACTATTTGGTGGATATAATTTAAAAAGAAATATAAAAAAGTTTTTTTTCAGTGTGTAGAAGAAAAAAGGAAAAATGGAATACAATGTGTTACATAAAGAACTTTTTAATGATCTAGTAGAAAAAGAATCAAGAAAAATATAATTTGTTATACAAGCAAAAACAATGCTTACAAGAAAAAAAAGAGGAAGTTGTGCCATATTTATGTAAAATAACTAAAGAAAAAAAGAATAAAAAGAGAATTAAAAATAAAGAATGGAAAGGGTTAAGAAGCTAGAAGGAATATATAAAATAATTAAAAGTTAGGTGCTAGATTTATTTAATAAAAGAGAAGTTTGTTTAGAACAAATGTATAATGGTAAGAAGTTGAATAAAGAAGACAATGGATATTTAGATAAAAATATAAATTAATTTAATGAGATTATGAAAGACATTAATATAAATTCAGTCACAGGATTAGATGGGATTGAATATAATATGTATAAAGAAACGTAAGACTGGAAAAAATGGTATTTATACAAGTTATGAATGAATGGATGGAAAGAAGGATTAACTACAAGGAAATTTGTATGGAGGTACTAAAATTTATGTTTAAGAAAATAAATAAAGAGGAAATAAAACTGGAGACCTATAATGATACATAATAAGGATTATAAAAATGTTATGAGAACAATAGCTAAAAGAGTACAATGTAAAATGAAGGTTATATATGATCAAAAGTTGTTTGGAAGAAAAGGAAGTCAGAAGTTTTGGTTAAAAAGAGAAGTAATTGATGACATTGTTAATAAAAAAGTAGAAGTAAATGTTATGATAGGTGATGTAGGTAAGGCATATGATAATATCCAACATGAGAATTTTGCAGGCATATGACATAAGTGACAAAATATTACAAATTATTAAATCAGTACACAAGAAAAATGTGAAATTAAACAAATGGTTGGATTGGGGAAGATGTGAAATTAGAGTGTGGAATAGAACAAGGATGTCCAGCCAGTAGTGTAATATTTTCATTAGTCTTGAATATAGTAGTTATGGAAATAAAGAAATGACAAGTAATGGAGGGTATAAAATTATGGAGGAAGTACAATTATCAATAATGCATACTTATGCTGATGACATTGTAATAATTGCTAAAAATAAATTTTTGATAGAAATTAATGAAAAATTAAGTATAATATTAAAGAATATTGGCATGAGTACAAATAAAGAGAAAAGTAAATGATTTGGTCATGAAGTTAAAACAGAAGGTGTAGAATATAATGAAAAGTGTACAGATATATTGGGGATAGTATTTGGTAGAAGTGAAGATAAACATGAGCAATGGGAAAAGTTATTAAAGGAATCAAAAATATGATTGCTTTTTGGAAAACACATAAGTTTTCATATAGAGAAAAGGGCATTTGATAAATACTATAATACTGGGTAAAATAGCCAATGTGGCAAACATTCACATGATGCCAGTGAAGTATGAGAAAGAAATAATGATAACAATATTTTCATATATCTGGGAGTCGAGATTGAACCCAGTAGAGAGAGAAATTTATATATGAAGGAAAAACAGGGGGACTGGGATTGATAAATCCAATCGTATATGTAGCTTCTTTATGTATAAATTATTAAAAGGAGTGATGAAAGATGATAAAACTTTGGTGGAGATAATATATAGTAAATGTAAGGAACTGTGGAAACAAATGGAAATGAAGAAAAGAAGTAGAAATGTTATTAATGAAGAAATGAAAGAATTTCATAGCAAAATTGTATTATGGAAAACAAAAAAATAATTGTAACAGAAAAGAATAGCATGTTAATATTATGAAATCCTTTTATTTTGCTGATCCATGGAAAGACTTAGAAATAAGAAAAAAACAATAATGATGAGATAAAAAAATATATAAAAGAATGTAATTATTTTTTGTGGAGGTTGTCTATAAGGCAAATTACCAGTAAAAGCAAATATGACATACAAGAGTAAACAGGATAGAATATGTAATGCATTTATTTATTTTATTTAACATATGTTTACTGGGAAAGTCTGACTTGGAACAAAGTCAATTTTCAGCAGAGGCCTGTGGAGAAATGCTCCAAATGCATGTCTTTGTAATATGGGAGGAAATTGGAGCACCTGGAGGAAACCCACACAAACACAGGAAGGACATGCAGACTCCACACAGAAGGCACCCCAGCTGAGAATCAAACCAGAGAATCTCTTGCTGTGAGGCGACAATGCTACCACTGCACTGCCATAATAAATATAGAGTATGAAACTACAAAACATTTTTTTAATGTGACAGAATAAGAGTTATGGAAAGATATATGTAAACATGGTTGATTAAAGACTATTTGAAATTTGAAATGTTAAATATGGACATGATAGAATATAATTATTATAAAGCGATGTCTCAAAAAAAGCAAAGAAAATGGACAGAATTATATTTTATGTAACATGAACAGTATGGAATGAGAGAGTTAATGACATCAAATACAATGGAAAATGGACATTAACAAAAACATTGGAGGAAAATATGGTTTTAGTTGTGGGTAAAAGGGTGGAGGGAAATAATAAGAAGGTGGTACTGTATTAAGTGATGTTTTTTATGTAAAAATGTAAATTATATGAATTGTATGAATGATCAAAAATAAAAAAAAAATACTCTTTAGAGCTGCTAGATGGTGCCAGAAGGTTCCTACAGCAGCAAGGTAGAGGCCAAAAGGAAGCAGCATGGAGCAGAAGAAAAAGCTATGGTGAGTTTAGAGCTGGAAAGTGAAAGTTTGGAGAAAACAACTGTTCAGTATGAAGTTTTAGAACATAAATAAAGATTCCTGTGTGGTGGGTGTAACAAATGAGCAGTGTTTAGCTGCCCCATACAAAAGGAAGTAAGTGAGTTTGTTGAACTAATGTAGATAACAGAACTGGAATCTGGATGGCTTGCAGATGATGTCCTGTTAAAAAATAATGAAGCAGGATGATCCAGGTGACAGTTCTGCTGTTTTATGGGGTGAGATGGCAGATTTTTCAGAAGTGATGAGGATGGCAATGTGGAAAATGAACTAGGTGATGTGGCACCAATTAAAACTTATACAGCAGTAACTGAAAATAGAAGAAAACAGCAACAAACTGAGAAGGTGTCTGAGTTTGTGGCAGCAAATAATGCAGTAACTAAAACTTATGCAGCTGTAGGCAATAAAGAAGAGCAGCAGCAAATTGTAAGTAAAACTGATTTAAGAAGAGAAGACCAACTATGATAATAAGAAAAAAATGACACTGTAATAGACAGATATTATGTATGAGGCAATTTGGTACCCGATGGGTTTTAAAGTTTAAGAAAATCACTCTTTCATATATCTTGGGACAGATACTTTTTGTGACTTAATATTTGAAACTGTTGGACTGACAATGAAATTTCTGGAACTGTGCAACAAAAAGGACACTTATCCTTGGAATAATTATTTGTTTTCTAGTAGTAGCTTAAATGTTAAAAAAATTTACTTTCCAGTTTAAAACTGATGAACTGGAAGACAACGTTAAAATTGCATGCAGGGTCTGTGTGAAACTGTTGATAATATAATGAAAGTTAGAGATAAAAGAAACTTATGGACTGGAAGGTGGACATTAGAAGCTGTTTTGAAATGTGAAAAAACACGGTGAAACATGTGCCAAGTGTTATTTTTCTGGCGGGTTGTAGATGGACATTAAGATATGTTGGCCAACCTAGATCATGTTTCTTTCGTGGGGATCTATCTCATTTAATTAATGAGTGCGACAAGGTACATTGCAACCGATGTGGGGAGAAAGGACATACAGCAAGAAGGTGTGTGCCTGAATGCAGGTTGTGTTAAGAATGGATACTTTTGAATGAATTGTCAAGAGCAAACAGTAAATAATGAAAAAGAAGGGGAAAGGGAAGAAAACATACATGATGAAGGACCACAAGAGGCTGGGGAGAGGATGAAGTAAGTGAAGAAACTGTAGAAGATGAAAAATATGGAGGGAAATGAAGAGAGCTGTCAGGAGAAGGGAGTGATAAAGTTCTAGCCAGTAAAAAAATATGATTTTGAGGATCAGGGATTATTTGTACATACACCTTGGAAGAAATATTCAGTTGGCAAAACAGTACAAATAAGAAAATTAAAAAAAAACTTTCCCTAAACTTAAAAAGAAGGAAAAGCAACAAATTTAGAGGACTTTCAGTATATGTGAAAGGTATTATTAACACTGCAAGAAAGGTAGGGATACTGGAATGTTGTGCTAAATGTGATGTGATTTTATTCTGTTAGAGGATATAAGATTCCTGACAAGTATTTCACATTTTTGCTTTTCCTGTCATAACTAATAAAAACCTCCTGCAGTTTCTTATGTGTTGCTGACTTTATGTTATATTTTCATAAAGATGATTAACAATTATTTGATGTGTTATTTTGTTACCTTTCATCTTCTATGTATTTCTCAGCAGATTGCTGCAG
Source organism: Protopterus annectens (assembly GCF_019279795.1). Classification (NCBI taxonomy): domain Eukaryota; kingdom Metazoa; phylum Chordata; order Ceratodontiformes; family Protopteridae; genus Protopterus; species Protopterus annectens. Next base: position 260,091,250 of record NC_056745.1, on the reverse strand, counting down.
TGTTGTGTTATTCCTTGTTGTTTAAGCAAACTCCAACTTTAGCCACAACTGGTTGGTGGTTGTAACAATATTAACTTGGCTATTTAAATCAAATTTATCTCAAGTCCCACAATAACTTCTGAATGTTCCATCTAAAGTAAAGAGATGCTTTTGCTCCCTTTTGCAAGTCTAATAACACTTAATATGTAAGTATGTTGGACTGTATGCTTTAAAAGATGAGATCATTACTAGTGATAATTGCATTTATTATGTGAGACCCTTCACTTACAGAGCTATAAAAACAGAAATAACTTTTCTCTCTCTCTATTTCTTGTTTGCTCTTTCTCAAATTCTTTCTCTGATGTAACAATGGATGTATTACCTAAGAAAGAAGGAGACGATGACATTGGGTAGGAGTGAGACACTGATGACACCTTAACCATCCTTGGGTGAAGAAAGATGGTCCAACCCAATACCATACCAATAAATACTGGTGAGAGAAATGTACAAAGGCATTTTATGGGTTATGGATGAGGGTTTGATTCTACGAGCTCCATGGCCTTAATGGAGACATACTCACAAGGATGTCATTCTACTCCCTTGTAACTGCAAGTCTGCATACCAGCTGACAGAGGCATAATTGAGGCCATAAAATGGGAAAAGAAATCATGAGTGCCTGGATGACAGCCACACTGGTTATAGAGAATGATGAAGGGGCACAATCACATAATGGGGTAGATAATCAGAAGTCATGGAGACAGAAAAAAAAACATTCAAAGGGAAGAATGTAAGCATTCAAAAAAGGAAGAAAAAGAATGGAAGTAGCAAGGCACTCATCAACAAAGAATTAAAACTGCACTGCAACACTATTAATGATTGTAACAAATTCTTAGGAACTAACTTTTCATGCTAGTAGATACAATGTGAAAATAATGTGCCAACACAAAGTGCAACCTTCTAGATGTGTACAGACAAAAAGAAATAGGTACTCTGCTTCAGCTATAAATATGCATTCTGCTTATTTTAGTTGTATGACTGGTAATAACCAGCTGGCATGACTGTGTTTTTAGAAGTTATACTGAGATTTTCTTCTGGTTGATTTGTTCAGAGTCACAGTATACAGTTTGAGGGGGTACAGATCATTTCAATAAAGGATTCCCTAAATCCTTCTACAGGGAATGACGTCATTGAAACTACTGATTTTAATGAGAAATAATATTGTGTTTCTGCACACAGAATGTTCTCTACACTATTCATCTTGAGGGAGCTGCAGCAACCAAATCCCTGCTGGTTTACATAAGTAAAACCAAGATATCTGCATGTAGATGGTAACCATGATAATTTCAGACTAAAATGACTGCTCTATTAACATAGCCAATTAAAGCATATTTGATAAAAAATATTCCTATCATCATTCAAGGATTCACATTCAGTGAGTTAGCCTACTATCAGTTAATGGCTGTGGGAGTCTAAGCCAGATTTGAAATTCCTACCCAGAGTTCTTTACCTTAATCACAAATGCAAATGCAGTAAATAATTAAAATTTACTGGTTTTTACACTTTGGTAGTTTCAGAACTGTTTTTTTCCTCCACTTTGGTTGGTTAAATAATTAACAGTACTGATGGCTGTCTTGAAGATAAGTAGTATAATAGAGGAATTGGTTCTTCTGAGAGAATGTAAATAACAGATCCGTCTACTCAATGACTTGTGTAAGCCATATGGCACAGTATTAACTGAATTTCCTTGGAGATAGTATCTAGATATTTGCCTCCAAACAGCTGCTACCTTTATTTTACACACGATGGGGGGACTATGCCTCATAACAACTGCATTTTTACAAAGAAACCATGACCATCACCTAAAAAGGAAGAATACACAAGTTAATCTTTTTGGGAATTAACCATTCACTTAAATCACAAAATGATGTTAGCCACTACCATACTACATTAATGATTTGAAGCATAAATGTAATAATGAAAAAAATAAAAAAGGTTTGCTGGAAGTACAAACATTACAAAACATAAAAGAATTATAAATCTTGTATACACAGAAGTGGCATAATACGTTGGATGCATAGTATGGCAAAACGAATTAGAACAAATTATTGGAATATCATGCAAAATGAAAATGGCCAAGGAAGCAGATTTGCTTGGGGCATTGTTCAATCCTAGCCAAGCATCAGCAGTAACATTTGCAGTAATTACACTATAAACCCAAGACATGTCTACAGAAAACAAGCAATCAAGCAAACGAAAATGAACTTTTTGATCCATGCATAACATAAAAAGTAACTAAACCGATCATAATTAATAAAAATGAACAATAAGCACTTGTGACAAGACCCAAAACAGGAGTGCACAGCCAACTTTGTTTTTTTTCCTGAGAATCATACAATAAAGTATGCAGACAGCATTCTAATGTTAAAGTCAAGCAAAAGCTATCAAGCCCTACACATAACCTACACACAAAATTCACTGCTCTCTGCAAATAGCTTCAGACAAACAGGCTCTTCATCAACCATACTAAGGCTAATGTAATGTTATTTTCATGTACAAAGAAGCTATCTTCTATACCTAACATGCTACTTCAAGATTTAACTGGAATATCATTCCAAACGTTTAGGAACAAAAGCACCTAGGACATAACTTAGACCCTCTCTTTTGCTTCTTTAGCCACACTAATAACATAACCACTAAAGTTCTTTACCAACTGAAATTGTCTTATTGTATTTCTCACCTTCTTTCTGCAGCCTCTTTCAAAGTTAGCCAGAAATGTTATGATTCCCAATATGGATTATGCCATACCCTTAATAAGCATCCACTCAACCTACGACTGCCAAAAACTATGGAAAACCGCATTAAAAATAATGTAGGTTTACCTTCTCCCCACCAACAAGAATAGCCACCACTGTGACTTGCCGAACAAACTCCGCTAGCTTGCAATACCTAATAGGCTACCTTTCCACTACGTAGTCTTTTAAGTATTTACATTTTTTTTTCTGGCCTACTGACCACCTTTTGAAAGGAAAGCTCTCCCAGAGATCAAAACTGCTCACTTAGAAGCAGCCAAGATGACAACTTACACCTTCCAGTCCAAGAGTCAAGCAAGCAATTGGTGAAAAAACTTTTTTAAAATAGACCCTGCACTTTCAAACCACCTTCCTAATCAAGTAAAATATTAACCTAGAGACTTTAAAGAAATCTCTGAAATAATTCCTTTATAAGGAAACCAAATGTCCTTGCTTCTGAGACACTAATAGAATTCTTATCCAAGTATTACCTTCCTAACCAGCACTCCTTGTTTAAATCTATATACCATATTCTTTGCACACAGTGTAGGTATTAATTTTAACATCTCAGAATTTTGCCAGTTATGCTACTTTCACTGCATTCTCATTCAACACCTGCAAATGTACTGCATACATGATTTATTTATTTTTTGCATTTGTTTCCTTCAATATATGTTTTTGCTTATGTATAACTTCAGTGTTTTACACCCAGGCTGTAACTGAAGAGAGTCAACTGGCCAGCTCAGTTACTTGGTACACAAATTGTAAAATAAAATATATCACCAATCTTAAGACATTTTAAAAAATAAATAAATAAAATCACAGGCATTCTATAAAAGGCTGAGACAATGTCCATTCTTCAGCTATAAAGGAAGTTATTTTCTTCAAACAGAGTGACAAATGTTTTTATTTATTCTCCAAATCCACATTTGAGGTAGATTTTATGAACAGCTAAATTATATTTTACTTTTAATTACATTCTAAACATGCATGACTGTACATTTCCATTGTACTGTAAGCATCATTTATTTCCCAGCTGCCAGAAGCACCTTACATGCTGATTAAATGTAAGCTAATAAATCTCTTTCTGTGTCTGGGTTGAAATGCTTACATTGGCTGATAAGGAAAAGCAGTATTTCCTTCTTTATAACACAGAGATGAAATATTAAATTATCTGAATAGCTGTATGGTCATCAGACATCAGTGACAGAGAATTCTAAGAGAAAGAATGGGCAGTATACTGATAAAAAATAAAGTGCAGAACATACACTTCTGTCCACAAAGTCTGTGCGCATGTGTGCATTCTTCCCCGTGCACCATCGTCATTGTGTCCGGGCATAAAATCTCATACCTCGCCACTATTCAGGTCTAGTGGTTTGAGCCGTAACCTATCAAAATCAATTTCTTAAACCACAGACCTGAATTCTTCATTATATTGTTGTGACTGTGGACATAATTACATTAATAATGTGCTGAACAGGGAAGGGAAAAAGTAAAGTCTACTACATCTGTGATTTCATGTTATGCCTATTTCACCTGGGTTTTTACAAAGAAACCCATTTAAATGGCAAAAACTGAGATAAAATTAGTTCATTGGATCTGGTGAGTGACTTCATGTTTCCCTGACTTATGCTAAATCCTCATTGCATTAAACAGCTCTTATGCCAAGCCTCATTTAGCTGTGAAGGAAATGTCATTTGTTACAGGGTACAGTTCTACACAGTTATATAGCATGGGATGCCAGAACTTGTGGGTACAAATGAGTGACTCAGGTCTCAGTCTGCACCACAGAATGTGCTAAGATACAGATATTCTACTGAACATTTTCATAATAAGGTTCCAACAGACTGTTTACAGCAGTAAAATATTCAGGTGTGAAATGGAAATTAGCACAGATTTTATAAAATGTAAATGCAGTACTGTACCTTATAGGTTCATAGGTTGGAACTAGGCTATTGGCCCTAAGGCCTATGCAAGCCTAGCCATAACAATTTCCGGGAAATTTTTTCCCACAATATTTACTTCTCTGGGCCCCTGTCTAGCAGGGCGACTGACATGATCCCCGGGGTGAATTTCCTATCTCCCATCCAATCATCAAGGTTCCTTTTGAAGATGGCCAATGAGGCACTCTGCTTGACATGTATGGGCAGTCTATTCCAGAGTATGGGGAGTCTCTGGGTCTGGAATCTATCCCTCCAGCATGTTTTGTTCATTGTGATGATAAGGTTTAAATCCCTGGAGCGTGTGGCTCTGAAGGATTGGGATTTCTTTAAGTGGAGCATGTTCAACAGCTCAGGGTTTGACATAGCCTTGTATGTTAAGCAGAGATTGCCTCTGAGTAGACGATATGCCACAGAGTATAGCTGGAGTTTTTTTTAGACGGTCAGCATATGGCATCTGCTTTAGGCCTGTGATTCTTTTAGTGAGGTATTTCTGTGGCCTTTCCAGCTGTTGCAAATGTCTTGTGAGGTACATACCAAATGGGGCATTATACTCTATAATGGGTCTAATGAGGGATGAGTACAGTGGGACAATGACCTCCTTTTTTCTGGATGAAAAGCCCTTAGTGATGAGGTGTGCCACATAGAAGGATTTCCTGACTGTTGTGGCGATGTGGTTATCGAAAGTGAGACCACTGTTCACTTATGTCCATAAGTCTCTCATCACACTTTCAATGTTTAGTGTCCTGCCACCTATGTGGTAGTTCATGGGTACATGTTTTTTTTCAAAGGGGATAACTATACATTTCTTGGCATTAAGCTTGAGCCCATGGCTCTGGCACCAGGCATCTGTTTCTGTAAGGCCCTTTTGAAGAATATACACATCATTTGGGGATTCAATAATGGCTCCCAGTTTGCAGTCATCTGCAAACTTTGTTAGCCAGAGTCCCTTAGTGTTGGCCTGTACTTCAGAGAAGTAGATGCCAAACAAGAGTGGTCCCAGGACTGAACCCTGAGGTACTCCACTTGTCACTTGTCTGGAGCTGGATTTGGAGCAGTCTACTTTTACAGTCTGGGTTCTGTCAGTAAGCCAGTTGGCAACCCATCAAGTGACATAGGGATTTATGCCCAGCTTAGTAAGTTTATCTATGATTCCAGAGTGGGGGATGGTGTCAAAGGCCTTGGCGAGATCCAGATAGGCTGTGTGGACTGCCTTACCCTCGTCCACAGCTCTGGAGACCAATTCTGGAGACCAATTCAAAGAAGTCAATCAGATTCAGGAGACAAGATCAGCCCTTCACAAACCCAAACTGGGTGGGGTCCAGTGTCTGGAGGTTGCCAATGTCTTTGTTTATAAGTTCCATGATAATGCGTTCCATGCCCTTGCAGATCAGGCTTGTCAGACTGATGGGACGGTAGTTCCCGGGATCCAAGGCAGATCCTCCCTTGTGGAGCAGGATAACTGCAGCTGTGTGCCACTCAGTGGGCACGAAGCCTGAGGTGAGGCTATAATTAAACATGACACTTACCTGGGGTGCCAGTTCATTTGGTAGTTCATATAGTACACAGCTGCTTATAACTAAAATATTTTCTATCTGGTTCATACAGTGATTTTCTCTTTCCCATTTCCTCCAATTAAGTAGTTTACATATTTTATTTATGTATCTAAGTGTTTTGCCTAAGAGACACTTTCACACTAGCAAAAGATGGGAATGTCACAGAAACACATACAATAATGCAAACTTAAAAATGTTAACACACGTCACTATCCATGATGGAAAATAATGTACTGTCAGCCTAGGTTTTGTTTATTTGTCTTAAGGTCTTGTAACTCAAGGGGTACATAGAACATTAGCAGCTCTGGCTCTAAGGCAACCCAAAGAATATAGCATTCTAATTAAAAAAAAAGAATAACCTGTATGTGAAATCACACAAAAATCAGAAAACTACAATATTAGGTTACAGCTTCAGCACCCTGTACCACCTCAATCGTGCTATCCTAACCCCAACCCTTAAGTAAAAGTATTACTGCACAAGATATTTGTAAAAAACTTCACATGAGCGCGTGCACACAAACACACACTAAATCTATCCCCTTCCATAGCCATTACTCTAAACCTGTACCAGAAATATTCTCACACACATTCGCATCCCTCAACAAACACAAACTCCCCCACACAAAACATTAAATCTAACCTCTTATTCTAATTCATAAACACTCGCACACACATTCCCTTATCCTGTAACTTTTGGAATATCTGAAAGCTTCAGCATTATAACAAAACTCCACTTAACCTTCACACAAGCCAAGCTCACAAACCATAGTAGCACGATGTTCCAAAGTTCATCATTTCTAGCAAATGATACACAAGTGTTTTGGATAAAAAAACAGCAGTAAACTCATTCAACTAAAAGCACATTTGACCGAGTGCACTGCAAACACATACATAAACACACACACATATATATATATATATATATGGGAACACTTCACAATGCCGAAATCCTGAAAGACCGAATTTCATATGGCCGAGACCATATGATCGAACTTTCGGAATCCCAACATTGTGAACAGAGATCTGCATACAGCATGGAATGGGAGATTTCCCTTTTCCTTGTTGTAGTGTGATCTTGAAGTTGGAATATTTAAGTAGCGGAGGTGTGAGGGTGCAGGGGGGCTTGCCACCCTGTAAAAACATTTCAATTTTTTTTCGATATTCCAAAACATTGATCATATGAAATTCGATGTTTTGGAATTTTGAGATTCTGAAGTGAATCCATACAGCTACATATATACACATATACATACATACACAGAAACACAAGTCTTGTGAAAGGTAGAAAAGTCAAAAGAATCACAACAGGTAGAACAAAATAAAAGATACTCACAGAACACTGAATGACTCATAAGAGTGAATCACAAAACACTGAATATTCTCTACCACTGAAAAAAGAATTGTATCAGTAAGCCACAGCTACAAAACTGAGATCAAGTATCACGTCACCTTACTAGTGATACTGTTAGGGAAAGTAAAGCATGCCTGCTGACCTTAATCATGTGTGCCAACCTTAACCATAACTCTAACCCTACACATTGCTTTACAAAAAACACACACAACTTTGACTCTATCTCCTTACCTAACCATAACCTGTGAACCCTTTCATATGCACAACTGTTACACATCTTCACATACACCACTTTTTCATTCAAACATTAATTTTCATACCTATTTACCTCCACTACATAAAACTAAATTCAACCATATGTAATTCACATAAGTAAGCATTCACTAACTTATACATTCTCCCTCTTTTTTTAACAGCCACATATATAGACGCACGCAAACACACAAAAGAAAAAAAAAAAAAATATATATATATATATAAAATTGTATACATATACATATACACACACACACATGGATATTTATCTTTTGGATGATTCTTTGTTTCATCACCATGATGTTAGTGTGCCAAACTCAGTTGACTGTAAATAGTGTAGACTTTTACTGTTGCAATATAGCATTACAGTGGTGATGTTAATCTGTTGTGGGTATGCATCCGTGTGTGTGCATATATCTTTATACAAACTAACAGCATGCAGCAGTGCATATGAATGTGTGTGTAGATATGAAGGTACATACTCATATACACACTCGCACGTATGTATTTATACTCTCTGTATTAATACAAGTTCACCATTGTAAGACTGCCTCACATACTCGACTAATGTTAATTTTTTTTTTGTTCTCCTTAAATAAGTTTTTCTGAATGTAAAGCCCAGCAATCAGTGGTGTGACTAAACTTTCATCTGTTTCACTGTCTTTAACGGCTTTGCTTGCAGATTTACATTGCTACAGGTTTCATCTTCATCCTAGCACAAATTCAGCACAAGATTACCTGTTATTTAATTTAACAGATCATTACTCTGAGTATCACATTTAATAGGTTTACCACAGCATCTCTAATCTGTAGTAATGTCTTATAGACAGGGAGACATTTACCTAAAGTATCTAGGTGCTCACTACCTGTGTACTTCATCTGCACCTACATTAAATTATTTTGCATTACCAATTAATTTTATTAGCTCAGAGATAAGATGGCTCCATCTACCATCCAGATCTACCAAGTTGTACTGTGCTATCTTCTCTCACAAAGAACGAGGAAACACAGTACTAAGCGACTGCCAGAACTTTAATTAAACATAAAAGTGCAGAAATAAACCATATAAATCCTTAGTACATAAAACATAGAGTTAAGCGCTTTCACCTAATCCATCATAGGCTTCTTCAGAACTCATTCAAACTTTTTACTACTCCATCTTAAATAAACTTTTTGGCGCCAAATAAACAAAATCAGTTCAGATTTAAAGTGCCATTGTCATTAAAATATGTTTTAAATAAAATACATAAACTAATTGAATACAATTTCACATTCTCCATATGTTATTTCATTCACAGTTGTAAACATGAATAAATATTGTTGGTTGTTTTAGAATTAAACTGTGATTGCCCTCAAATATTACAACGTGTTGTGATGCATTCTATTAATAGTCTCAGTGAAAATCTATGTATACTATTTTACCTAATAATATAAAATCTGTATGTATTTTTTGCCTAATAATAAAAATAAAAATCTGTGTACGCTTTTTACCTACTAATAAACATGACTGATTCTGATGTGCTAATGTAACAACTTGAACAGTGTGAAAATGAATGATATAATGGATTATATATCGAAACATATAAAATACATATTAAATACTATATATTAAATAAATAATTAAATCTAAGAATATATGATAATAGTGCACTACTCTACACTCTAAAAAGTACGCTTTATAAAATACACTTTAAAAAATACTCTTTTGAAAAAATACTCTTTAAAAAATGATACACTGTAAACAATGCTCTTTGCAAATGCAGTACTCAACACTTAGTGGTAAAAATACGTTTCCATTCTATTAAAACTCTACTTTAATTAACTCTATACAAGCCCTAAAAAATTTTTAAAAAATTTTTAAAAATGAATACAAAATTAACCAAAGTGAACTGTGCGAAGGATATGTGCAGACTTATATAATAAACTGTATTCTAAAAAATCTATAATATGTAAAAACTCTTTTTTGTAATATTTTGCTTGATATTGTGACAATTAATTATAATTTTATTGTAACATATAGTAAATATACTAAATTCATATTTTGTTTATAAGCAAAATACATTTTTTAGATAAATAAATTAATATACTGATGTGTTTAATATAAATTAATATATAAAACACTATTAATATAAAAATGTTAGTCTAAAAAATATTGTTATGACCTGTCAAATGTTAAAAACTGTTATGTATAAAAACTGTTTGTGTATAAAAACTGAAATGGTAAATGATTTCATAAAATGTAATACCAAAATTGGTATGTGTAACCTTAACCTAATGTCTTACCCCAATAAGGGTTTAATAGCAATAGAGTCGTTTAATCCTGGAATAGTTGCAGCATCTGTATATAATTGCCACCAAACTTCTCTATAACTTAATCGTCCTTTTATATTACCCCCCTTCCAATCGCTAGTAATATGTTCAATGATAGCAAATTTGAATATGTGTAAGTCACCTTCACTCTCAATGTGTCTATACAATGCGTTGTTGCAATCTTTTTTCCGAATGCAATATAAGTGGTCATATATTCTTTTCTTAAAAGCCCTCTCCGTCTTCCCAATGTAGTATGCAGGGCACATTTCACATACAGCAATGTAGACCACATAAGTAGTGTTGCAATTCCCCTTCTCACACCTTATTGTTGTCTTGTTTATGTTGTCTAGAACAATTTTATTGCGACTCATAATGTGTCTACACTGGTTGCAATTACCACATTTGCCAGTGTGTTTTCCTATTCCATTAAAAATATTTACTCCTTTTTTACTGTCACCATTCCCAACATTGGTGTGTGAGGTTTGCCCACTTTCAAGAATTCTTTTCAAATTGTGTGACATTCTGTAAACAAACACTGGTCTTTCTCCTACTATTCTTGAAATCTCTGAATTAGTTGTAAAAATAGGCCAATGTTTGTACAAAATTTCTTGAACCATACTAGCGTATGGTGTATATGGTAATATATATGCCATTTTGTACCCTTCTATTTGTTTATCTACTGCCTCTGTAGTTGCTTGCAAGATTTTTCCTAATATTGGAAAATACTTAATCTCCCTTTGAGATGTTACATATTGTCTGACATCCTGTAACATGATTTTACTATACTTCCTATCCTTAAATAGTGTAGTGATGTACTCAAACTCCGATATCATGTCTTCTTGTCTGGATGTCATTCTGGCTGCTCTGATTAGTTGCCCCTTGAATATATTTTTTAACATCTTTTTAGGGTGATTACTATCATATTGTAAATAGTCGTTTGAGAAGGTACTCTTCCTGTATATTCTTGATTTGAATCCTTTCTCATCTCTTGTAACTATTGTATCTAAATATGGCAAACCTTCTTTGTTGAATTCATGGGTAAATTTCAAAAAAGCACTACTGTTGTTAATAAAAGTAAAGAAGTCAATTAGTTCATCTCTATTTCCTTTCCACAAGATGTAAATATCGTCCAAAAACCTTGTGTAATGGGAAATTAGAGGAAAATATTTACTCTTAAATAAGACTTCTTCTTCCCAGTATAACATAACTAGTTTTGCGTAGATGGGAGCACTAGCCGACCCCATAGCTACTCCCTTACTTTGTTTGTAATACTCTCCCTCAAACGATATAAAATTATTTTCCAACACTATGGACATGCAGTCCATAATGAGGCAGATTTTGTCCCAGTCAAACTCCGTATACTTTTTAATACTTGCACAAAACATTTGTAAACCTTCTTCGCTAGGTATACATGAGAACAAATCAATGACATCTATGGTCACATAAGTTAGATCACTTGTACAGTTATCTGTAGGGAATTTCCTTAAGAAATCCCAGGAATCTTTCAATACATGAGGTAGATTTTTGTAAATATCTTTTAACCATACATCTACTAGTTTGCCTAGTGGAAATGTTTTTGATTTGGTGCCTGAAACTATGGGTCTGAATGGTGGGTTGCCCAGATCTTTATGTATTTTGGGTATGCCTACTAAAATCGCAGTAATTGGATATGACACCTTTAAAAAATTATATATGTCATTATTAATCCTGTTGTCTATCCAAAACTCTTCCAAATAAGAATCTATCCTCTGGTAGGCAATATTTATTTCATTCAAAGAAATTGTAGTGTAGTTGCCTGAATCTGTCAAAATGGCTTGTATTTTGGATAGATATTCCAATTGGTCGTATATAACTATCCCACCCCCCTTGTCAGGCTTCATAATGCGTATACTTTTATTCTCCTTCAATTTCTGTAACTCCTGTCTCTCTTCTATGGACAAATTGTCTCTCACTTTAATGTTTCTAGAATTGTTCTTTAACTTATAAATTTCTCTCTGTACTTGTTTTTCAAATAATTCGACTACAGTGTTCGCGGTATGGAACAAAAGGGGGTTGCCAATGTCTTTGTTTATAAGTTCCATGATAATGCGTTCCATGCCCTTGCAGATCAGGCTTGTCAGACTGATGGGATGGTAGTTCCCGGGATCCAAGGCAGATCCTCCCTTGTGGAGCGGGATAAATGTAGCTGTGTGCCACTCAGTGGGCACGAAGCCTGAGGTGAGGCTATGATTAAACATGACACTTACCTGGGGTGCCAGTTCATTTTGTAGTTCATGTAGTACACAGCTGCTTATAACTAAAATATTTTCCATCTGGTTCATACAGTGATTTTCTCTTTCCCATTTCCTCCAATTAAGTAGTTTACATATTTTATTTATGTATCTAAGTGTTTTGCCTAAGAGACACTTTCACACTAGCAAAAGATGGGAATGTCACAGAAACGCATACAATAATGCAAACTTAAAAATATTAACACACGTCACTATCCATGATGGAAAATAATGTACTGTCAGTCTAGGTTTTGTTTATTTGTCTTAAGGTCTTGTAACTCAAGGGGTACATAGAACATTAGCAGCTCTGGCTCTAAGGCAACCCAAAGAATATAGCATTCTAATTAAAAAAAAAGAATAACCTGTATGTGAAATCACACAAAAATCAGAAAACTACAATATTAGGTTACAGCTTCAGCACCCTGTACCACCTTCACATGAGCGCACGCACACAAACACACACTAAATCTATCCCCTTCCATAGCCATTACTCTAAACCTGTACCAGAAATGTTCTCACACACATTCGCATCCCTCAACAAACACAAATTCCCCCACACAAAACATTAAATCTAACCTCTTATTCTAATTCATGAACACTCGCACACACATTCCCTTATCCTGTAACTTTTGGAATATCTGAAAGCTTCAGCATTATAACAAAACTCCACTTAACCTTCACACAAGCTAAGCTCACAAACCATAGTAGCACGATGTTCCAAAGTTCATCATTTCTAGCAAATGATACACAAGTGTTTTGGATGAAAAAACAGCAGTAAACTCATTCAACTAAAAGCACATTTGACCGAGTGCACACACACACACACACACACACACACACACACACACACATATATATATATATATATATATATGGGAACACTTCACAATGCCGAAATCCTGAAAGACCGAATTTCATATGGCCGAGACCATATGATCGAACTTTCGGAATCCCAACATTGTGAACAGAGATCTGCATACAGCATGGAATGGGAGATTTCCCTTTTCCTTGTTGTAGTGCGATCTTGAATTTGGAATATTTAAGTAGCGGAGGTATGAGGGTGCAGGGGGGCTTGCCACCCTGTAAAAACATTTCAATTTTTTTTCGATATTCCGAAACATTGATCATATGAAATTCGATGTTTCGGAATTTTGAGATTCTGAAGTGAATCCATACAGCTACATATATACACATATACATACATACACAGAAACACAAGTCTTGTGAAAGGTAGAAAAGTCAAAAGAATCACAACAGGTAGAACAAAATAAAAGATACTCACAGAACACTGAATGACTCATAAGAGTGAATCACAAAACACTGAATATTCTCTACCACTGAAAAAAGAATTGTATCAGTAAACCGCAGCTACAAAACTGAGATCAAGTGTCACGTCACCTTACTAGTGATACTGTTAGGGAAAGTAAAGCATGCCTGCCGACCTTAATCATGTGTGCCAACCTTAACCATAACTCTAACCCTACACATTGCTTTACAAAAAACACACACAACTTTGACTCTATCTCCTTACCTAACCATAACCTGTGAACCCTTTCATATGCACAATTGTTATAACACAGTCTTACACATCTTCACATACACCACTTTTTCATTCAAACATTAATTTTCATACCTATTTACCTCCACTACATAAAACTAAATTCAACCATATGTAATTCACATAAGTAAGCATTCACTAACTTATACATTCTCCCTCTTTTTTAACAGCCACATATATAGACGCACACAAACACACACACAAAAAAAAAAAAAAAAAAATATATATATATATATATATATATATATATATATATATATATATATATATAATTGTATACATATACATATATACACACGGATATTTATCTTTTGGATGATTCTTTGTTTCATCACCATGATGTTAGTGTGCCAAACTCAGTTGACTGCAACTGGTGTAGACTTTTACTGTTGCAATATAGCATTACAGTGGTGATGTTAATCTGTTGTGGGTATGCATCCGTGTGTGTGTATATATCTTTATACAAACTAACAGCATGCAGCAGTGCATATGAGTGTGTGTGTAGATATAAACGTACATACTCATATACACACGCACGCATGTATTTATACTCTCTGTATTAATACAAGTTCACCATTGTAAGACTGCCTCACTCTCTCTTTTACAACATGCTCGACTAATGTTAATTTTTTTTTGTTCTCCTTAAATAAGTTTTTCTGATTGTAAAGCCCAGCAATCAGTGGTGTGACTAAACTTTCATCTGTTTCACTGTCTTTAACGGATTTGCTTGCAGATTTACATTGCTACAGGTTTCATCTTCATCCTAGCACAAATTCAGCACAAGATTACCTGTTATTTCATTTAACAGATCATTACTCTGAGTATCACAGTTAATAGGTTTACCACAGCATCTCTAATCTGTAGTAATGTCTTATAGACAGGGAGACATTTACCTAAAGTATCTAGGTGCTCACTACCTGTGTACTTCATCTGCACCTACATTAAATTATTTTGCATTACCAATTAATTTTATCAGCTCAGAGATAAAATGGCTCCATCTACCATCCAGATCTGTCAACATATAGAAATGCAGTTTGTTTAATGGTCCAGATACTTTGGGGTATTTAAATAGTAAATATAAATACAATTTTGCCTCAAAGTCACAATTTTAAAAGTCATTCTGATATTCTAACAGCAGACTTTTCTTTAACCACTTAAAATGGGCAGTCCATTATTCCACATATGAAGTCAGGTTTTCCTTCTGATTATATAAATGCATTGTACACTATTGCATCCCTGCTCTGTTACAGAAACTTAATAGTTACATGAAAGGCAGTTCAGTAGTACAGAAGCCTTTTTTTCTATTGTCTTTTGTATTACAACTTCATTTTACTAATATAGGAGCCACGTTAGACATGAAAGTAGTTTCTTTTAACCAAATGTCCTACCGGTAAGATAACTTCAATTTCTCTCAAATTAAACTTTGATTTTGTTATTTTAGGTGCAGTATTCTCTGTTAGCCCTGTTTTTGTAAATTTAATAAGTGTTTTACAATTCTTTTTTTTCTTGGGGAGATAACTCTAGATTATTAAGTAAGGGAGTTAGAAAGAAGTAATTATACCACTAGATTTTTCTACAAACTGTACTATGAGGGGACTGACAGAGTTTCAAGGCTTTTAGTTTTGTGATCATCAATGCCTTATCGACACCCACCCTTCGGCTATACATTTCTCAAGGAGGGCTAGGGGTGCTCACCCAGTCTTTCAGGTTCTGTTTCAAGGATGGAAATGTACTTCATTGCTTAATGTGCAGAGGCACCTTGATCCATGTAAAAAGGGAGATGCTGTGCGATGAATCTCTTATCTCCATCCTATTCTATGTATTTACTGATGAAGATATAGGTCCCTGGTTCTGGAGTTTGCTAAGCTATTAGACTTATGGAAATATATAAGATCAAGGACACCGTCGTTTTAATGGTGTGGTAGGAAGGGCACAAATTGCTCCTCAAGAGTCTATAACATACTGATTAATTACAGATTACAGATTAGACAACACAAAATATATATTTTTCGAGGACTCACTGGCTATCCATTAACTGAGTACTTTTTGACTTTATAGATAATGTTAGGACTGTTAATCCAGACAGGATGGTGTATTTAGGACTCTTAATCTAGACAGGATGGTGTATTCTCTCTTTATTCATAGATAAATCCTGGTTGCATATTATTTTTTTTCTTGGTCTCCAACTTAATGTCAGTAATCAACTAAATATTTATTGAATCGCTACATTTTCATGTCAAAGTTTCATGCAAATATATTTAGCATCCACAGGTATTATAATCATGTTGAACTGCGATATCCTCCTCCTGATATTGTTTATAATGATGAAGTGAAATGCTCTTCAAGCTCTGCTATACATGATTGACAAAGAGGATAAAGAATGTCAAACGGATCAATATACTAGATGGGCAACTTTTAGGGTTACTTAAAATGTGTTATAATAAATAGTGCACATGCTAATGCAGCAAGTAAGAAAACTGACAACCTGGAATAATACCAGTTAAAGGACATAAAAAATATGATGCAAAAATAGCTTCCTCTGACCAATAAAACAAGGAACTCCAGGTAAATTTTACTATCTGTACTAACAATTGCTTGATACATAAACCAGGATTAACTGTAATCTTAGACTCAGGATGGAGAAATTCCTTCAAAAATCTCAGCCAGTATCATAAAAGTGTAGAGTTGAAATCGCACGCATTATGTATGGAAACCCCTATCCCACTATAAGTTCACTGCAAAACAATGATTGTCCACATCCTCCAGCACAGATGTTTTTCTTTGCCTTATTCAGTCGATGCTTTGTTACTGACACAGCACACTTTCTTACAAAATTATTTGCTGTTAGACTTTTTCCAGGCTTGATTTACGGTTTCACAAACAAGATAAAATCCTCACACTCAAAGCAAAACTCATTACATCCGAGTGATGCTTCCAGGTGCATCTGCAGTTAACTCCTAATGACACCTCCAGGAGTCAATATTGCTTGTTCATATTTGCATCAATAATTCCAAAATGTCATATAATGCCAAAATGTAAGATTTCATCTTAAAGCTTACACAATGGCAAATTCAACTGCGTTAATATTTGACCTCTGTCTAGTGCAGTTAAAGAGATATCAACTGTTGTTATGATATTAATTTACATAGATATAATTTTCTCATTTTTCTAAATATCTTAACAACCAAGTAACACAGACAGAACTCTTTATAGCCTCTTATGAAAGGTTTCAGCTAGATGAATAAAACGCTGCTGACAGCATGTGGCTTCAGTGGTTGCTGAGATATTGTAAGTTGTTTACACAGTATTACAAACATAATGATTACTGTGTCTATTGTGACTTATAAAATTCATTTTTAGACCTAGAACCTAAAGAATACTATCACCATAAAAATAGTTTGTGCTGAATGTTTTGCCATTTATACTTCTTTCATAAACCCTATGGTTCCAGAGTTATGAACATTTGTTTGAATGTGAGGACATAATTTGACTCTGTCAAAAGGCTTAGGCTCTGCCCATTGGAAGTTATAGTGGAAACTACTTGAGCTCCATTGGAGTGAACGACTTAAGGACAAATATGATTCATTCATATACGTTTTAGGAACATTTTAGTCTAATAACCATGTATGCCTTGTCAATACTCACTGTGAGGCTTTACTTCATTTCTCTAGGAGGGAGAGGCCATTTAGTCCGGGGGTAAATTTGAGAGTACCAATCCATTTATCCAGATTACACATGAACGAAGATAGTGAAATGCATTGTTTAACCTGTAGAAGAAATGTATTACTGGGAAGGAGGAGTTGCTGGGTGATGATTCAATCTCTTCATTATGTTCTGTTTATCTGCTGAAGAAGGTTCAGATCCTTGGTATTAGTGTTAGCTGTGTTGCTTGATGCATGGAAATATTGGTCAAAAACCACTGGATCTCTAATGACATGGTAAGCAAGACACACTGTACCCTTCAGGGGTCTATAAGACATGGATTACATAGACAGGGCTTCTGGCCACTCCTGATAACTAAGATTCTTATGACCAAAACTAAGCATGAAATTCTAATGAGACGAGTCAATAATGCCAGACATTAGAATTTCATGCTTATTTTCAGAAAACGCATGTTGATGCAAAACCTGTTGCTTTAGTAGTTTTTTTTTTTTAAATGAATTAGCAGATTGAAAATTTTTTGTATTATATCTAACTCTGGCCCTCTGATCCTCCTCACCCATATTTTATTTTCTTCATCTCATATGTTTGACCAAATAAGTTGAGAGTTACTAACTCCTTTGTTTATCAGTGGCTGCACCTTTGTAACCTATTACCAGGCTGGCTAAGAAAGGCCTACGTGCTCAATGGTTTTAAGCAATCCTTCAAAATGTATTTATATGAAGTGGCTTATTGGTATTAGTCTTGGGTTTACAGACTCACAGTATGCTGTGTTACTAGGTTTTATGTCATTTTCACTGGTTTATTCCTGTTGTTCTTATGCTAAAATTGCTGTTTACTACTGCATATGTTATTTACTTGTAAAAACCCTAGGTTTAGGAATTTGTTTTATTTTATTTTATTTATTGGTGTAAGATATTAATCGATATTGATCAATTTCTGGCTCAACCTGGGTAAAAAAACTAAACATTTCACAATCAAAAATGACACATATGTAATCAATAACAAAGTATTTTAAATTAGTTACACAGAAAACTGTATAATTAGTTTCTAAAGTGGGTCAGCCTTCAGTAATTCTATGAGAGAAGAGGACAAAGAACAGAAGAGGAGAAGGAGCAGAGAGGACAGGAGGGGAGATAAATGGTGTGTTAGGTGATACGTCCTTTGCTGACACAGGAACATGTGGTTTGGATGAAGACATGCTTTTTACTCTGCACTCTGAATTTGGAGTACATGTTGATTTCCTTTAGGCTGATGGGGAGAGCTTGCTAAACAGGAGATGCCTGAGAAGAGAGAGAGTACAGTCATGTAAGTACACTTACCATAACACTAGATGTTAAAATGATCACTGCTGAAGTAGCCTTAGCTATATGGGTTATACTCTGCCAAGGATACAACAGCCGCTTAGCTTCCAGATCTTCAGGGCACCTTCCACATGCCCAAACTGTCAGGCAGCTCAAGCTGAGCTGACTAAAACAAGTTTGGGTGCAAAGCCCTTCACAGCTTTCCTGCCAAAAGGCAGAGGGGGGCTGAGTCCTGGAAGGACAATGCTAGGAAGAACAAAAATAATCATTCTGGCATAAAAAACACACCAAAGATCAAGGGGGATAGAGGGAGTGGCTGTTACAGCAGTGATCATTCAAACATCTAGTGTTATGGTAAAGTTTACTTTCACAACTACTATCTTCATCATATTGATAACTGCTGCAGTAGCCTTAGCTACATGGGTAGATTACTCTAGCTTGCTACATTTGGGAAGTGGAAGAAGAGTCTAGCAGCCCCAGAAAAATGGTCTTTGCAAAGCCTGACCTAGACTTACAGAAGGAATCAAGGTCATAGTGTTTTGTAAAAGTATGCACAGAGGACCAAGTTGCAGCTTCTAGAATATTCCTAGAATGCAACCCTTTCCAAAAAGACACAAATGAAGTCAAGGCCCTGGTAGAGTGGACCTTGACCCTGCCTGGAATAATTTTATTGAGGTCAGTATAACAAAAGATAAAGGCCTTAGAGAACCACTTGGAACTAGTCTGTTTTTGATACAGGTTCTCTCTTCTTACCTTCACAAGAAATGAATTGATTCAAAGTTCTGAAAGATGTAGTTCTGCCAAAATTGTACCAGAGTTGTCTATGGACATCCAAGGTATGGTGTAACCTTTAGTCCTCATTTTGGGGTTCAGGAAAGAAAAAGGGGAGAAGGACAGCTTGGCATAAAGTAACCTCATATAACACATCAGACATAAAATGAGGATTAGTTCTCAAAAAAAAAAAAAAACGGCCCTGCGGAAAATCTGATTGGGCTGATTCAACATAAGAGCTTGTAACTCAGATACTCTTCTTGCAAAGGTCAAAGCAATCAATAAAACTGCTTTCCGCATTAAAAACCTCGAGTCAGCCAGGATAGCTGGTTCAAACATAACAAGTGTGAGCTTCCCTAACATAAAACTAAGATCCAAAGGAGGGGCCACTGGTTTTCTTGAAAGTCTCTTATGCAAAACCCCTTTCAAAAACATTTTGACATAAGAATGTATTGAAAGAAGTCGACATGCTGAAAAGGTCAATAAATGAACCTTAATAAAGGAGGCAGAAAGGCCACAGGATAGTCACTCAGCAGCTCACACAAACATTGTTAAACCACAGAACAACTAGCTCTAAATTTGTGCTGTTTAGTTTGTTGGCACCAGTAAAAAAACATATCCATTTGTTAAAAATGAAATAAAAACATTCAGGCAGATGGCATATATCGCATAAAAACTTTTAATACAAAAACATTTGTTAATGTATGGTATTCTAGTAGCAGGCTCTCTTGCCTTCATTAGTACCTGCTGCATGTCCTCAGTAAACAGGTACCTAAAAGGAATTAAGACCCCATCGTCTAGGCAATCAACTGAAGGTGACTGTTGTTGGGGTGTATCAAACACCCCTATTCTTGTGTAAGTAGATTCAGTGAAGAAGCTTGTGGTAAATGGTCCTGGTCATTTCCAAAAGAAGGAAGAACCATGGTTGCCTGGGACAGAAGGGGATTAATCCTGGATATTAGTGGAAATGACGAAAAAGTGCCCAGGAATATTCCCGTCTAAAGAAAAGAAAAGGTATCTGTTTACCAGGTCTTCTTGCATGGAGTCATGGAGCAGAATATTGCCAGGTGATTGTTCAGAGAGGAGGCAAAGAAGTCTACTTGAACTCCACACAGATGGATCAAATCGTGTAAGACCCTCTTGATCTAGTTTCCATTTGTGTGGTCTATCCTTGTCCTGTTTAGCTTGTCTGCCACACAGTTTTGCTGTAATGGAATGTAGGATGCCTGTAGAGTGATATTATGCTCCTCAGCTAACAAGACTATTTTGCAAAGGGGGGTACAACCTAGTCCACCCCCCCCCTTGCTTGTTGATATACCACATAACAATGGTACTTACTGTAACTGCTTAAAGAGCTCCTGGGGACCAAAGTTAATTCAGACAATTGAGTGCCTTGATCAGGGCAAGCATCTCTTTTATATTTATGTGCTTGCATCTGACCTTGGTGTCCCACACACCTTGCACTATTATCCCTATTGAAACTACTCTCCAAGCAAAGTATGAGGCATCTGTGGTGACTGACTACTTTGAAACAGGGACGATGAAGGTAGATATGGATTTAAGGATATCTGTTGTCTCCAGCAAGTGATTTCTCCTCTGAAAAGACAAGGGGTGTTGATGCTGGGACTAAATAGATTTCAGATATCGCTGTATCTTTCTTACATGGAGTTTTGCCGGGGTATCATGAGAATCATATAAACTATGAGACCCAAAATCCTGAGGTATCCCCCTCACAGTAACCAAAGTCTGAGGGGAAAACTCTAGAAACAGATTTAGATATAGATCTATTTTTTCTGTGGAAGAAATTTTCTTTGAATTGTTGCGTCTAGCTGACATCCCAGAATCACAATTCTCTGAGATGAATTCAGGAAAGACTTTTGAATGTACTTTTGGAATACCAGCTAGTGTAAGAGAGCTCTCACCAAAGTGAGAGATATCCAACACTTTGAAAAATACTCTGCAAAGAGAAGCAGATTGTCCAAAAATGGAAAAAATTTAGATAACTTGTAGCCTGCAATGAGCTATAAGTGGAGCTAAACAATTTGTGAATGTCCTTGGTGCAACGGATAGTCTAACGGGTAAGGCAGACAACTGACAATGTGAATCAGACTCTCAAAACCTTAAGAAATACCTAAAGTCTGGATGAAAAGGAATGTGATGATAAACATCTTTAACATCTAGTGTTACAAGGAAACATGAATGAGGAAGAAGAGGTAATGGGTTATGAAGTGATACCATTTTGAACTTGGGCACTGTCGCAAACAGGTTTAAGAAAGAAGGATCCAAAACTGGTCTTCAAGCATTTTCTTTCTTTGCCACTAAAAGCATCCTTGAATAAAAACCCCTTTCCCACATGGTTCTAACACTCCATGGGACAGCATGTGTTGAAGGACGAGTGGAAACAAGAGTCTTGTTTAGGGGATGAGGATTTATCCTCTGGAATGGAGGAAATTCCTTCCATTGCCATAACCTTGATGAATGATCTTCAGAGCCCATTTGTCTGAAACTGTTGCCAAAGAGAAAATTGAGGATTCAGATTTTCTGGAAGAAAAAAAAGGGGCTGGCAGGGTGGAAGTGGTGAATAAATTCTCTTAAATGGTCATTCTGACTTATTGGGCTGTCCTTGGTTTTTGGAGTTTCCAGAATTCTTCTTGCAGCCACTCCTGCCATTTCTTCTTAAACATTTGTTTACCTGCATCTTGTTTAGCCTGTTTATTTTGATTCTCATGAAAATTGGATGGAAAGTTAGAGAATCCCCTGGAAAATTTTGAAAAACACGGCTGAAAATTCTTAGAGATTTCCCTTATCAGCCTAGCCATTTCATCACACTTTTTGATCATCTCTGCAACAGAGGTGTCAATAACTCAATCACTAGCCAAAGAAGAATTTTAAATCTCATTTCTATTATCAACTATGAAGTTATAAGACTGCAGCCATGCAAACCTCCTCAAAACACTATTAGTGGCCATAGCCCTTGAAGTATCAATAGAGTCATACACATACACTGTATACAATGAGTAGTGACTTGAACAATTGAAGAAATTAAATTATTTAAAGCAGATGTTTAAGTTATGTCCTCACCATAACGTTCCCTCTGAGTAGTTGTTCTTCATTTGTCTTCAACCTGTGGGTTCCTGGATCTGTCTCAGATCCAACTTGGCTGCATATCCAGCATCTGATCCAAGCTCCTCCCCTTACCCATAATGCTCCTGTCTACTTTCTCCCTTCAGATCGAGTTTGCTGCCCAATCTAGTACTCTCACCTGAACCAACAGAACCTTGTCCCTACCAGATACCATCAACAAGGATAAGGATAAGAGGCACCCTTACAGTGACCACCTCCTGTAGTCGTAGGAGCAACCAACAGTTCACAGAAGACTGGGGCAAGGAGGGAGGGATGGTTGAAGACAAATGAAGAGCAACTACTCAGATGGAATGTTATGGTGAGTACATAATTTCTTTACCTGAAGTAGTTGTCTTCATTTGATCTTCAACCTGTGGGACAGAGTCCCTAGCTACTAAACACCTGGGAGGCACTCATGGAAGGATATTCTGGAGCACAGCAGAGCCAAAGGATGCCCTGTTCCTGGATACAATGTCCAATTTATAATGTGAGATGAAGGTATGAGATGAGGACCAAGTAGCCGCAGAACAAATATCATCTAATGAAACTCTGGACCAAAAAGCCACTGAAGTGGCCATAGATCTGGTGGAATGTGCTTACACATGACCTGGCATGGAAATCTCCCTGAAAGAATACACCCGAATGATACACTGGGAAATCCAACAGGCAACAGTAACTTTAGAGACTGGTTTCCCTAAAAAGGGTTTGGAGTAAGGGATGAAAAGTTGGTCAGATTTACGAAAGGTTTTTGTCCTGTGCAGGTAGAAACATAACTGTCTGTGCACATCCAATAAATGCAATTTATATTCTCCCTTATTTTGAAAATCTGGAAAGAAGACCAGGAGATTGACCACCTGATTAATGTTGGCCTCTGAAGCTACTTTAGGAAGAAAGGACATCCTGTCCTTATGAAAAATCATATACGGGGCTTTGACTGACAAAGCTTGAAGTTCCGAAACTCTCCTGGCAGAAGTAATGGCAACCAAGAACGCAGTCTTGCAGGACAGACATTGCAGATCCACCAAAGCTGCAGGTTAAAAGGGGGGCAAAACTAAGGCCTGAAGTACTAATGTAAGATCCCACGGTGGCATAGGGTCCTTCATCAGGGGTCGAAGATGACAGGTAATTTTGAGGAAGGCCTTGCAAAGCTTGGAAGATGCTAAGGAAGCCATATTATCCCCCACATGATAATCAGAAATTGCAGCAAGCTGAATTTTGACTGTGGAAAAACTAGCACCTTGTTGAAAAATTCCAGTTAAAAATTCCAGCACCATGGAAACAGGGGTAGTGAAAGGATCTAGTGCATGCTATGAAGCCCAGATCAAAAAACATTTCCATTTACTGGAGTATACCTTTCTGGTGGAAGACTTATATGCCACCACCAGGATTCTTTTGACAGGAGAGGATAAGCCAGGAGTCCTGACTATCATGGGAACTGCAGCAGCCAAGCAGTGAGCTTTAAAGTGTCCAGGTCTGGATGGGGAATCTCTAAGGGATGAGAGATGAGATCTGGAAACAGATCCAATGTCCATGGTGGAGCCACCAGATGAGACCACAGAGAAGGAAACCATACTTGGTGAGGCCAGAATGGGGCAATGAGGATTACTAGGCTCCCCAACCTGTGAGCTTTCTGAAGGAATTTTGATATTAAGGGAAGAAGAGGATAAGCATACAGAAGACCGGGTGGTCAAGCATGAATCAGATCATCTCTGGGGGCTTCCCCCAGAGGGGGGTTCAGAATGAAGAACTCACTGCATTTTGTGTTGGAAGGAGAAGCGAAGAGATTACAGCAAGGCTGACCCCACTTGTAAAAGATCCATTCAATACTGAAGACTTCAGAGACCACTTGTAAAGCATCAAAATAGATCTGCTGAGCCTGACCACTAGAATATTGGACTTCCCCAGGATGTGTGTTGGCACCAGAAAACGGCCAGTGGAGATCACCCACTCCCAAACTCTCATGACCACATGATATAGGGGATAAGATCTGGTTCCCCCTCGCCTGCTGATGTACCAAACTACAGACATACTGTCCATTTGGATAGCAATCGTTCCTGAAGGAAAATGGGCATGGAGAATCTGCAACATTAGAAGCACTGCCCTCATCTCCAGGACATTGATATGCAATCTTGTCTCATATGGGGACCACGTACCTTGAACTGTCCTTCTGAACAGTGCTCCATCCTAGCTGGGAGGAGTCTGTAGTCACCGTGGCAATGGAAAAAGGTGGAAGAAAAGGATGACCAGTCCCTGCACATGAGAGATTCGGACAGAGTGAGTCAATGGAAGATCTAACCAGGACCATTATACTGCAAGGGTTCACTTAAGAATCCACATGTGAAAGCACGCTAGGGGTAAGAGATTGATTGTGGCCGCCATCATGGACCCCAGCACCCCTAATACTATCTCCGCTGTTGGGAACTGAGTTTGAAGAATGCAAAGAACATACAGCTTCTGAGTGCGTATCCTGTCTGGAGTAAGAAAAACTTTGGTTTGAATTGTGTCTAAACACAACTCTGTGAAATCTAATGTTTGGACAGGGGCCAGAGATGATTTGTTGAGATTGATGGTAATGCCCAGCCTCTGGGCCAAGAGAAGACAGGAATCCCAAACTTGACAAAGTTGATGCCTGGAAGAGACAGTAAGGAGCTTGTCCAGGTAGGGGAATACCTGTATGCCCTGAAGTCTCAGGTGAGCTGCTACTACTGACATCACTTTTGTAAACACCCTGGGGGATGTGGTGAGATCAAAGGGGAGCACTCTGAACTGCTAATGATTGGCTCCTAGCTGGAAGCAGAGACACCTCCAAGAGTGCCTGTCCATTTTGATGTGACAGTACTCATCCTGGAGGTCGATCGAGCACATCCAATTGTTCTCCTGCAGGAAGGGCAAGATAGATTGAAGGGTAACCATCTGCCACTTCGTCTTGGCCACTGACCGGTTCAAGGTAGCAAGATCTAAAATGGGTCTTGGGTCCCCCATTTTCTTTGGCACCAAAAAGAAAGTACAGTTGTGTACACTTACCATAAATGTAGATGTTCGAGTGTATTCACTGTTGTAGTGCATACTAAATCTGGGAGGCTGTACTTGCAGGAAATCTTTAACAGTTTGCATAGATTTAGCTTTTTCCTCCATCTTTTTAAGTACTTCTTCTGCTTTGTTGCCAAACAGGCAGTCTTGGTTTAAGGGAGCATCTCACAATTTAGCCTTAACATGATCTGGCAAAGATTGCTCCTTAAGCCAAGCATGCCTTCTAAGTACAGACCCAGTGACAGCAGCCCTGCAAGATGCCTCTAATGAATCAAAACCACATTGCAAAGTATGTTTTCCAACTTGTTCAGCAGAATGCATTAAATCCTGTAAATTTTTATTTTCAGCATAATCAGGAATCAACATAATTTTCTCTTTAATCAATCCAATAATATGCTGCTGATACTATATGGAACTGGCAGTTTAAGGCTCTAATGGCCAAGGTTGCGGAAGTGTATACCTTCTTACCCCATCTATCCAGCTCCCTGGAATCTCTATCAGAGGGGGGAGGATTTTTGGCAGTAGTGGCCCTAATGCCCTTGGGTCCCTGTGAAATGATTTCAGGATCTGCAGTAGGATTTTCAAAAAGGAACTTGTGAGAGTCAGGAACCCTGTAATACCTATCAGGTTTTCAGGGAGCAGGAGGTAAAGAGTCAGGGGCCAGGCTAGATTCCGAGAAGGCATCATCTACAATGTCCAGCACAGGAGGAATAGCTAAAGGCCTGTGTTGGGGCAGGAGTAAGAAATCCTTAAGCCTCTTTTTGGAGTCAGAGTAATCCTGGCTTTCCCAGCGAAAATGCTCTCTAAGAGTATGCAAGGTTTCACCAAAAGAGAAATCCTCTGGAGGGGAAGCAGAGGGAATGGAGTCCTTTGCATCAGAATCCTCATAGGTAGATAAGGGTAAATCCTGGTCATCAATGGAAACAGAAATTTCAGAGTCCTGATCAGAAGAATCAGAAGGAAAATCAGTCCTGGGTCTCTTAGAGGGGGAAGGGTGGCTTCCCCTGATTAGAGTAATAAGGTCTTCAGCCATTCTTATCATTTGTTTTTTAGGCACAGGGGCCTGACCATGTGGTCTGGGCATCAGTTTTCTAGGCAAGGATCGAGTTTTAGGCCTTGAAGAAGATGGCGTCGATTTAATATGCAATTCAGTAGGCCTGAATACACCCTCAGAAGCCGATGCCTGCACAGCGGCTCTGGACCCATCCAAGGTAGAGACATCTGCAGGTTCCACATTCGAAGAAGCATCTCACAGTATACCAGACTCCAAAAGGGTCTCAGTAGAGGCCTGCAAATCTGAAGTAGCGGGTATCAGGGGCTGCGAAAGTGCCTCACTGAGTGCCAGCGAACTGGCGACTAGCTTAGGAGAAGCGTCATTGGCAGCTTTGGACCTATGCAGTCTGTCTCTGTCTTTATCTTTGCATTTTTTCAGAATGTCGGTAGTCGGATGGCTTACCAAAGCCATTTCTGGATAATTGAACAGAGTACGAAAATACTTAGAAGCGTAAATGAACCGACGATGAATAGTTTGAGGTTTGACTAAGGCACAAAACCGACAGCAAGGTACATCGTGGTCTGGGCCTAAGCAAGGAATGCAGTACAAATGAAAATCTTTATGATGTATTTGCTTTCTACAAGAAATACAATTAACTTTTACTGACATCTGTTTAGAGCAAGAAAAAAGTTCCTCAACAGGGTACTTAGCTTAGTTGAAGACTTCGGTTCTGAAACTCTAAAACAAAAATTTCAGGAGTCGGCCAACCAGCACTTGTGAACTGCGTCTGCTTCGGGTACCGCACAGCAAGAAAGACTGATGTAATGGCATTGGCTGCATGCTTTATACCCCTGACTACCTGACATCATAGAAGATGAGACAGCAGCCAACACAGGACCAAAAACTTTGATAATCAGGCCGATTGAGGGCTACTGCAAGCAGATAAACCAAATGTGATGACTGCAACAGTGAAACACGAAGAACATCCTGGAATAAATCCCTGATCTGGAGTGGTCTGGGGGGATGGGTTGAATGACTTGTTTTCCTAGCAGCTTTGCGATTTCCAGTGCTGCATCCTTCCTGTGCATGGGTGGGACATCCGGGAGGTGTTTGGGAAGTGGAGGTGGTTCTAGAAAGGGGACTGAATAGCCTCTGGATATAATTTGCAATACCCAATGATCTTTTGTGATGGACTCCCACTCCATTAGGTGCAGCAAGAGATGGTCTCCGACTGCCTCCAGAGATGAGCAGCTGGGCATCCTTCAGGGTTGCTTGGCGGGTCTGCCTGAGAAAGGCTCTTGAAACCCATAATTTCTCAGACCCCTCTGCCTCTAGGGCGGCATCTATCAAATCCCCCTCTGCCCCTGGGGGAAGGTGAGTCCTAAGTGTCCCAGGGAAAGGTCTGAGATTTCTCGAACCACATCTTCTTGGTCCCTCGCTAAGTGGATCCTGACAGCAGAGTCTTCCCGTCCTTCTCACACTAAACTAATGCGTCATGTACTGACTTCCCAAAAAGAGAGGAACCATCATACAGGGGATTGGTAAATGACTCCTTAAAGGGTTCTGAAAACTGACAGAGCCGGAGCCAGGCATGTCGCTTGATGGCAATGCCTGTACCGGCGTCTCTAGTCATTCCCTTGGTCACATGGGAGAGGAGACACATAGAGGTATTCGCAACTGAATTTAGGGTGGCCATACAAGTAGAAAACACCTTCTTGTCCGCCAACATGGACCCAGGGGTCAACTCAGTGATCTCCATCACCACGTCTCATTGCAGTCGAATCACATGTGCCATGTAATTCATCGCCCTGCAGAGAACGTTGCAGAAGCGTATATCTGCTTCCCAAAATGGTCTATCGTCCTTGACTCTCAGTCAGGAGGGTGGACCATAGAGCTCTCCTGAATGAGCTCCTTCCTAGTGGCAGCAGCCACCACCATGACATCAACCAAGGATCCCTTATACCAGTAAGATCTATCTGAAGGGGGGCTCAAAACCTTGTCCAGATGTTTGGGAATGGGCTCCAACATGTCTGGTTCCTTCTACCCCCGAGATGTAATGAATCCACCAAGGGATCTGTGGGAGGGGACACCCAGGAAGTAGAGGGTCCTGCGGCAAATGCCTTGAGGAACACTGATTCATCAGAGGTCGTTTGTTTAGCAGACCACCCCCCTCATTGGTGAAGGAGTTCCATGATGTCTCCTTCGGAGACATCCTTGGGGGGGTGACCATGGGGAACCTTTCCCTTCCCGTAAATCGGCGTCTTCGGTGAGAAACTCTGGTGGGAAGTCTAAGTGCCTCCTTTTGCACGTACGTTTGTGAGGGACCTCCCCACTGGGGATCTCATGGGAGGACTCACCAATGTCTTGATGATCCCAAGAGGGTGCATCCTGAGGCAAAGATGCAGAAGGCTGTCCCCGAGATGACAGAATGGCCAGATCCATGCCAGAAACAGAGGGAGCCGAGATGGAATCCGAAGACGTGACAGTAAAGGGTCTCGAAGAAATTGAGAGAACCCTCTCCACCACATCAAAAGTCGAAGGGGAATGGACATCCTGAGAAAGGACAATAGGAGAAGCCATCACCCTCTGACCCGACGGGGGAGTCAGAGCCGAACCTCCAGGCACCGAGATAAAAAAGGGAAGGCTCCGCTCTGACACACTCAGAACCGACACCAACCCCTCTGATCCAACACCGAAGCTATGGCTCCAAGAGCCTCTCGGATCCAAGCTACTCAGACCTGACCTGCTCAAAGTCATGGCTGATATCAAGGTACAAGGTACTGTCAGCACTGGCCCTTTGATGCAGAGTGTCTTTGGATCCAAGGGCTTCAAAACCAGAGGTTGGATCAGAGAAAGAGCAATAGGGGTGAAAAGGGCTGCATGCTCCATGCTCTGGAGGGAGAGGGGGCAGGCAAGACTCCCATTTGTATCTGGGTGCAGATGAACTTCCGCATCATCCTATCTATCTTCACTTCACTAAGGCTACAAGTGGAATGGGAGGAAGAGGTGACTGATACTGGCCTGGAGGGGTGGCCAGCACACTCTCAGTCACACAGTCCACACACACACACAAGAGGAAAGAGATTATTTTTTTTTTTTTAACAAACCGACAAAAAAGCACAAAGGGGAGATAGAAAGCAGAGAAATAGCAGAAGTGAGAAGAAAAAAAAAGAGAAACACTTATCAGAAGTTTTACAGCAGACAGCACAGATCATGATGCGGACATGTAAAGCGGCAAATGAGATCTGAAGGGAGGAAGGAGACAGGAGAATTACGGGTAAGGGGAGGAGCTTTGAGCTTGGATCAGATGCTGGATATGTGGCCGAGTCGGATCTGAGACGGATCCGGGAACGCACAGGTTGAAGACCAACTGAAGACAGCTACTTCAGAGCTGCAAAAAAAACATTTCTCTTACTTTTAAAACTTTAAGAAAATGCTCTTGGAAGCACCACATGAAGGGAGACACCACTTCTGAAGTTATAATGTTATAAAAGCAATCCTTTATTAACGCTTTAAGCATTAATAAAGGATTGTTTTTATAACTTTGTAACTTCAGAAGTGGTGTCTCCTTTCATGTGGTGCTTCCAAGTACATTTTCTTACAGTTTTAATGGTTGGTGCTGGTTGCAGTCCTTGGGCACTTTGTTACTTTTGTTAATTCTCATACTTTCACAACTAGTCTGGCCAAACCTTAATATACGAGCCTGACGATTCAAAATTATGAAAATGTTGCAGAAACATACACTTTTTACCCATATTTATCAATAATCTTCCCATCTTTATCAGAAATTGAAGGACTGAAATTAATTGTTTAGCAGCAAAAGAATTAAAAAGTTATGTTCTTACCCTAACATTCCGTCTGAAGTGTTGCTTCATTTGTCTTCAACCTGAGGGTCTCGGATTCAACTTGTCCATATAATCCAGCCTTGGAGCCAAAAGCTGAGCTCCTTCTCTTCTATCCATCATGCCCCACTCTCCCTCCACGCCACAGATTGAGTTTACTGCTGAAAATAAAACCATCACCTAAACAAAGGCAAGCATTAGCCACACCATCCACAGAATACCTCGGGGCTTGGATGACACAGTAATGGAAAAGACCTGAGTCACTTTTGCCAGAACCTCCCAAAAACCTGAGGAAGGGGGAAGGAGGATAGGAAAGACTGAAGAAAAATAAAGCAACAACTCAGATGGAACGTTATAGTAAGAACATAAGTTCTTCTTAAGTTATTGTCTTCATTTGGTCTTCAACCTATGGGACAGAGTTCCCAGCTACATAACCCCCAGATGGCCCTCATGGAAGGATAATCTGGAGCACAGTAGAGCCAAATGAGGCCCTACTCCTGGAACAGACATCCAATTTGTAACAGGATATGAAGATGTGAGAGGAAGAACATGTAGCAGCTGAGCAAATGTCATTGCCAGGCTCTCTGGACCAGAAGGCCACAGAGGTGGATACACACCTATTGGAATGGGCTTTGACATGATTTGGAAGAGGAACTCCTTTGTTAGAGTAAGTCAAGGCAATACACTTAGAGATCCAAATAGCTAAGGTCACCTTAGTGATTGGTCTTTCTAATCTGGAACTATCAAAAGAGTCAAAAAGTTGGTCTGATTTTCTGAAAGTTTTTGTCCTATCCAAGTAAAAACATAACTATCTGTGAATGTCAAGTAATGAAGCTTGGATTCTCCCTTGTTTTGGAAATTGCAGAAGACTGGAAGATTAATCGCTTGATGTTAACCTCTGAAGCAACCTTGGGCATGAAGGAAGGATTAGGGTGAAGAGTTACTCTGTCCTTGTGAAAAAAACAGATAAAGGGGTTTAATAGCTAAAACATGAAGTTCTGAAACCCTCTTAGCAGAGGAGATAGCCACTAAGAAGTCCGTCTTCCAAGACAAGAATTGCAAATCAACTGTGGCAGCTGGTTCAAAGGGAGTGGAAAAGTACAGTTGTGTGCACTTACCATAAATGTAGATGTTCGAGTGTATTCACTGTTGCAGTCATTACATTTGGGTTATCTGCTTGCAGGTAGCCCTCATTCGGCCTGATTAACAAAGTCTTGGGTCCTGGGTCAGTTGCTGTCTCTTCTTCTGTGACGTCAGGTTGTCAGGGGTATAAAACATGCAGCCGACATCATTACATCAGTTTTTCTTGCCCCAGATGTCAGGTGCCCCCCTAATGGGAAGCAATTAAATCTATAAATATACAAGGTTATACCTCAAACAAAATAGCAAATACACCAAAAAGCTTTTAAGCATTGAAAAGGAGAGAGGAGGCATAGCCAAACGAAGTTAGGGGGCTGGAGGGAGGGTAACCAGGTCTGCAACAGGGAATACACTCGAACATCTACATTTATAGTAAGTGTACACAACTGTACTAAGTTCTTCGTGTTTCACTGTTGCAGTCATTACATTTGGGTAAATTTCCAAAGCTAAGGATGGAGGGAGGAATTTAGATAGCATTACGACCAGCTATACGGCCCTGCAAAACTGCAGTGGCAAAGCCAGCTCTGGATTTAGAGAAAATTGGCAAATGGTAATGCTTGGTGAAAGTATGTACAGAACTCCAGGTAGCAGCTTCTAGGATGTCCCTGGTAGGTACGCCTCTGAGAAAGGCTGTAGAGGTAGATGCAACCCTGCTTGAGTAGGATCTGATCCCCTGTGGGATAGATTTTCCATGGTGCTTATAGCAGAAGTGAATGCAATGGCCTATCCATTTGGAGATAGTTCGCTTTGAAACAGCCTTCCTTTCTGTCCCTGCAGCAAATGCCACCAGCAGTTGTTCAGATTTCCTTTGAGGTTTAGACCTGTCCAAGTAGAATCTAAGTTGTCTGTGTACATCTAAGGAGTGCAGTATCCATTTCTCTTTGTTCTGTGGATTATGAAAGAAGGTAGGCAAATGAATGGACTGATTAAGGGCCACACTGGATACCACCTTTGACAAGAAAGAGGGATTGGTCCTGAGGGACACCCTGTCTGCATGAAAGATGATGAAAGGCTCCACTGCCATAAGGGCCTGTAATTCAGATACCCTTCTTGCTGAAGTGATGGCTAAAAGAGAAGCTGTTTTCCAAGAAAGGAATTTTAAATCTGCAGTAGCAGCTGGCTCAAAAGGAGGAAGGGTGAGTTTCTCCAATACAAAGTTAAGGTGCCAAGCTGGAGTTGGAGCTCTCCTGGGTGGTCTTAGATTTTTGGTCCCTCTGAGGAACTGCTTGAGCAGTGGAAGAGAGAGGAGGAGAGGTTCTGTGTTATAATGAGCTGAAATGGCTGAGGCGTGAATTTTTATTGCAGAAAAAGACAGGCCCTTGTGAAGCATCTTAGTCAAGTATTGTAAAATCTGAGGTAAATTGGGCACTGCTGTGCTCATCCCTTGAGATTGGTTCCAGGCACAGAATCTTTTCCATTTTTCAGTATATGATTTTCTAGTATTAGGCTTCCTTGCCTCTAAAATGAAATCCATCACTGGTTTACTGAGGGATGGTAAAGGAGAGCTTAGGTAATTAGCCAGGCTGTTAAGTTCAGTGTTTGAAGCTGAGGGTGCAGAATCTGATACTCCTGCTGAGACAGCAGGGTAAAAGTCTGAGGCAGGTGCCATGGGGCCAACAGTGACACACTGAACAGGAGGGGGTACCAGTGTTGGTGTGGATAGGCTGGTGCAATCAAAATCATGCTTGGTTTGTCTTGTTTGATCTTTAGTAGTGTTTTGGAGAGCACAGGCAGAGGAGGAAAGGCATCAACTGATAGGTTTTTCCAGCTGAAGGACAGAGCATCCACTTTCCAAGCTTGTCTTTGGGGAGTCCTTGCACAAATTGTTCCAACTGATAGTTCTAGGGGAGGCAAACATCTGGGCTCCCCCATTTGCCTGTAAACATGTTGAAAATCCTTGGTTCCAGTTTCCACTCATGTGGGTCCATGAGGGTTCTGCTTAGCCCATCTGCCAGTGTATTTAATTTTGCTGTCAGGAATTGAGTTTGTAAATGTACTTGGTAGCTCAAGGTTGTGTTCCACAATGCCATGGCTAGTCTGCAGAGGGGGTAAGAATGTGTACCCCCCTGCTTGTTTATGCATCACATAACAGTGGTGTTGTACGCCTTTACCATTAATTGTCCTGGAAGAATGTGATCCTTGAAGGCTGTCAGAGCATTAAGTACAGCTAACATTTCTTTATGACTGATGTGAAGGTGCATTTGAATTGGGTTCCATTTGCCCTGAATGCACTTCCCTGTCAGGTGCACCCCCCATGCATAGTCTGATGCATCTGTTGTTAGGGTTTGGACGGCAGGGGGTAGTGTGAATGGTAGTCCCTTGTTTTGGTGGCAGGCCTCTGCCCACCAAAGGAACTCTAGGCGTAGACAAGGAATGATAGGAATCATTGCTTCTAGATCCTGAGAATGTTGACACCATAGGCTTTTTAGATACCACTGTAGTTTTCTCATATGCAGTCTTGCATATGGAATTAGAAGAATGCAGGAGACCATGAATCCGAAGGCTTGTAGTATTTGCCTTGCAGATAGTAGGGTTTTTGTGACCACTTGTTTGAAGTAGGTTGTCAAGTGAATTTGTTTCTCTGGCGTGAGGAAAGCCATCTGGGAAGTTGTATTCAAGCTTGCTCCCAGGAATATAATTTGTTGACAGGGTACCAGGTGTGATTTATTTTTGTTTATGGTGTATCCCAGACAAGTTAACACCCTCTGTACAAAAGCCAGATGATTCAAAAGTATGTCCTGGTTTTCTGTCTGAATTAGACAATTGTCCAGGTATTGGTATATTTAAATATTTCTTTGCCTGCAAAATGCAATGACTGGAGCTAGGCACTTTGTGAATACCCTGGGCACAGTAGATAAGCCAAAGGGTAGTGCAGAGAACTGATAGTGCATGTAGCCTGCTTTGAAGCAGAGGTATCTTCTGCAAGATTCCCTGATTGGGATGTGTAGGTATGCTTCCTGTAAATTTAGTGTTGCCAACCAGGCATCTTTGCTTAGCATAGGAAGCAACTGGTGAAGAGTCAGCATCTTGAATTTTGGAATCACCAAAAAGGTGCTTAAAGTAGGCAGGTCCAGGACAGGACGCCTATAGGTGTCTTTTCTGGGTACCAGGAAAAATCTAGAGTAGAAACCTTGTCCCTTTTTCTCTTCTGGTATCAAATGAATAGCCCCTATGCTTAAGAGAGAGAGTACTTGCTGTTGAGCCTCTTCCCACTTCTTTGGAGGTAGATCCGGCCAACCGCTTGGAGTTGGTGATGTTTGGAAGTGAAATCTGTATCCTTGGGACACTATATTAGAAACCCATTTGTCCTGTGTAATGAGTCCCCAGTTCTTTGCAATGAAGTGCAATCTTTCCCCCCAAAGGGGCAGTCAGTTGAGAAGTGCTTGGAAGTTTTAAAAAGAAGTCATTGAGGCAGTTTACCATAGGGGGAGTTTTATTACTCCCAAATTTGGAAGTGGAGGCCCCCCACTGTTTAGTCCTGTGCGTCCACTGGGACTGAAGCCTAGATGCTCTGCTGGATCTGGGTTTGCAGTTTGCATAGATTTAGCTTTTTCCTCCATCTTTTTAAGTACTTCTTCTGCCTTGTTGCCAAACAGGTGGCCCTGATTTATGGGAGCATCCAGTAATTTTACTTTAACATGATCTGGCAAGGATTGCTCCTTAAGCCAAGTATGCCTTCTAAGTACAGACCCAGTTACTGCAGCCCTGCAAGATGCCTCTAGTGAATCAAAACCACATTGCAATGTATGTTTACCAACTTGTTCAGCAGAATGCATACAATCCTGTAAATGCTTATTTTCAGCACAATCAGGAATCAACATCATTTTCTGTTTAAGCAATCCAATAATATGCAGCTGATACTTTAACATATGAAACTGGTAATTCAAGGCCCTAATGGCAAAGTTGAAGAAGTGTATACCTTCTTACCCCATCTATTCAGCGCCCTGGAGTCTCTATCAGAGGGGGTAGGATTTTTGGCAGTAGTAGCTTTAATGCCCTTGGGTCCCTGTGAAATGGTTTCAGGATCCGCAGTAGGATTTTTGAAAAGGAACTTGTGAGAGTCAGGAACCCTGCAATATCTATCAGGTTTTCTGGAAGCAGGAGGTAAAGAGTCAGAGGCCATGCTAGATTACGAAAAGGCATCATCAACAATGTCCAGTACAGGAGGTATAGCTAAAGTCCTGTGCTGGGACACAAGTCAGAAATCCCTAAGCCTCTTTTTAGAATCAGAGAAATCCTGACTTTCCCAACGAAAAAGCATCCTGAGAGTATGCAAGGTTTCACCAAAAGAGAAATCCTCTGGGGGGGAAGCAGAGGGAATAGAGTCCTCAGAATCAGAATGCTCATAGGTAGATAAGGGTAAATCCTGGTCATCAGAGGAAACAGAAATTTCAGAATCCTGGCCAAAAGTATCATAAGCAAACTCAGTCCTAGGTCTCTTAGAGGGGGAAGGTTGGCTTCCCCTGATTAAAGTAATAAGGTCTTCAGTCATTCTTATCATTTGTTCTTTAGGCATAGAGGCCTGACCATGTGGTCTGGGCGTCAGTTTTCTAGGCATGGTTCAAGTTTTAGGCCTTGAAGAAGAAAATGGCGCTGGTTTAATATGCAAGTCAGTAGGCCTGAATACACCCTCAGAAGCAGGTGCCTGCACAACTGCTCCGGACCCATCCAAGGTAGAGACATCCGCAGGTTCCACAGTTGAAGCATCTTGCAGCATACCGGACACTGAATGGGTCTCAGTAGTGGCCTGCAAATCTGAAGTAGCGGGTATCAGAGGGTGCAAAAGCGCCTCACTGAGTACCAGCGAACTGGGTGGCCTGTCTCTGTCTTTATATTTGTATTTCTTCAGAATGTCGGTAGTCGGGATGGCTTACCGAAGACATATCAGGATAATTGAACTGAGCACCAAAAAATTTAGAAGCGCAAATATACAGACGGTGGATAGTTCGTGGTTTAAATAAGGCAGAAAACCGACAGTGAGGTACGTCGTGGTCAGGGCCTAGGCAAGGAATACAGTACGAATGAAAATCTTTATGAGGTATTTGCTTTCCACAAGAAATGCAATTATTTACTTTTACTGACATCGGTTTAGAGCAAGAAAAAGTTTCCCCAACGAGGTACTTAGCTTTTAGTTGAAGACTTCAGTTCTGAAACTCGAAAACAAAAATTTCAGGAGCCGGACGACCGGCAATTGTGAACTGCTTCTGCTTCGGGCACCACACGGCAAGAAAGACTGATGTAATGATGTCGGCTGCATGTTTTATACCCCTGACGACCTGACATCATGGAAGAATCGACAGCATCCGATGCAGGACCCAAGACTTTGTTAATCAGGCCGACTGAGGGTTACCTGCAAGCAGATAACCCAGATGTAATGACTGCAACAGTGAAACACGAAGAACATCCAGACCTTGTAATGCCAAAGTGAGATCCCAAGGGGCGCAGGATCCATGACTGGTGGCCGAAGTAGAAAGGCACCCCTCATAAAAGCCTTACATATTTTTAAGGATGCCAACGAGGTAGAATCCTTACCAATACGGAAATCTGAGATGGCTGCCAACTGCACCTTGACTGTGAAGAAGCTAGTTCTACCATGAAAAATATGAGCCAAGAAATCTAGAATAGCTGGGAGAGGCACTGTGAAAGGATCTAAATGATGCTGTCGTTCCCAAATTGAAAGTATCTTCCATTTAGGAGGACTCCCTATAACAAACTGTGTATGAATGTATGTAGCCAAAGGAATTACCTCTAAACTCATTATTTAGCTACTATTATTACCCATTTATTGTGCTTGTATGCCCTCCCGAGTGTGCGCTCTTTATGCAGCCTACCACAGACCGTTTGCTACTGCCCCCCCTCCAATCACTAAACCCTTCAAACCACTTAGTTCCACCTAAGACCTATATATCTCTTCTGCTTGAAATCCTTTTTTTACCAATTTCTACCACTAGGTGGCAGCACCTTCATACTACATACCTAGAAAGATAATATTTCTCCAATGGCCTCAGTACCTAACGCTGACTGTACTTTTCATTTTTAAAATACATACCTACCCCAACCCCCCTTACTTTTATATATCCACTCCCTCCTTGCTATATCTCAAACTCTTTTTTTCACCTTGTTAACCTAGTTTCTGTGTTCCCTTATAGTATTCATTACCTACCCACTTACCTTCATTATTGGATCCCTATTGCTGATACTTATTTTTTTTTGCTCCTCTATCTTTACTTGCTCTAACCCACTCCATTTGCCCTGCGGGATCACTCTGCTCCCCTACCCCCAGTGCACCTAAACTTATACTCCTTAAACCACACCCCTTCCCCATCAACCAACCACTAACTCCTTCCCATAAGATACCCCATCTCTACTTCCTCCTACACCTTAAAGCTACTTTACACCTTATATTACCTCACTCTACCTTCTCCACTTGAACTATACTTATTAACCTACACACTGTTGTTCTACCTTTCTCTCCTACTACTTCCTATACTATACCTTATAGCATACTCCCTCCCTCAATCTATTCCATCTCTTATCCACATCCTCATGTCCCAAATGCAGAAAACTACTTACACACACCTACTACTCACAACTATCCTAGTTTCACTATTCCCTACACTCTAACCATCTATGAACATTCTTTACTTAGTGAACTTCACCTTACCCACCAGCAAACACAATCAGTTTCTCAGGTAAACTCCCTCAACCACAAAAACATAACCTCTACTTCCACCTATATACTTCCAAAATATCAAAGATCTGCCCACATTATCTATTTCCAAGGCAAAAAAAACCTAAATAACTACTATAAAATCATAAAGATTATACAAAGACCTCAACAACACCCCATATTAGATGGTGACATTCATCCAAACCCTGGCCCTATAAATAAAATCACCAAGGAACCACAGAACCCAACATCCAATGCCCATACCCAAACAAGACCCTCTAACTCCCTCCTGATAGCCCATCTTAATATCCGTAGTATAAACAATAAAATAACCCACCTTCATGCATTCTTAGAAATACACTAATTTGACATCCTCTGTATTACAGAAACTTGGCTAAAACCTACTACTCAGGACCAGGAAATTACCCCACCTGAATATAACATTTTGAGATGTGATCAGATGACAAAAATGGGTGGGGGAGTAGCCATCCTCTACAAATCCGAACTTCAAGTTACAACCTTTAATGCGTACCTACCCTCAAATACCAATGCGGAAATCCTTAGTGTCAAACTACAAATCAACAACTGTAAATCTATCTACATAATTTGCTCCTATCTGCCCCCTGGAAATAATATTAACACTCTGGAAAATATCCTCAGTTGCCTCTCCACTCACCTACCTCAGGAAACCATAGTACTAGGTGACTTTAATATAGACTGGGTTACCTGCAGCTCACCTAATCCTACCTCCCACATTAATCTATATGGCTTTTCCCAAATTATGACCATCCCTAGTAGAATCCATAAACCAAGTAATAAAGAAAGCCCCCTAGACTGGATTCTTATAGTCACCCCGATACTTATAAACCAGGTACCCTTCATCAGTGACCACTCTCTACCATTTAAACAAAAAATCCATAGCCCCAATCCAAATCTTTTCAAAACCTCACGCTCAAAAAAACACTTTAATCCAGTAAACTTCGTAAATGAAATTAATGCATGGGACTGGTCACCACTTCATCATCTTCAACTAGAAGAAGCAGTATCTTACTTCAATACAAAATTCCTACAAATCCTTGATTGCCATACCCCCTCTTGCTCTACCAGAATACGGACCAAAACTGCTCCATGGCTTAATAAAGAAACTAGACAAAAGATCCCCCTACGTAATAAAATATGGGCCAAATGGAGAGCTTCTAAAAACCCAGAAGACCATCTTTACTTTAAGCAGTTATGAAATACCACTAAAAAAGAAATTCTGCTACACAAAAAAAAATTCTACCTTCACCTACAACAAACCCACCAGCATAAACCACAAAAATTCTGGTCAGGCATTAACAAACTTACCTTGGCAGCATAATTGACAAGCAGGGCGGATCAGAAGCTGATGTCAGGGCAAGGATAGGAAAAGCAAGAGCAGCCTTCATACAGTTAAATAGGGTCTGGAAAACAAGAGAACTATCCTTGATCCTTGATCAACAAGATAAGGCTGTTTAACTCTAACGTGAAGTCAGTACTGCTGTATGGGGCAGAGACCTGGGGGTTAAACAAGACCACCACTAAAAAACTTCAGACATTTACAAATAGCTGTTCAATGGCCAGACACTATTAAAGGACCAACCAACTTTGATTGAACCAGCAAACAACATTACAAGAAATCCTCAGGGAAGAGAGGAAGAGGAGACTTTGAGGCAGATGCTAAGCTTAGAGGCTACACATGGAACCAAATAGAACAGTTGGCCCAGGACAAGTGGTGGCCCATACCCTGTCAAGGGTGACGGGCATAAGTAAGTAAGTAATTAACAAACTGCTTCAGCCAGGGCACTCCAAAACTCCCACCCCATCAGGTATAACCCAGGATAACCCTAAGCATATTGCTAACGCCTTCAACGACTACTTCACCGAAGCTATTCAAACTCTAGCAAATACACTACCCCCTGTTAGCACTAACCTATCAATCAGTATTAATAGCCCAGCTCCTTCACTTCATCTTCAGCCAGTACCAACATCCCTCATCTGCTCCCTCCTTCAAAAACTCAAACCATGTACCCCTTCAGCTGACCGTCTACCAGCTGAATACCTACAAATTGCATCTAAAGCCATTGCCTATCCTATATCCTTATAAATAGAACAATTACAGAAGGAACAATCCCCTCCATCTGGAAAGTCTAACACATCATCCCTCTGCATAAGCGTGGTTCCTCTACAGAGATTTCTAACTTTCTAACCGACCAATAGCCTTACTCTCTCCAATAGCAAAAATAATGGAAAAATGTATCCGACAGCTACTCATCCACCTTCTCTCTAATAATTTACTTGCTAACTGTCAGCATGGCTTTAGGCCTCACCATAGTACAACCACTGCCTTGCTATCCTTTTCTGACTGTATTAAGAAACATCGAAATAATAACTCTCTTTCCTCTGCACTATTTATTGACCTGTCAAAAGCCTTCAACATGGTTAACCATCACCTACGTATTGATATACTAAAATCCCATCTCTTGACCCACAGGTAATACTTTGGTTTAAATCATACTTAGATAACAGACTTCAAGATGTTCTCTGGGATAATAATTTATCCACACCCCTCCCTGTCAACATTGGAGTACCTCAAGGCTCCATATTAGGCCCTCTTCTCTTTTCAATCTTTATTAATGATCTTAACTGTAAAATTCCGCAAGCCACCTGCATACACTATGCAGATGATTCAACTTTAATATGCTCTGCCAATTCTGTTTCCTCACTCCAGACCCTCACCCAAACTGTACTTCACACTGTTGAAAATTGGTTCATGCAACATTGCCTCCTCCTAAACTCCAAAAAAACTAAATTATTGCTTTTTGCTCCTAACTAAAGGTCTCCACAATGTCACTTCACAGTAACTTCTAACAATGGAACTACCATATCCCCAGACACTACAACCCGACTCTTAGGAATTACAACAGACCACAGCCTTAGCTATGATGA
The DNA here is from genome assembly GCF_019279795.1 of Protopterus annectens. Taxonomy (NCBI): domain Eukaryota; kingdom Metazoa; phylum Chordata; order Ceratodontiformes; family Protopteridae; genus Protopterus; species Protopterus annectens. The sequence continues at coordinate 260,049,741 of NC_056745.1, read as the reverse complement.
TCATATTAATACTACTATAAAATCAGTCAACAGAAAACTAGGCTCCCTTTATAGAATCAAACCCTTCCTCACACCATTAGCTAAAACTACCATTGCCCAAACCCACCTTATCACTACCCTGTTTTATGCCTTTGCCATTTACACTAACCTATCTAAAAACAACCTTAGCAAACTTGCAACCAGCTGTAATAATACTGCCAGATTTGCCACCGGCTCCCCTTTTAGAACCCATCACTATCACAACCTTAAAAAGCTAGGATGGCTAGACCTACAGAACCAACTACTTTCTCAATAACTATTACCCAAAATATTCTTAACCACCCTAAAAATACTCCAATCCTCACTAGTCTGGTTACCCTAGATAAAAATCTGGCAACACTATGCTCTAATAACTTCTAGTCTCCTCTACTAAATCTAAAAACAAGGCTGGGGACTCACTATTCTCCAACACAGTGGAAAAAACTTGGAACCAGCTTCCTAAAGAACTATCATCACTTTCTTCCACATTACTCTTCAAAAATATCTTAAAGAATATCTCAAAACACACTGGCTATGTCCCTGCTCTAACCCTAAAATCTATTTCCCTATCTCCCACTCCCTTTACTTTTCTGCTCTGTTGTTTTATTATGCCTATCAATTGTAACTAGAATGCTAACCACTTCCTAGTATTAAAAGAGACTTCCTCTCTGCACTGTTTCAAGACTTACTTCTCTAAAAGAACTCGCCCTCTACTGTACTGTATGTAAGCATAAGATTGTATGCCTGTAACCAGGCATCTGATTTAAAATAATTATTTGTATTCTTTATCTTTTTTATTATATGTTATCCAATTTTTTTTCTTTTTCCAGGTAATTCTGTACACAATTTTTTTGCCTAATCTAAAATAATATAATGTAACTTCCTTCTATTGTATATATTGTATGCTAAGATACTATTGCCTATATTGGAGCTTTTCTCCCCGGGCCTCTACTGAAAATGGACATATATCCAGTTAGACCAGCCCGGTCAACAAATGTAAAATAAAAAAATAAATAAATAAAAATTTACTAGAATAAATTTTCCTGTTAGAAGCCTTAAGCAATGCAATCAGAATCTTCCAAACAGGGGAGGATAGTCCAGGAGTTCTTGCCATCATTGGAAGTGGAGTAACCAAGCAGTAAGCTTCAGGCTGAGGACATCTGGATGTTGAGAGCCAGAAGGGTAGGACAGAAGATCCAGAAGGGGATTGAGAGTCCAAGGCGGACACATGAAGTGAGACCACAGGAAAGGAAACCAAACGTGTCGAGGCCAGAATGGGGCATTGAGGATGACTTTGCACTTCAACCTGTGAGTTTCTGGAAGACTTTGGGAATTAGGGGAGAGGGGGATAAGCATAAAGAAGACTGGGGGCCAAGCATGGATCAGAGATTCCCCCAGAGGGGGGATCAGGGCAAGCTACTCACTGCACTTGGTGTTGGAAGGAAGAGGCTAAGAGATTGCAGGAAGGCTGACTCCATTTCTGAAAGATCATGTTTGCCACTGAAGTGAAAGACCACTCGTGAGCTGAGCTTGTCCACTAGAATGTTTGACTTCCCCAGAATGTGCATTGCTACTAGAAAGCTGTTGGAACAGATCGCCCATTCCCACAATCTCATGGCTTCTCGACACAGGGGCAAGACTTGGTTCCTCCCTGTTTGTTGATGTACCAGACAACTGACATATTGATTGTCTGGACAGCAACTGCCCCCATGGGAAGAGAGGCATGAAAGGCTTGCAACTCTAAAAGGACCACCCTCATCTCCAGGACACTGATATGCAGATTGGTCTCTACAGGGGACCAGGTGCCTTGGACTGTCCAACCCAGCCAATGTCCCCCACCACCCAAGCTGGGAGGCATTCATGGTCACAATGGTATTGGGAGGAGAGGGAATGAACAGCCGTCCTAAGTACAGATCCTGAGCACGAAGCCACCATAGAAGAGATTCCTTGCAGACTCGAGAACGTTTGATGAGGTACTGCATGGGTAGCCTGAGAAGAGACCATTGAACTGCTAAGGTCCACTGAACTACTGTCATGTGAAGGCAAGCTACCGGGAGAAGAGCTATGGTCGCTGCCATGGACCCCAATGCTCTGAGAACAAGAAAGGCAGAAGGAGGATGGTCGGAGGGAATCTGCCTCACATGCAGCTGAAGAGACTGAATTCTGTCTAATAAAGTCTATGATCTGGACTGGATCCAATTTCGACATGGGAAGGTTGACGGTTATGTCCAAGGTTGCAACAAGGTGAAGGAGACAATCCCTGGCTTGCAGGAGTCGATGCTTGGTGGGGACAGTGAGGAGCCAATCATCCAAATAAGGAAACACATGGAAGTACCATGAATTGAAAATGACTGGCTCCCAGCCAGAAGTGGAGGAACTTCTTTGAGCATTTGTCCATCTTGATGTGGTAGTAAGCATCCTGAAGGTCGCAGAATGGACTGCATGGTGACCATTCAGAATTTTGTTTTAAAGAATCAGGAATAGATGCCTGATCTGAACTGGTCTATGACTGGCTGGCACATTAGAGAGATTTAGAGACAGTTTGGGGGTTTTGGACAATGAAATGGCATTTGTAGGGTAGAAATATGTATTCCGATGCAGACAGGGTACTTCTGTCTTTCTCTCACTGGGAGTGAGTGCCTCTGATCGTGGGACCAGCCTCATCCAGGTGTAGCACCTGATGGCAATGCCTGAACAGTAATCTCATGGAGATGTTGGAGATAGAATGAAGGGTGGCCATTCCGGAAAAGATCTTCTTGCCCTCTTCAGACATGGAACCTGGGATAGACTCGGAGATCTCCTTCACGAGGTCTCTCTGAATTCTGACCTCATGTGCCAAGTAATTCAGCGGGTGCAGGGAAAAGGTCACTGAAGAGTGGACCCACTTCCCAAATCTGTCCATCGCCCTAGACTCCCCATCTGGGAGATGAAACAAAGAGCTCTCTTGGGCCAGCTCTATCTTTATGGCAGCTGTCACCACCATTGTATCAACAGGGATACCCTGAGTCCAGTGGAGCCTATCCATAGGAGCACTAAGAATTATATCCAGGTGCAATGATATGGGCTCTACTGTGTCCAGTTCCTTCCATGCCCTACTAGAAATTAGGTCAATCCAGGGGTCAGTGGGGGGGTCAGGATGTAGATGGACCTGTTCCAAAGGCTTCCAGGAACATGGACTCATCAGAGTTAGGTCTGCTGATGGACCACCCACCTTTCTGTTGCAGGATCTCCATGATGTCCCTAAAGGAGACATCCTCAGGTGGGGATAGGGTTCAGTCAGCGAATCTGGTGAGAATCCAAGTGCCTCCTTTTACATGTATGATTCCTGTGCACCTTCTCGGGAGGATGCTCCAGGGAGGTGTTGGAAGACTCGGGGTACTCTTGAAGGGGAGCCACCTGCAAGCTTCTTGGAACAAGCTGTCCCAATGTAGACAGGATAGAGGGATCTAGTGCGGCCAACTCAGAAGGGAGAGAAGTTGGGTCCCAAGGGGGGAGAGTCGAGGCTTTCATAGGGGCAGAGAGAACCCTCTCTACTACTTTGAAAGCTGAGGATGAACAACACTCCGATGACAACTCAGTCAGGGCCAAAGCCAAAGACATTGAAGCCATTGCCAGTGTTGAAGGCGGAGTTGGAGCTGAACTGTCGAGTGCCAAACCACCTAGTGGAAGGAACAGCTCTGAAAATCTGGCAGCTGAAGCCAACCCCTCAGATCAAATATAGAAGCTACAGCTCCAAGAGTTAGTAGGGCTCAAAGACATTGGAGTCGAACTGCTCAAGCCTGATGTTCAGCCTCGAAGTACAGATGCCTGTTGGTGCCGACGTCTTGAAATTGGGATCTCAGACCCAAGGGCTCCAATGCCAAAGGGCAAATCATAGAAGGAGAGAGAGGCAAGAAAGTGGGCTGAGTGCTTACGGCTCCAGAGGGAGCTGGGGCAGGTAAAACTCCCAACTGAATTTGTGCTTTCAGATATTTCATCAGCCTGTCCACCTCGAACTCTGAAAGGTTTCGGGAGGACCTGGCAGAAGAAGCTGTCGAGCCCATCTGGAGTGGTGCCTGGGAAAAGGCAGAATGGGAAATTTTGAAAGGGGACCTGCTGGTTCCACAGAGAAGCACGAAGACAGAGCCGAGGGGATGCTGAAGTGTAAGGGCAAGTTTTAGTTGGTGGTTCTGCTGGGGCTGAAGTCTTGTCGGGAAACTGCTTCTGTCTGTCCATGTCTTTGTCCTTTTCAACCACATTCTTGGAGGTGGTTTGAGCCCCTGAAATGAACTCCACCAAACAGGGAGGAGAAGACCCCGGAGGATAAGCTTATTCCTTCTGTCTGTAAGCACACGCTGATTGAAGCCCATGCATAGAGAACAGGAGGAATCTAGGTGGGCCTCACCCAGACAAACCATGCACAGAGTGTGGGCATCGGAAGGTGTGATTTTATGCCTACAGTCAGTGCATGTCTTAAAGCCTGCTGGCTTACAATCAGCCATAGCAGGAAAAAACAGTCGTGTACACTTACCATAAATGTAGATGTTTGAGTGTATTCACTGTTGCAGTCATCACCTGTGGGTTATCCCTGCTGTGGTAGCCCTTGGTTGGCTCAAATACTAGAGTCAATGTTTTTCTGCATCAGCTGCTGTTACCTAATGTCTGAAGTCAGGTCGTTGATGATATAAAGCAAGGCAGACGACACCATTACATCAGTTTTTCTTGCCCTAACCTGTCAGAGGCACAAGGAAATATGGTAAAGTGCTCTTGGTGGCAAAAAGCCACTGTGAGAAGCTTATGACCCCCTAAGGAAAGAGGATATAAGGGGGAAGGAGGGAGGGAAACCAGGACTGCAACAGTGAATACACTCGGACATCTACATTTAAGGCAAGTGTACACAACTGTACTACGTTCTTTGTCTTTCACTATTGCAGTCATCACCTGTGGGAGGATTCCCAAAGCAGAGGAGAGGGGTGGAAGGATTAGAGACCTAGGCATGGGTCAGCATGCCCTGCAGAACTGCAGAGGCAAACCCTGCCCTAGCTTTAGAGAAAAGAGGTAGGTGGTAATATTTTGTAACAGTATGGACAGAGGTCCAGGTGGCAGCCTCCAAAATGCCCCTGGTGGGAACTCCTCTGAGGAATGCTGTGGAAGTAGAGGCTGCCCTAGTGGAATGGGTATGAATAGACTTAGGGTGTGGTTTCCCATGTAGTCTGTAACAGAAACAGATACAGTGAGAGATCCATTTGGAAATGGTCTGCTTGAAAATGAACTTCCCCTCTGCCCTTGGGGCAAAGCTGACAAAAAGCTGGTCTCTTTTTCTGAAGGGTTTAGTATGGTCCAGGTAGTATCCAAGCTGTCTGTGCATGTCTAGTGAGTGCAGAATTCTTTCCCCTTGTTTTGAGGGTTAGGAAAGAAGGTGGGTAGATGTATGGCCTGGTTGAGGGTCATATCAGATGCCACCTTGGGCATAAAGGAGGGGCTAGTCCTCAGGGAGACCATGTCTGCATGGCAAATGATGAAGGGCTCAATGACCACGAGTGCCTGAAGTTCTGAAACCCTTCTGGCTGAGGTGATAGCTAGTAGGAAAGCAGTCTTCTAGGAGAGGTATCTCAATTCTGCTGAAGCAGCAGGTTCAAATGGTGGTAAGGTTAGTTTTTCTAAAACATAATTCAGGTCTCAGGATGGTGTGGGTGGCCTGGGAGGTTTGATATTAGAAGCCCCTCTGAGGAATTATTTAATCAAAGGATGTGAGAAGAGGGGCTGGTCTGTATCAAAATGACCTGAAATGGCTGAGGTATGGATTTTAACAGAAGAGAAGGAGAGGCCACTATTGAGTAACTCAGCTAGGTAGTCCAGGGTAAGAGGGATGACAGGTTGTGAGGTACTGCCCCCTTTGGACTGGCTCCAGGAGCAGAATCATTTCCATTTCCCTGCGTAAGATTTTCTGGTGCTGGGCCTTCTAGCTTCTGTAATAATGTCTAGGACCTGTTTGCTTAACAAGGGACACTTGTTTGCTTTTAAAGTATTAGCCATGCTGACAGTTTGAGAGTCTGCAAGTCTGGGTGCAGCATTTCCCCCCACCTGGGGTCAAGAAGTCTGAGATCAGGAGAAGCTGCCTGGGAGGGTGTAATGTCAGGCTGCATAGTAAGGGATACCAATGCTGTTTGGTCCAATCTGGAGCAATGAGGATGGCCTTTGGTCTCTCCTCCCTTATCTTGATCAGGACCTTGGGAATCAGAGGCAAAGGAGGAAATGCGTATGCAAAGAGGGAGTTCCAGGGGAAGGTCAAGGAATCCACCTTCCATGCTAGGTGGTGACACTCCCTGGTACAGAATTTCTTCAGCTGGTGGTTGAGGTGTGAAGCAAAGACATCCACCTCCGGAGTTCCCCACTTCTGAATGACTTGCAAAAAGATTTTTCTGTGGAGCTGCCATTCGTGGGGGTCCAGGTAAGTTTCTACTTAGGTGGTCTGCCAGGGTGTTGTTGATCCCTGGTAGGTATTGGCCAATTAGGTGTAATCACATGGAGGAGGCTGTCAGCCAGAGGTTGGTGGCTAGCCCGCACAGAGGGTAAGACAGGGTCCCTCCCTGTTTGTTGATATACCACATTACTGTGGTGTTTTTTGTTTTGATAAGGAGAACCCCTGGCCTGAGATGGGGTTTGAAGGATGTCAGAGCCTTTTGTGCTGCCAGAATTTCCTTCTAATTGATGTGTAAGGGAAGCAGCTAGGCACCCCCAAGACCTTGGCTGCACCTGCCTGCTAGGTGCGCATCCCAAGCAATGTCCGTGGCGTCGGTGGTGATGGTCTGCCCAGTACGGAGGAGGAGGAGGATGAAGGGAAGACCCTTGTTTTTGGCACAGGCTCCTGCCCACCAGAGAAACTTGGCCCTTATACAGGGGATCACAGGGAAAGAGGTCTCTTGAGGCTGAGAGTGCTGACACCAAAGGTTCTTTAGATACCACTGAAGTTTCCTCATGAGAAGCCTGGCCAAAGAAATTAGAAGGATGCAAGATGACTTGTACCCCAAGGCTTGCAGAAACTTCCTCTCAGTGAGGTGACTCCTGGAAGCCAGCTGGGTAAAGTAGAGAGGCAGGAAGCTCTGCTTTTCTGGGGATAGGAAGGCCATTTGGGATGCTCTGTCCAGCAGTGCTCCCAAGAAAATAATCCTCCTGGAGGGTGTTTGCTTTGATTTCTTCTTATTGATGGTGAATACTAGGGAATTTAGGAGGGTTTTGACAAAGAGAAGGTCCTGGAGTGGCTTTTCTTTGCACTCTGCCTGAATGAGGCAGTTGTCCAGATAAGGGTAAATCTGTATATTTCTCTGTCTGCAAAATGCTATTGCCGGGGCTAAGCATTTAGTGAATACTCTGGGTGTAGTATATAAGCCAAAGGGTAGCGCAACAAACTGAAAGTGTGAGGCTGCTCTGAAAAGCATAAGGAATTCCCTTAAGGGGATGTGGAGGTAGGCATCTTTTAGGTCTAGGGTCACTAGCCAGGCATTTTTTGCCAGTATAGGCAGAAGCTGCTGCAAAGTTAGCATTTTGAATTTGGGGACCGCTAGGCAGGTGTTCAGAATGGATAGATCCAGGATGAGGCACCCTCTTTTCTGGGAAGAAGGAATAGTCTAGAATAAAAGACTTTGCCTGTTTGATCTGAGGGGACAGGTTCTACTGCCCCCTGGGATATGAGAGTTTGGACCTGTTTCAATGCCTCCACCCACTGGTTTAGAGGTAAGTCTGGGTACACTCTTGGAATTGGGAGTTCGTTGAAAGAGAATTTGTATCCCTGAAAAATTATCTTTAAGACCCACTGGTCTTTTGTTACAGAAAGTCAATTTTTTTTGCAGAGGGAGAGCCTTCCTCCTAGCTTTTGGTGAGTGAAAGGAGAGCAGAGGGGGGAGAGGGAGTCATTGAGAGTTTTTGCCAAAGGATGGCTTAGAACTCCCTGCCTTTGGGGCGGACGTGGTCCACTGATTGGTTCTCTGCTGCCCCTAGGATAGGGGCCTGGGTGGTCTGTTCCTGCGGGGCTTACCTTGGCCCTGTCTGCTAGGTGCAGGGAAGGACTGGTGCTTACAGGAAAAGTTCCTGCTGAACCTGGGAGGTTGAACCTGAAAGAAATCTTTTACTGTTTGCATAGATTTTGCTTTGTCTTCCGTCTTTTTAAGCACCTCTTCTGCTTTTACTCCAAAGAAGCGGTCCTTATCCAGGGGTGCATCAATTAATTTAGACTTGACATGATCCTGGAGAGGTTGTTCCTTCAACCATGCATGTCTCCTACTGACAGATCCTGACACTGTTGCCCTGCTTGAGGCTTCTAGGGTGTCATATCCACAGTGTAATGAGTGTTTGGCCACTTGACAAGTAGAGTGCAGTAAATCTGCTAACTCTTTCGAACTGGCAGTCAGGAAAGTTTGAACTCTCTTGTTTTAATAGCTCCAAAGTGTGTTGTTGATATTTTAACATATGGAACTGACAGTTGAGTGCTCTGATAGCTAAGGTTGCAGAAGTGTATACTTTTTTACCCCATCTGTCCAGAGCTCTAGAATCCTTGTCAGAAGGAATACGATTTTTGGCAGAACTAGTCTTAGCTCCTTTAGGTCCCTGTGTAATGACCTCTGGATCTGCAGTAGGATTTCTGTACAGTATTTGTGAGAATCCGGTACTTTCTAATACCTGTCAGGTTTACTGGGAGCAAGTGGGAGGGTGTCAGGGGCTAAGCTGGATTTATGGAAAACATCATCCACCACTTATAAAATAGGGGGGATGGCCAGAGGTCTGTGCTGGGGCAGGTCCAGAAACTTTTAGTAATTTCTTAGACTGGGGAAATCCTGAGATTCCCATTGGAAATGTTCCCTGAGGGTGCGAAGGGTTTCCCCAAAGGAAAGGTCTTTTGGTGGGAGGCCGACGGAATCGATTCCTCTGCATCTGAATCCTCATAAGCAGTCAAAGTTTGTTGTTCCTCTTCAAAATCTGAATAATCAGATTCCTCAGAATCCTGTTCTGTCATAATTTCAGGAGAAGGGTGTCTTTTCCTTTTAAAAGTTGTGGCCTGACTACCCCTGATAACGGAGATTACATCCTCTGCCATTATAAGCATTTATGCTTGGGGTGGTGGAGCAGGAGCAAGACGGTGGCTAGAGGCAGATTTTCTAGGGGTGGTCTGGCTTCTAGGCCTAAGAGTAGCCATTGGTCTAGATTCATTAGTGCAAGAGGCCTCCTCGGAAGCTGGTGCCTGCATCGTGGCTCTGGACCCAACCCTGGCAGGGACAGCCAAAGGCTGGGAAGACGAAGAAGACTTCTGCGGCATACCGGACTCCGAAAGGGTCTCAGTAGAGGCCTGTATAGATATCAAATCGGGCATAAGGGGCTGCAAAAGTGCCTCACTGAATTCCCGAGAACTGATGACCTGCTTAGCTGTAGAGTTGTCTGAAGGCTTAGTCTTGTGTGGTCTGTCTCTATCTCTGCATTTTTTTGGAATGTTCACGGATTGTTGGCTGATGGATGACATTTCAGAATGCAAAGACGGAAGGCAAAAATACCTGTCTACAATAAGTGCTATATGGCAAATAGTTCTTGCATTAAAGAGGGCACAGAACCGGCAAAGGGGGATGTCGTGGTATGGGCCTAAACAAGGGATGCAGTATGAATGGAAGTCTCGGTGTGGGATCTGCTTTCCACAGGTGCGATAATTGTTAACTTTTTCGGACATTGTTTAGTGTGAGAAAAAAGGATCCCCAACAGGGTATTTAGCTTTAGACATTTTCAGCTGTAATTCAAACTCTGGTAGCAGCCAACTGGCACACTTGCAAACTACTTCTGTTACAGGCCCCATGGCAAGAAAAACTGATGTAATGGCGTCGGCTGCCTTGCTTTATAGCACTGATGACCTGACGTCAGACTACAGGTGATAGCCGATGCAGAAAAATATTGACTTTGGTATTCGCTCCGGCCGAGGGCTACCACAGCAGGGATAAACCACAGGTGATGACTGCAACAGTGAAACATGAAGAACATTTACAAGAACACTAAGGGAAGGGAAGAAGTAAGAAATTAGAGAAGGAGAAAGAGAGACAAGCCCTATTTCTAGAAGCCCTTTTTCACTAAAGTTAATTTTTTAACTAGCTAAGGGTAGGAGATAGAAAAAAAAAAGAGAAAAAGAAAAAGGGATAGAAATTTGGAGCACTTATGTACCACAAAAGTACTGAAAGATTCCCTGGAGGGAGTTCGGTAACAGACCCCACAGCTGTTCAGGCGAGCGGCAAATGAGATCTGAGGGGTGGAGGGAGAGTGAGGCGTGAAGGGTTGGACAAGAAGAGCTCAGCTTTCAGCTCCAAGGCTGGAGTATATGACTGAATCAGATCAGAAAACGTATCTGAGACCCACAGGTTTAAGACCAAATGAAGCAACTTTAGATCTAAAGCTATAGCTGCTGGATCAGGTCTGGGAACAGTGTACAAACAAAAAGTCTTTTTCAGGGCAGCTGGCTGTCAGGAAACACACACACACCTAAATATACATACACACACACACACACACACACACACACACACACACACACACACACACACACACACACACACACACACACACACACACACACACACCAAAGCTAACGGAATGGGTGCAGGTTCTGGAAATTCCTTTTGTAATGGCTCCTGGTGTTTTCTGTGGGACTGAGAACCACAGTGTTCTCCCACTGAAAACACTGGCACATTCTATACATAATCTCAGAGAAAGAGATCACCACACAGGGACAGTCAGAAACTGAGCTCTCTTCTGAGTCTCAATCAGAAATGAAGAGAAAATATTGTATCTGTCCCTTCATTTTCTATCCAGATTGAGAATCTTGAATCTCTTCAAGAAATCCCTCTTGCTTTTACTCAAAACTACCTTCCAAGAAGGGTTAATAGCCTGAATTAAACCCTGAGCCAGAACCAGTAAGCTACTGCTGTCTAAGGAAATTTGAAGAGGAGTAGATACATGTTTAGTTTACTGTTTCTTTTTGATAGGAAAAATGGGAACAGCGCTACCAATGACAGCAGCAGTTTCCACAGGGATGGGCATAATATTCTGACAACTCTTATATATCCCTGGCGCTCTGACGTCAGGGAAGAAGCGACAGCAACTGACGCTGGACCAAGACTTTGGAATTCAGGATGACTGCGGGACCACCTGATGGCAGGATAACCCAAGTGTGATGACTGCAGCAGGGTAACACGATGAACATCAGGGAAGCCTTCCCTGTTCCCTCTCTCAGGACCAACAAGAGTGATCTGCCTTCCCACTGGGAGGACACCAACAGCCACAGAGGTTCCATAGTAGCTGTACGTGTTACACCACAGAGATCTGGAGTAAAAGACAAGTGGTCTAAGGTATACAAATAATGGCCACAGCAGAGTCACCCACCTATGGCTGATGCAAAATGCTAGCCTGCTGTTACAGCAAAGGCTGTCTACTTAACGTTTTGATTTTGTGGCTGGAAGATGGACTGACCGTGAAACCAGCAGACTTTTCTACAGTCAAGCCAAAAATGGTGCCTGGGGGGAAACAAGCAGAAAATGCTGGTAAAAACAAAAAGTCTTTAAACAGCACTTTTTTCATAGACAAACGCAGTAAAAAGAACTTTAAAAACACATTGCTAGCATGACAAAGTAAACAAAAGTTCTCTACAAAACAGAAATGGTTTTCAGTTACTTAAAACAACTTTTAAAATGAAAGGGAAAAGAGCAGCACTCTGTTTAAAAAGTACAGTGCAGGCTCAAGACAGTCCATTACTCAAATGTCTAGTTTAAAATAACCTTCCTGCAGAGGAAAGTATTACTAATACACAAAATTATTAAATGGAAGGTTTCATCCTTGAAGGGAACTTGTCTGCACAGCAAAGGAACAGCACAAACTAACCAGCTATCCCCAATAGCCTCAGAAGAGAGTACTCTTCGGTGGCAGTAAAGCTCTGAAGGGCCTAGCACCAAAACCTGTCTTTTAAGTTAGCTGGGCTTGAGATGCTTGATAGTTTGGATGAATGAATGGTATTCTGAGGCTTTGGAAGCTGGATGGCTGCTACAACTTTGGCAGGGTATAACCCATAAAGCTAAGGCTACTGAAGCCATGGTCAATACGATGAACATAGCAAGTGCAGTGCTGCAGAATTTGATTCTAAAGACATTTGGTGTAGCTTGTGAGTTGTGTCTCAGGCTCTATGAGGAGATTTTTTTTTCATGAAGTTTAGCTGCAAGGGGAGTAAATGTCTGGAGCTGGAGAAGTTTGCAGAGTTGGTATCCTAGCAGCAGGTTTGATTTATTTAATGGATAGCCATTTGGCTTTTTCCTAGGGTGATACAGTGATGCTCACAGAGGGATGAGTCTGTAATGAATTGGCAGAAGCAGTTGGAGATTGTCTGCAGCTTACTTTATTTACAGTCCATGCTCATGATAAGTCAGTGTGCCCCTTCAACTCAATGACTTCTAATCCACCATTTTGCAAGAATCAGCTTGGTAACTGCGGTGGTGGTGCTGAGGTAGCGTTGTTGCCTCACAGTAAGACGTTGTCCTGTTTGATTCTCAGCTAAAGCGCCTTCTGTGTGGAGACATGCGTGAATGGGCATACCTTCATTGAAGGTTGTGCATCAGGGCTGGCAACTCGGCATGTAAAAATCTACTGCCAATCATTTGCGGACCAGAGTTCCGCTGTGGCGACCCCTAACCGGGAAAAGCCGAAAGACACAACATCATCATCTTTCAGCTTGGTCTCAAATAACAAGTAAAAGTAAACCATTTTAGCTTTAAATCTAATACTATTTCCTACTGAGCAAGTAACAAGTGCATAAACTCAAAAATGTAATATAAAATACTTACAGCCACAACCCCAATACTTCCTTTATTATCAACTTGAAAAAAAAAACACCCAAGTTGACCTAAATAAATGGGGCAAACTAAAATAAATGCAAAAACTTGACAAAATACCCCATAATCAAAAATATTCCGAATGAATTTATGATGTGTACTTATCAAACAATAATTTTGATGAAATTAAGGAATCATATTTCTGACAAAAATAAATGTATAAATTCTTATACATAATGAAAAATTCAGCTTGTCTGATGAAACTACACAGATATGAGGTCAAACGGGTTCAAAGTTCTCAACTTAAAGGTCACAAGCTAAATAGCTCAAGCTGCAAATATTTTGACAAAAAAAGTTATGTACTTACCATAATGGCATATATGGGTGATCTATCTCCATTCCCTTCAGCTTTGTAGCCACAGAATCAAGTAAGTTGGGCCCAACAACTTTACCCAGAAATCTAACTTCTCCAACCCAAAAATGTTGCAGTCCCTTCCCAGCTTCACGTAAAAGTGCTACTCTGAATAAGGAAACTAAAAGAAAGACGGCATACATAATTCCTCAGAACCGATCTTGGTTTGGCTACTTTGCCCGAGTTACAGAGAATCTGCTGCATTTAGAGCCATCTGCTGCTGCTGCTTCTTCTTCTTTCAGCTTTTAAAAGAAAGAAAAAAGTACCATTTTGCACTTCTGGTGATTACTTTTACCATAATTCATAAGAATCCAGTATTTGTTACATTTCTCACACTTTAGTAGTGTTTCAAAGCTGAACTGTCTCCACTACTGCTGTAGTACTTAATTAAATTGTCTGCTAGTTTTACAGGACTCTAGTATCTAGATTGTATGGCTTCCCTGCATTTAAACTCTTTGCATTAAGATTTTTTTCTGACTGCACTCTTGTAGAAGAAGTGTGCTTTAGCAAACCCTACTGAGTTGGGGTCTGCTGGCTTAAAGCTTACTGTGTGTTTTCCTGACTGGTCTGTAGGCCTTGCTGTGGTAAAACTTGATTTTCTGATTCTATATAAGCTCAGTGTTTGTGCTAGGCTGCTCTCCACACAGCAGCAGTTAGCAGTGCCTTTTACAAATGCAAATGCTTTCAAATGAAAATTTTCCCACTAACTATCGTTGCAACCTTTTCCAGCCCCCCTGCTGCTCTAGGAGCATCTGAGTTGCATGCAGAGCAGCTTTGCCTAGTTGGATAGCTGCAGTAGTTCACACTGAGTATAGCATCTATTCTTCGTTCATTTGCCAACATCCCAGTCCAGTTAATCTAACAACTCTTCTCTCGGGTTAAGCCCATAGTAAAAAAAAATCTGAAACCATGGACAGGCACATTCCTGCTCTCTTGGTGGCCAGCCTGGTGGACGTGGGCATCCTGATACAATGCAGCAATTGCCTCATGTATACTGACAACCACTTAACCCTGAAACAAACACAGTATGTGACAGACACAGTTACACTACGAAAATTGTGACATGACTCTCACATGGTGACAACTCAAATGGCAAACAGCATGTCAGCACAAACACATAATTTCCCCTCACTAAATAAGGTCTCAACACATAAATCCACATAAGCGGAGGTACTCACAAGTAACTTACCAAAACCTCAAGAGGCCTCCACTACATTGCCATCAGAAACCACATGCAAACAAAATCAAGTCAACACTAATCAATTAACATAAAACTACACATCACAGTATCTCCACAGGCAAGTCCCCAAGGTGAAACATCATACATTCAAACATCTTGGTCATGCAAGACTCCATCATGAGACATATGGACACCCCCCAACCAGGCTGGATAAAGAGATTGTTACTGTCAGTTGCCTGTCAGAGACCAGGATTCACCAGATCATGTGCGCATGCAGGTCACTCAACCACAAGTACTGGTATGACTCAGTCATAGTCCATGTGGGTGTGAATGACCTCAGATTTGCTTCCCTGGACTGTATGAAGAAAGACATGTTGCAGGTGAGTATAAGCCTCGGACTGAGCAGCATAATACTCTCACCAAGAATGACACCACAATACAAACAGAACATGACTGACTTCAGTAACTGACTTAGTTACTCATGTCATTCCAAGGGGATCCAGTATTTGTCTGCCTGTGATGACATGATCGACAGACCACACCAACATAACACATTCATCTTATGCTAAACTAAATGTACTACATCTCAGTTTTAACAAGAAACTGCACTTCCTGGAAGCTCTCCTCGTCCTGGAGAATGCTGATGTCTGTCCAGTTAGAGACATGGCTCAAGGCTGCGGGAGAAAGCACTGGGCAGTGGCAGGCTATGCCTGCACACATTGAAAAAAAAAAAGGAGAAAGTGTTTCCATTTACATAAAACAATCAGACCTCAAGACTGGTCAAGCAGGATGACTCGCCTAAGCTTCTCCAAATCCAGCTGACAATAGGCAAAATCCCCCACCATATTATCGTTAGCTGCAGGTCCCAATCATGAACCATGAAAAAACATTTCATATACCTGAAATTACTAGAATCACTTACTATTCAGCCCAACACTACTCCTGGGCAATTTTAACTACCCCTCCATTAACTGGGAAACATACACAACCACTAACACAGGCTCAGAGATTTCTCAACTTTGTCAATGGAAATGCTCTGGAACAGATGGTCTGCACTCACACTATTGGCCTAAATATCCTCCTTTGTACTACAACAAACATGGGAAAGGGAAGCACACCCCACCCCCCATAATGTATTGAATCATAAAGTGGTATCGAACACCTATAAAACCGTAAAACCCTAAAGAATTCTTCTAAGTCAAACTACCTTTATTAAGTGATACCATAGGTAATGTTAAAGATCTCCCAACCCCAAAACACAGAGGCCTATGTAGAAGGACACAAGAATGCCTTACAGACATTTAAACAACTGCATAGAAATGTCAGTACCTGACTGAACTAAACCCAGGTCTAGCCAGAAAAACAATTAACCCTGGTGGACCCCTGGCATAAATAGACCTCTCAAGCAAAGGATAACCACAAAGCATTTTTGAGTTATGTCCGAAATCTTAAGGGAAACACTGAACAATGTGCTGAGTTGGCACTACCTATACTTAGCCAGAAAAAATAGCAAATATGATGGTAAATAAAATCAAATTTCATTTCACCCCTCATCACCTCAGTCCTCCTCATCTTTGCCTATTATCACAAAAGAACAGGTCATCACTATTCAATCTAAAGCTAGAAACATTGCATCAATGGGCCCTAATAGAATCCCAGGATGCCTATTAAATAGCTTGAAACATGACCTACCAGACCCACTCGGATCTCTACTTAGCCTACACTCTCCAGACAGACTTTGTTCTAGTAGAGTGGAGGACAGCAACAGTCATCCTTCTGCACAAGGGGGAACCATCAATGATCCCAGGAAACTACTGACCCATAAGTCTGACTAGCCTCATATGCAAAGCTAATCATGGACTTTAACAATGATATAGGAAAATTCCAGACTCCAGACCTGACCCAGTTCAGCTTCATCAAGGGCAGGTCCTACCTCCTCAATTTAGTATACTTCTTTGAGAAGGTCACCAAGGCCACGGATGAGGGTAAGCCAGTGCATACCGCTTACCTTGACCTGGTCAAGGCATTTGACACAATACCCCACTTGAAAATCATAGATAAATACACAAAATTGGGCATAAACCACTACATCACCAGCTGGATAATCAAATGGCTCACAGATAGGACACATGTTATTACAGCGGGGTAATCCACATCCAGCAAGAGGCCAGTCACCAATGGAGTACCAAAGGGCTCAGTGCTGGGCCTCCTCCTGTTTGGGATATGCTTCTCGGATATCAAGGCAAATGTAGACAGCCTTTGGCTGACCAAGTTTGCTGATGACTGCAAGCTGGGGAAATCACTGACAGCCCCAAAAGCTGTTGATATCCTACAGAAAGGACCAACATAAAACTAATGACTGGTGTCAGTGCCATGGCCTCAAACTAAATGCGAAGAAGTGCATAACAATACCTTTCGGGAAATCAAATATCCCTGCAAATTGCAACACTGATAGCACCCACCCAACAGTGGGACCAGTGGTGAGAGATCTGGGTACTCAGATAATCTGAACTTTGACCACCACGTGTCCACGGTGGTGAGGAAACTCTTCTATGGGGCTCAGCTTATAAGTAAGGGCATGACATCCAGATCGAAGGATGTTATAGTACCACTGTACTTAGTCTTCTGACCAAGTACAATGCACCCTTTGCCATGTACCTCTACAGGCACCTGCAACAATTGAAGCATCCTCAGAGGTTTCTCACCAAAAGAAATACAGGGCATAACCAACATGTCAAATGTGGACTGATTTAAAGTCCTATCACTTTATTCAGTTTCCTACCGATTACTGAGGGGTGATCTACGCTTGACCTATAAGGTCTCTGACCCATTCTTTATGAAAATGTTGCACATTCGCAAAACTAATTGCATGAGGGATACCCACTCCACTGATGTAAACCTGATCTCTGACATGAACAGATCATGCTGGAGACATAGATATGTGTCTCAGAGACTGCTCCTCCTCTGGAATATGCTTCATATTCACATGAAGCAGAGCCCTTCCCAGACCACCTTCAAGCTCAATCTGGACCAATGAATGGGAAATTGCAAATTCACTCCTGGGTTGGCACCGATGTCCCTTATTGACAGAGGCATCTGTAAAAAAATTGTCAAAACCCCACTTGCTTACCCTTGTCATCTTTCCTCTAGAGATAGAAATTGGGTAAAACTTGCTAGGCTTGTAAGGGCTGATGAGACATTAGCCTAGTAATCTCCTATGAACAACAGAACAGCCATCCTCTCTCAGAGCTTATACCACACTGTTGTGGGAAAAGGCAGGTAGATACGTCTAAAAGGATGTTTACAGACTACCCATTAGTATCATTATGGCAAGTACATAACATTCATAACAAAGGTGATCATGTCCATCACCTTCAACCACTAGGACAAATTCCCAAGCTTATATCATATTCTTGGCTAGTATTAAAAAAAAAAAAAAAAAAAAAACTTTTCACAGAGGATGGGAGCTCCAAGAGAAGATCTAGATCTAGGCATGGTAATCATGTCAAGGTTCTAGTGTCTAGCAAAACTATGCAGAAATACCCATTCCACAGTTGTACAAATATCATCTAATGAAGAGTGCTGTAATATACCATTACAGGATGATACTGTCCTGACTGAATGAGAAGTAAGCTTAACTGAGAGTTTTACTGTATTTTCTATAACAAAATTTCATGCCGTCTGGCAACCAAAAAGGCAATATTACTTGGAAGACTTCAGATTTCAGCTTGTCTGCAGCAGACAACACAAACACTTAAGACGTCTTTCTGACTTTGTCCTACTTAAAAAAGAATCACAACTGCCTGTGGACAGGGCATCATAGTTATGCATTTTGGAAAGAACACAGTTAAAATAATATATAAATTCCAGGTAGATTTTGTGGTTACGTCTGCCATAAATGTATGAATAGCTTTCCCAGACGCTCTGCCTTTCTGGAAAATAAGGTAGGGGGCTCATCCATCTAGTTAAAGAAACGTCTTCCACAAAGAAAGCTTTCCGTGGTAAGAACTTAAGATCTGCATTACAAGCTGGTTCAGAAGGAGGTAAAGTAAGCCCTCCCCCCAAAGAATGAAGTTCCACTTACAAGGAGGAGTGGGATCCTTGAAGTAAGATGTGAACTGAAAGATTCCTTTAAGAAAGGTTTTACAAACGTTGAGGCAAGTTAAACAGTGCTTTCAAACACATTAATGTAAATTAGATATAACAGGCCAATGAACTTCAATGGACTGCAACTAGACCCAGTATCAAGAATGTAAAAAAGGTAATTTAAAATAGCTGAAGTGAGGGCAGAAAATTATCTATTAGTCCCTTAGCAGTCATCTACACCACAAATCAGTACCACTTGTTCTATCTTCTTTGTATGTCTAGGCAGAAAAAATGATTTAGATGAGTATGGTGACCATGAGAAGGAATGACACCCTGATCATCGATGTAAGTGGAGATAATATCCAGTTAGACAAAGAGAGTGAATACCCAGATGAGGCTCGCTGGTTGGGTGACTGAAGAGGGATACAGAAACCTTTAGATGCAGAGGTCTCTCCAAAAGACATGGCCATAACAGGGGAACCAGTCTTCCTGGGATCAAAATGGGGCTATTAAAATAACTTTGGCCTTCCAAAAAGTTGTTTTCAGAATGAATCTGGGGGTAAGAGGAAAAGCATATAACAGACCAAGATGCCAACTCCAGACTACAGCATCCTTGAGCCATTTGCCCAGTAGGGATCTCAGGGGAAAAAAAAACTGCTGCATTTGGTATTGGTTGGGGATACAAATAGGTCACAGCAACTCTAGTCCTGTGAGAGGTGCTTCTGCTCTACTGCTGGACTGTGGATGCAAAGCTCAACAGAAGGAAATTATGGAAATGTCTAACCTGAACATTGTTAATAACAGTCAGAAGAGAGTCACTGAGCTGAAGAACAATGAAAAAAAAAATAATTAGAAAATATGCTTTGTCAATGAAGATCCTAGATTCTCTTTACATATGCCAGCTGAGCAAATAGCAACATGTTGGCAATACACATCTGGTGATTGGGGGGGGGCATGAATCATTGCTAGATTGGGGAGAGTTGAAGGTCAGGATAAAGTCTTGGTGCTAAGATAACTTCAGCCTGTGGTCCCTAAGGCCTAATGGTCAAAGAAGATGTGCAAGGCCACCTCAGATCTGCAAATTACACCAGAGTAGATTTTCCCTGAGATTCTTAGTTGTCTAAAGTTTTTTCCTCACTGTAGACAAACCTGGAGCTTAAAAGCTCTTAAGCATTTATGAAATACTCTAAAATATTCCCATTCCATATTACTAACTTCCTATTAAAATGTTACCCAATGGCTACAAGAGGCAGGATGAGAACAAGAGCTGATTATGATACAACGTACCATCAAAAAATCCTACGCACTGAGCTGTACCTTGGTAGATTAACTTATGGCTTCCATATTCTCTAACTTATCACTATTAGACCTAAACAGATGGCATGTTTTGGAATCTATAAGAATGATGCAGTTCCTTCCCAGATACTATTTGCATGTCAACTTGTTTACAACAGTGGCAGCCGCAATCTTCCCAGTCATCGCTAAACGATGACTCCGTAAAGGTCTTTCAACCTGCAAGAAATGTTAACGCTTGATTTAAAACCATACTCAATAACTGAACTTCACAACATTTCATTAACTGACCATTCTATTTCACCCTCCAATTCCAACTACTGGAATAAAGTGTTATCAGCAAAAATTATTACTGTAGATAGGGTCCTGGTTTGGAACAACTTTAAAGTTCAAAGTACATTGTCAGAGTTGATTTTTACCAAATACATGACTAAGTGAAATGCTTCCTTAACCCTGAACAAAATGATTTCCACTAGGACACTTCTATACGTCACTAGTTCTGGAGAATTGAAGCATGTATTGAGACTGTAAATCTGTTTTTGTAATTAATTATAAATCTCTTAACTAATGATTTAATACATCATAAACTGCACTGTTCATGTTTTCACAGTAAAATGAAAACACAGTGCTTAATCTGGCCCTTCTTTAATTTACTGTCCTATGTGTAAAATATGCAAAAGGACATTTCTTGGAAAGACTGGTCTCAAAATCCTTTTAAATTAACTAAGGCAGTCAGAACTAAAAAAATATTCCTGAGAGATCTGTACTTAGAAGAGTTGCATAATTAACTCTTAGCCTAACTTATGTTGATTTTTTTAAGTTATTTAATATACTCTTACATAAAAGAATTACCATTTTGTATTGTTACTGATTTCTTGTTTTCATTCTGCTATATGTTCATGGAATTTAGTTTCAATGAAAGAATGAAAAGCAACTTATTTTGACATCCTCTGGAATGTGAAATGATGTGCTGACTCTACATACCAAATTACCCATGATGCTGTCTGGGTTTGAAACTTGTTACTGGCACATAGTACACACCCCCAGCAGATGGACAAAGACATACTGTTTCTATGTCTAGCAGTACAACATTAATGGCGTTACATGATTCTACATCCTTTTCTTTGATATACTGACCAAATGTTTCAGAGTCAAAGAACACACTTTCCAGCACCACATTATTGGCTTTACGCTAAATAACTTGAACAGAGTTAAACATAAGATTTTTTTTTTAATTTATTATTACAAAAATATCCCCAACGAAGTATAACACTACTACAGGAGTGTGAGGAAAAGCAGACATCTGCTAATAAAAGACTTGCAATTTCCAATGCTTTTCTTACTTAAAAATGATACATACAATCAATAAACATCAGTAGTATGCAAAACTACTTGCTGAAATGAATCCCCCTTATCCGCAATGCAACTATGTGGTTTCAAAACCTAACTGCAAACAAGTAGCTTGTCATTTTCCCAATAAAGATCTTGCACATACAGTACAACGGCAGCATTATTTTTAAAAGTTCCATGCGTTTTAAAGAAAGTGCCAGGAAGTGAGAGATTAACCTGCATTTTCCAGTTAACTGCACAACATAAACATTTAAGTACCATTTACTATAATTAACATAGCAATGTTCTCGGTCAGAACTTAATTAAACAATAGCTTGTTTGACAAGAATAAAAGTTGCTGGAATGAAGCTTAAAAAAACAATCCAGCCATTCTCTTAAAACTGCCATTTTATCTCAGCATTTTAAGGGAACCATTTTACTATCATCTGGCCAACAGTGATGCAATTAACTGTCACCACCAACACCAGATGGAATTCCAAATAAACATCTGCTTAACGCTCATATGTTGACTTGACAGTATCCTTACACCAGTCAACAGATGGGTGTCTCACTAGACACAGTCACTGATGTTAGGTCGTGCTCTCAGTGTTGTCTGTGGTAGTTTAGATTCCTACGTCATGCTGTAACAGTGCCATCAGTAGTGCTTGTTTGTATGCTGGTAGTATGGGGTGAAACAGGCAATACTTCCATTTCAGACTCATGTACAATGATCACAGCATCACCACTAACATTTATAAGACACTGGGCCTGAAAAAGAAAACAAAAACAGAAACAGTGTGCTTCACTCAAAAAGCTACACATTTTTTCAGCATGTAAACAAACAGCAGCACAATATTTCAAGTTATATCTCCTAAATGATTTCAGCAATTCAGTTAGTTAATCAGTAGCAGGACTTAACAACTACAAAGTGAAAAAAGAAGTTATGTACTTACCATAATGTTCCATGTGTGCTTTCAGTTTTCATTCTTCCTGAACGGATGGGCTCAGATCTGACACTCAGATCCGACCTGACTGTTACACTAGCTCGTGGCTACCAACAAACTATCATGCTCCTGTCCTACCCACAATGCACTATGTCTAAAAATCGCTCGGATCCTATTTACAGCTTGAGAGAGAGAAGGAAAGAAACTATAAAAAAAAAACTGCCATAACTGGAGTTCAACACAAGGATATATTGTGTCCCTAAAAGTCTCATTCCTCCAGAAGTCATTTGTGAGAAATGGAGGGGGATGGAAGGTAGGGAGTTGAGGAAGAATGAAAATGGACAACACAGATGGAACATTATGGTAAGTAAATAACTTCTTTATCTAATGTAGTCAATTTTCATTCATTCATCAACAGGTGGGACAGAGTCCCCAGCTACCTAAATTTCTGGGTGGACTCTAAGGAAGGATATTCCTGAGTAAGGTTAAGCCAAAGCCCGCTCTTCTCGAGACCAGATCTAATTTGTAATGAGTGATAAAGGTGTGAGGATTTGACCAAGTAGCAACAGCACATATATCGTCCATGGATGCTCTAGAATGGAGTACAGTGGAAGTAGCCTAGCTCTGTTTGAATGAGCCTTTAATGGTTTTGGTAAGGGAAAATTCAATTTGCTGTAGACAAATTAAATGCAATCCGTCAACCATCAGGCTAGAGTTACCTTTGTAACTGATTCTCCAAACTTGTTATGTGCAAAGGAAGTAAACAGCGGGTCTGTCTTTCTAATTTCTTTTGTTCTATGCAGGTTGAAAAGTAATTGTCTATGAACATCCAGTAAGTGCAGCATATAGTTTCCTTAATTTGTAAAGCTTGGGAAGAATACAGGCAGGTTAATGGCTTGATTAATGTTGGATTCTGACACCACCCTGGGTAGGAAGGAAGCACTGGTATGTAAGGTGACCCTATCCTTGTGGAAAATCAAATATGGGGGGTTAGAAGATGAAGTTCTGAAATTCTTCTAGCAGATGTAACTGCAACTAAAAAGACAGTCTTCCAGATCAAAAATTTGAAATCACATTTAGCTGCAGGTTCAAAGGGAGAATGTGTAAAGGCTTCCAGTACCAAATTTAAATCCCATGGTGGTATGGCATCTTTATAAGGAGGTCTAAGTAGAAGGGTACCTTTCAAAAAGGCTTTGCATAGTTTACAGGAAGCCAGGGATGAATTCTGAATCCTCACATGAAAGTTCGACATGGCTGCGAGTTGAGCTTTAGTAGTCGATGAACTAGCACCCTCATTAAATAAACTTGCTAAAAATTCAAGAACAGAATGAATCAGGGCTGAGAAGGGGTCTACCTGATTCTGTTCTTCCAAATAACATATCTTCTCCATTTACTTCTGTAGAGTTTTCTCGTAGAGGGCTTATGGGAAAATAACCATATCGAATGGACAGGCAAAGACAGCATAGGTTGCCTGGCTATTAGTGGAACTGGAGAAACCATGCAGTCAGTTTGAGATTTAAAATGTCCAGGTGAACCATGCCTGCCAGTTAAGACTGGAGGTCTGGAGTTGGATCCACATTCCAAGGTGGGTACAGAAGATGAGTCCAAAGGAAGGGGAACCAAATTTGTCGAGGTCAGTAAGTTGCAATGAGGATGACTTTGCTCTTCAACCTGGCTGCTCTCTGAAGGAATTTGGGAATTAAAGGAATTGGGGGATAAGCGTACAGAAAGACCAGGGGGCCAACTGTGGAGTACAGCCTCCCTCGGTGACTCTCCCGGTGGGGGGATTAGGCAAAGAAGCTGCTGCACTTGTTGTTTAGGGGAGATGCAAAGAGATCGCAGAAAGGCTGGCCTCGCTGATTGAAAATTATGTCTGCCAGTTTGTTGTTGACAGACCACTCATGAGGTAGCAAGATGGACCTGCTCAGTTTGTTTGCTATCACGCTGGACGTCCGCTGTATAGGAGTTGAAATTAAAAAGCGGTTGGAAGAAATCGCCCATTGCCACACCCACAGGGCTTCTTGACACAGGGGATAAGATCTGGTTCCCCCTTGTTTGTTGATGTAGCAAACTACTGTCATGTTGTCCATTTGGATCACAACTGTTCTGAGAGGGAGACAGTTTTGAAATGCTTGCAACACCAAAAGCACTGCTCTCATTTCCAGAACACTGATATGTGAGTTGGCCTCTTTGGAGGACCAAGTGTCTCGGATTGTCTTCCCCAGAAAATGCCCACTCCAACCCACCCAATCTGGGAAGCATCCATGGTCACTATGGCCTCTGGCTGAGGGATAATGAAAGAACAGCCTTGCAACAGTTGTTGTGACTGCATCCACCAGAATAGATACTGTTTGAATACCTAAGTTATTCTTACCTTTTCAACATCAGTTGAGAGAGAATTTTCCATTGTGTTTGTAGCATCCATTGCAGGATTCTCATGCAAGATCTTGCTAAAGGAACTAACAGTATTGCCACTGACATTGATCCTAGGGCTTGAAGAATCAACAGGACTGAAATTCTGGTACTGCAAATTATTTTCTTGACCTGATTTATTTTTATTTGTACTCTCAAAAGGGGAAGACATGCTACCATAGATACTGTGTTGAATATTGCTCCTATGAATTCCAGTGACTGAGTAGAACGTAATTGTAACTTGATGTAATTGGTTACTGCAAGATTTGAACAAGTCTGCAACACCTCATCTCATACACTTGTACCAGTTGATGCATGATCTGAGCGGTAATGAGCCAGTCATCTAAATATGGAAACAACCGGAATCCCTGCAGTCTCAAGTGAGCCGCTACTACTGCCATGCACTTGGTGAACACCCTGGCGGTTGCGGTGAGACCACAGGGTAGTACGCTGAACCGATATTGACTGGCTCCCACCAGGAAGTGTAAGTACCTTCTGGATCATCTGTTCATTTTTATGTGATAGTAGGCATCCTGAAGGTCTATCGAGCACATCCAGTTGTCCTTGCTTAGAAAAGGCAGAATGGACTGAACCGTGACCATCTGGAACTTGGTGTGTCAAAACAATTTCCTCAACATACTGAGATCTAAAATCTGTCTCCAGTCCCCTGTTTTCTTTAGCACTAAAAAGAATCTTGAGTACGTTCTGGAGTCTATTTGGTCTGGCGGGACCTGCTGGATGACTCTTTTTTTCTAGCACCTTTTGAATTTCTAGTGCTGCTTCTTCCCTCTGAATGGGTGGAACATCAGGGATTTTCCTGGGTAACGGAAGTGGTAGGGTAAAGGAAATAATATAACCTCTGGTAATGGTTCTCTGCACCCAAGTGTCCTTTATGTTAAGTTTAGCCAGGCTTCCTGGTGCACAGATAAGCGACTCCCGACTGCCTCCAGAGGAATGCAATTGGCCCTCCCTTCAGGAGAGCTGAAAGGGTCTACTGGAAAATGTATCTCTAGACCCTTGATTTTGCAGGCCTCTGCCACAGGGGCGTCTTCTGCCATTATCACTCTCCCCTTTGCCTCTGAGGGAATTACCTCCACATATGTCATGGAAAGGACCCCCGAGACTTCCTGAACCACATCGTTCGACCTCTCTGTTGATTCTTGGAAAAGGCCAGGTGAGGGGCCAAAAAACATACACCCACTGCAGATATGGTCCATCTTTCTCATACCTGTAGAGCATGTCTTTTACTGTAGGGCCAAACAAAGAAGAACCGTCAAAGGAAACACTGACAAATGATGACTTGAAAGATTCCGCAAAATCACACAGGCACATCCAGGCATGCCTCCAGATGGAAATACCTGAACCCGCAACCCTTGAGGTGCCTTCTGCAGCATGTGAGGTGAGCTTCATGGACAAATTTGCAATAGACTGAAGGGCAGTCAACTGTGAGGCCACAGAAGTTTGAGCCTCTGCAGTAGTGGCCCCTGAAAGGGAGTTTGAAAGTTCCTTAATCAAATCCCTTTGCAGTCTTATAAAGGGTGGAAAGTAGTTCAGCGGTCGGAGAGCAAATGTCGCTGAAGCATAAATTTGGTTTCCCAATCCTGTCCAGTGCCCTAGATTCTTTACTGGTGGTATGGACAGTAGAACTCTGTTTTGCGACTTCCTTCTTTGTATGTTGATCATTGCATCAACTGGTACTCCTTTACTCCAATGTTCTCTTCCTACCGGTGCAGCCAGAATCCTGTCTGGTCTCTTGCGGGGATTGGCTCAGTTGGATCAGGATCCTTCCACACCCACTTAGAAACCAAATCACTAAGTTCATCAGTGGGTGGAGTGACCAGGAGGTAGATGGGCCAGTCACAAAAGCTTCCAGAAATACTGACTCTTCCAGAGTTGGATTTTGAGTAGACCAACCACTATTCTGTTTAAGGATCTCAAGCATGTCACCAAATGAGACATCATCAGGTGATGATTTGGAAGGCCCTTCTCCCTCATCGAAGTCAGTATCCTTGGTGACAGACTCCTGGGTGGAGTCCAAATGCCTCCTCTTGCAAGTCCTCTTCCTAGGGACTGCTTCAGTGAAGAGATGACAATTCCTATCTGGGGTGGTCTGGAAGCTTTGGGATGGCTGTCCCCATGAAGTAGAATGCTGAGGATCATGGTGCAGGTCAGGAGAGAAGGAAGTCAACAGAGCCAAGAAAGTGATTTTCTGGCCTGCCACTTCCCTCCACTCCAACAGCCATCTGCTCGAAGTGGAAGCCAGAGCTGAGCTGTTCAACGCTGAAGCTCTAAGAAGAACAGATGGCTCCAAAAACCTTAGAGTCAATCCTATCCCCTTGGATCCGGCCTGGAAGATATGGCTCTGAGAGTCATCCTGATCCAAGGATGTCAGAGCCAGTGCACTCAGAGTAATGGTCAGATCCAAAGACAATGCCCTCTTTGGATCCGACAGAGAAGGGCCTGGAACACTCAGATCTGAGGACTCTTTTAACACCACAGGTTGGGTCAGAGTAGTAACTGTTACTATTGGAGTACTAGATGGATGGTGTTCCTGACCTGAGGTGGCAGGAACCATGAAGACTCCCTTCTGAAATTGCTCCGTGAAGAATCTCATCATACTTTCCACATCTGCCTCTGTGAGGCTTCTGGAGGAACGAAAGGACACCAAAGGAGACTTAGAGTGCTGCTCCAAAAAAGGGAAGGGCACTCTGGAAGGGACTGGACCCATGCTGGGTGAATACACAGTACTAGGGAAGGGGTCAGGATCTGGGGGCTTTGGATCTAAAGTACGTTTTGTTGGCTCTAAAATTGCTGGACTGGAAAGTTACTTGGTCGGATCTCCGAAGACTTTGAATCCAATTTCTCCCTCTTTTTCTTTGGCTTTGAGGATGTAGAAGCAGAAGAATTTATAAATCTGGACCTTTTTGAAGGGTCCTTAGCTTTAATAATTTTAGGAGACTGAACTCCAGATAAGGCCTCAGAGAACTGAGATGGCAACATACCCTTTAAGATTAATTTATTCTTACTCTCAGTTAAAGCCTTTGGATTGAAACTAAGACACATATTGTAATCCTGACCTAGGTGTTTGCAGTGAAACAATAGGCACACAGAGTGTTGGTGTCAGAAAAAGGCATTTTATGCCCACATCTCTCACATTTCTTAAATCTGTTTTTAGGCATAGTGATGGAACTTTTAATAACAAACAACAACAAGCAATGACAATCAGTGGATGAAACGACTAGTAAATAAGATATCAGCTGTTTTTTTTTTGTTAAATCAAGAATAGAAAGAAGGGTTAATTAATCACTAAGAAACTGGAGGGTAAAGCACCCTTGCAGTGAAAAAAGAAACTGGGTAGGAAAGGCCTACCAACAATGGTGGTGTAGATTACACTAACAAGTGTATAAAGGAGTGAATAAAGATAGGAAAACACTTAATGGATAGAATAAACTTTCTAGCAGAAAAGATTTATCAAAAACTAGGGTTTGAAAAATAATATTTTAAAGACAACTGACTTATCTTAACAAGTCTGCCCGAGAGCTGCAGTAGACCACATCTAATTGTGAAAGCAGCAAATGAAATCTGAGGGACATTAAGCATAGTGCATTGTGGGTAGGAAAGGAGCTCCTGAATTTGTTGTTGGCCACGAGCTAGTTTAACAGCCGAATTGGATTCGAGCCCATCCTTTAAGGAATGAATAAAAATTGACATCAGAGCCTTTAACTCTGTCTTATCTTAACACATACACTAACATATCAAGCCATACGTTTACTTGGTGTGACTTACAAAGAGGACACATAGTGCATGTAATTTACCAAGCAACATGAAAATGCCTCCAAAAGGATTCACAGATGTCATTTCCAGTGACACAGATAGACAAAGTCATAATTATGGCCCAGGTGATCTGACTTCAAGTACAGGGTAACCATTTGAAATGTTTGGACACCAAAAGCAGAGCAGCACAGAATATGGAGGATGAATAACTGAAAATCTGGACTTAAACAAACTAAGTTTGGGAATGACACTTGTTGGAATATTTCCTTTTACCTAAGGTATGGTGATCTCAGACTTGGTAATATCAATTAAGAGGGTGCAAGGGGGCTTCCCCTTGCAAAAAAACAAAAAAAAACAAAAACAAAACGAAAGGAGAAGAGCAATGTTCAATATTTATTCTTCTCTTGTATTTTTTTGTCTTTTTTCACTGTTTCAGGATTCAGCACTGGGGGTACCAACATTTCAGGAAAGAGACAAGTAAAGTCTTAGACACCTGCTGCAGCTGGTGTGGAGGCAGAGGAGTTACCCTCCTCACTTTAGGAGGGTGTGAAAGAACATTCCCTTGTAAGATTCCCTATAAAGACCAAAGGCCCCACAGGAGTGCCAGCTTCAAGGGGGGCAGGATTGCCCGGAGAGGTTACTACACTCATGCAAGGAAATGTCATGCCCTCACTGATACCCACTATGTGCTGATCCCTGGATGTTTTACCAGGTATGTGCAGTGGGGATAGGGGCGTAACAGAAAAAAAAAACAACCATCCCGATGGCTGCCTGAATGATGGCCCCTCTTAGTTGACTCTCACTCTGGTGGATAGAGAATGAATGGGCCAGTAGGGCAAGGAGGAGTTCTGGATAAGCAGGCAGTGGTGAGTAAAAATGGCAAAAAATAATTCTCAAAGAACATGTCTGTCTAAATACACCTCATTTGTGAAGAACCCCACAAGATTTGCCAAGCAAAAAAGAACAATTTGCACATACAGTAAACAATCAGTAAACTGCTTCATAGTGTAAATAGCTTCAAACTGAATCCTTGCATGAGTTCATTGATAACTACTTCATTCTCAACAAGCCAAATGTACAGCAGCACACATGCAGACACAACCAGAATCTGTGCCTAAGGTAATTTTATTTAAATCTTTTTAGCTATCTACACCCCATTCACCTCTGCTCATAAACACTATAGATTCTTGAAATCTTACTTAACTGGAAAATACCTCACCCCTCAGTGGAAATAAAAATAAAGTTTCATTGTTTCTCACCATTCCCTTCTTTGTTTTCCTCTGTTTTAAAGAGATCCATAAATACTGCAAATCATTTCAACATTTGTGCTATACTTTACTCAGCTTCCTGTACCACGAGCAAAGCCTACATACAGTTGTCTACATCAAAGCACATTCTTAAAGCACATACATGTTCCTGGTTACTACACCTGGGAGGAGGAAAGAGATAAGAAAAGGACAGCAATTGGTGTCACTGGGAGTATTGAGACAAACAGTATTTATCATATACTTTAGAAGGTAGTTTACATAAATCAAAGACATGCTAACATGTAAAAGATGGAGATACAATAACAATGAAAATGCACATTGGTTCAGTATATCTATACTGACATTAATGAGGTAGGATGTCACTAGGGCAGGAACAGAAGACAGAGGAGGGAGAAGGATATAAATAAATAATAAAGAAACACTTCTGATAGTAGAGAGGTTGACATAGTAGACAGGTAAGATGATGAGGTGGGAAGGAGGGGATATTAGTAGGAGAGGATTGTGGATATAATTCAGTTGGTGGAGCAGTACTGGGGATGAAAGAGAAAGAGACAGGGATAAGAAGGGACAGACAGAGACAGTGAGAGTGTCAGACTGATAAAGAGATCAGAAATGGAAGAGACAGAGAAAGAAACATAGGTTTAGTCAGGCTGGGAGAATAAACATAGCTGTGAGGAACTTAGGTGTTGTTTTTTGATCTGTTTGAAACATGTGGTAATGCTGTCTTGTTTTAGGGTGGGCAGGATGGTGCTTCAATGCTTAGCAACATACACTGAGTAAAGCGAGTTGCATTCACTGTTATATGAGACTTGGTCCTGGTCAAGAGATATTTGCTCTGTCAGCAGAGATTCCTAGGAGAGAAGTATGTTTTGTACTGATAGGCAGGTGTCGAGTTTGCATATTATTTTGTGGGCACTAAGCAGTTGAGACTAAGTAAGGCGATTAGGTAGTTTGAGACAGTGTAGGTGCTTCAGTGCAAGGCAGTGGTGTGAAAGGTTTGATAAGCTGGATGCAAACAGCTATTTTACTGTAGCAAACCTCTAGTTTATTTTTAAGGTGGGTGAAGGTTAGTCAGGATGGGTGCTGCACAGAGAGGTGAAGGGAGAATATAAGATGTTGCTAAAGAATTCCTACAGTAGTTAGTGAGAAAGGGGTGTTTCACTTTTGTTGAGTTTTCTTGATGACTTGACTGATGTGTTGATCATATTTTAAGTTACCATCAATTAAGACACCTAGAGGCTTTGTACTGAAAACTGTTTCAATTGAGGTATTATTTGCTGATGTGATGATAGACTGCTTCTGTGCTGACAGACACTTGGATAAAAGCAGCAGTAATCTGTTTTTTTAGCATTTAAAAGTAGTTGGTAGTCATGTAGCTAGGTCTCAACTGAGGAAAAGGAGCCCTGGGTCATCCTGTGGATTAGCAGTAGACTTAGTGCAGAGCATACGAGCATGGCATTGGTTGTGTACTGTTATTTGATACCGAGAGTAGTGTATGGCACTTCACTTATTTAAATTTATTAACTGGGGTAGACCACTGATCTCTTTGTACAGTTTACAGGTTCAGCCTGGGAGCTTAAAAGAGATTATACAAAATACAAATTTGTAATTTGGCTTACAGTACACAAAGAAATGAATACAGAATCAGTAAACATATAACCTAAAATTCAGACTGAAAAACAACCATAGGGAAGGACATGAGAAGTTGTCAATAGCAGAGCAATTAGGTAAATAGATAAAGAGAAGCCATCACTGTATGGGAAAATAAACAAGTGTGGAAGAAATTAAGTAAAGAGGTAAACAGATCACAAAAGGGTGAGTAAGAATTTAGTACATTAAATGAAAACTTTAAGAGATGATGGGTTAATATACTTACTTAGAATTTAAATTGGGCTTCCGTGCTGCTATGAGTGTGGATATGGGAGCGAAACCCAAAACTATGGCTCCGCTCAATTTAGATAATTTTTTACCTCTACCCACAAAAACCCGAGTAAGTTCACTGACGAGAAGACCCAGCTGGGGACGACGGAAGAGAAAGTTCTCTGGAGACGACAACAGTGTGGATCGACGGACCAGAAAGTAAATGGACTAGTTTTTAACTCGTCTAACTATATTCTTACCTCAGCAGAATGCACCCTGTTGAATAAGGGTCTTTCCTATATTCCCTCAGCAGGTACTAACCTAACAGATCTACTTTTACATCTTAGATTTTTTGGTAGGAATATAGCTTTAAAATTAATGCATTCTAATGAAGGTTTTTTCAATACCGAGAATGGCTCTAGGTTAAAAAGGAAGAGTGTTTTTTGTCCTATTATTCCAACACATGTTGACTGTTTTCTTAAACTATGTGAATATGATTTTTATGAATTGTTTTCCTGTGGGGATCGACATAAGAACACTTATAAAGTGTTTCTTTCCTTGCGAGCAAATTATGCTTGAACTATTAGACCTGCCAATAAGGGTGGGGGCATCGTCCTCTTAGCCTCTTCTAGTTATATTAGGGCCATGTTACCTATGCTACAAGACCCTCATACATACCAAATGATTGATACCCCGTTTTTGGATAAGATCATTAGAGAAATTTGAGATAATCTATATGATCTTTTAATGTGTAGGCAGATTGATTTTGAACTCTATTCCTATTTATGTGTTAAACATCCATTGGTTCCCTTAATAAAAGGCTTGCCCAAGATACATAAGTCTTTGATATCCCGCCAATGAGACCTACTGTATCTGGCAGTGGTTGGGTGACTGAGACTATGTCGGTCTATGTTGAACACAAGTTGAGTCCACTAGTTAAAATGATACCTACTATATTAAAAGATACCCTTCAACGTTTGGATGATACTGGGACCTATAATTGTGGTCCTATATGCCCAAAATGCAATTTGGTTACATTAGATGTTAAGAACTTATTTACCTCTATCCCTAATGATTTTGGTCTTGAAGCTGTTAGAGAGGTCCTTACTGGTTGTGACTGTATGTCTAATGAAGAGACTATGCTTATTACTACACTTCTGGACATGGTGCTGACTAATAATATTTTTATTTTTAATGGGCAATGGGCACTCCCTGTGCGAATTCTTATGCTAACCTTGCTATGTACCATTGGGAGAAGGCTTTTTTGTTTGACCATCCTGGGTTTCTGAATATTTCCCTTTATCGACGTTTTGTCAATGATATTTTATTTTTATGGAAAGGTAATGAAGCAGGTTTGAGTGATTTTGTTGCCTATTTAAACCTACAACTCATTTTTTGGAGTTTAGTATGACCTCTTCCTGTGTTTCTGTAGATTTTCTTGATATTACCATTCATCAAGATTCTGCTGGACTATTGAGTGCCAGATTATATTGGAAACCCTGTTGGACGAATGCTTTATTGCATTTTAACAGTATGCATCCTAGGATGGTCTTCTCCAACATAGTCAAAAGTCAATACCATAGACTGAAGAGAATCTGTAGGGATCTAGATGATCTGATACTACAGTTGGACGAGTTAGATAGGTTATTTTTGGAGAGAGGTTATAAGAAGTCTATTTTGGTGAATGTAAGAGAAGAGGTAGTGGGCATGAGTGTCTCCTCAACAAGAAACATGACTTGTTATGGTAGTAACAATAGGCTTCACTTCGTTACCACCTATACAGGGGATATTGGCTGTGTAGTAGAAGTGGTGAGGTGTAACTGGCATGCTCTCTTGCTGGATCCTGCCACTGCCAGGATGGTGGGGAGGTCTCCGCATTTCACTTATAGAAATAGTAAAAACTTGAAACGCATTTTATGCAAGGATGTAGTGGGGCGTCCCAACAGTAATTTGGATTTAAACAGGAGTTTGAGCCCTGGGACCTTTCCATGTAAACATTGCAGGATGTGTAGTGTTATAACTATCGTACAGAATTTTGACCATCCTGTTGTAAACTACAGGTTTGTTCCTAGATTTATTGCCACTTGTAATAGTGTCAATTTGGTATATCTTGCATTCTGTAATTGTTGTACTTGTTTTTATGTAGTTAAGACTACACAAAGGTTGACAGACAGGATCTATAAACACCTGTATGATATCAGAAATTTAAATCAACAAAATGCACTAGCCAAACATGTAGCTAATTTTAGTACCAATACATTTAGCTTTAGAGTTCTACAAATAGTGCCTATCAATATGAGAGGGGGCAATTTGAATAATCAATTCGAGCTGGTAGAAGTAAAGTGGATTTTTAGACTGTGTGCTCACGTTTTTCCAGGGCTTAGCATGCCCATTAAAATGAAACATAATAAAATAAGATAGAATAGAATAAGATGGTATGAAGTAGAGTAAAGTAGAATCAAATAATATTATAGAATAGATCATGATTAGATCATAATATATATTATAATTGACATGAAACATTTTTTTGTAGGTGTCATTTTATTTTATTTTACTTTTATGTGTGTTTATTATTTGATATATATTTGCTATGTTCCGTTTTACATTTGTATATATATTTTTATATGAACATATATATATGCATATACATATTTATCAAGGTTTATGTGTGTGTTAATGTTGTTTTTATTTAGATAACTTTTACTGTTCGTTTAACATGGAATGCATTCTGTCTTCAGTCAGCATTTGCTTTACTGCTGAATGGGTTAACTGACTAATTAATTGTTTTCTCTGCTGTAATTGGATTGGTTAGTACCATTTCAAATCTGTTTAAATTAATCTGACTGTTTGTTTTTTGAGATCTGATGAAGCATGTTTTACATGTGAAAGCACTTATCCGTTGACTATGGTGGTCCTGCCTTGTGTTTTTACTTAAGAATTTAAACCAGACAATGCAGATGAACAATGATAAAGCCAGCTACATTATTAGACAGAATTTCACAGGAAGACTGAATTAACATGTACAGAAAACATGATTTTAATTTCAGCATAGATACCATGGCTTGTTTAGAATAGCTGTATTCCTTAGTAAATGACTGAAGTACAAGATTGGCTGGGAGTGTCAATAACATCATTTGTAAATCGGACTGTAGCTATAAATACACGTTACACGTAAGTAATAAGTAAGGAAGCATAAAAAGATGGAACTCTGATGAAAATGTAAGCCATGTTTGAAATTAATTGACTGATATGCAGGCAAGTATTATACTTAAGAATATGTTGGCCAGAATTATATGGTTCACGGTTCTGGTCCATAATCAAACTATTATTAGACAGCACTGCTATTAAAGTAGAGGATTTATAAACCATGATGGTAAGGACAACTAAAAGTGATATTAAATGTATATTTGGTGAGGTCGGGCTGAACTGATACAAAATGGCTTCCATTTAGGTTCATTAAAAGACTCGTGACAATCCTGTCCAGGGAGGTGGGTCATCTACACAGGAAACAATTATTTTCTAAACTAGATGAATCATTTAAAACATAGAATAATTAATGAGCTGATACCAGAGTAATTTAATACTTTTCGGAGGCCAGCTGTGCCAGTCTGCATTATATTTCTAAAGGCTGACGGAATGTTGTATGGTGTTACGTATATAAACAAATTAGCCTTCCACTAAACTACGAGCAAAAGTAGCATATTAAGGTTTATGTTCCCTATTGGTTACTCTGAATAGCAGGCCAAAGATAGGAATGAGTATGATATTAAATATAGTTACGTACAATGGTGAGAAGGGTGCCTCCATGGGGATGGAGGACATCAGGTTGACTGAGACTTGAAGGGTGGCTGCTTAATGTTACGAACAGATATGTGCAAGTTATAGATTTACAGATGCATGACTTACTACAGTGTAATAGTACAATGTTCGGGAGGTTCATATTACTCAAAAATAATGACAGGATTGGAAAACCTTGGTTTGCGAGTGACAGAGGACACTAGACAGTGGAGTTCAGCACTAAGTTGTCAAATGGCAGCAAGCTAGGCACTGGTTTGTCTGACAGATGATTAAAAGTATATCCAAAAGATGAAAGGAAACACAGAACAAAATGTCAAGGTTCACAACTATGTATAATATTAATTCAAGGCTCTTGAATCCAGTTGAGCTACATAATTATGCCTTATGCAAAACATGGGCTGGACAGTGCATGCACATTACTATGACTAGTTAAGTACAAGGAGTGCAGCACTACAGAAAGAGGCAGTATGCAGGGCATGGTGGAGCTGGGGTACCAAAAAGCTTTGTGACCGATGAAGGGATATATTACTTACACAAAAAAGGTGTTGTTGAGAATTAAAATTACCAGTTTCAGATTTGATGAGAAAGGAATATTGAATGTTCTAGAAGTAGAAGGGCCTGGTAAATGTACAGTTAGATTCAGAAATGGCACTCCAGCATAATTATGACTGTCATTTTTACAATGATCAAGTTTAACAATAAGGATTTAAAGACCATATCCAGAATTTACCCAGTTCATCACAGCAAATAACCAATGTATACAGTTATATCTGATTTTTGTTAAGACCATGATATGGTCTATGGACAAAAAAGAAAAAAATTGCAAAATGACTTTCACACTATCTCTAATCTTTAAATGTAGGGTGGCAAGACTAAGGACTGTAGCAGTTGTTATGCTAGAGGTACTCATGGCAATGGACAATATAGAGACTTTTGTAAGCACCATGCACAATACAGGTACCTCAGATCTTGGGCTTACTAAGATAGTTTACCATGCACAAAAAACTCTACATGTTCCTGTGTGTACATATTAACCATCTGGCACCAAAACTACTGAAATACTATGGCACAAAAGGTACCCAATACACCAGAGGATTTAAAAAACAACACTACACATTCCAGACATATCTTACACTTTATCTCTTCTGAAAACTATGCAAGGAAAGTATATGTATGAGGATACTTCTTAATGAAGTTTATTAGGACTGTCCACTGCTGTATTTTGCTCTTTACCACATGCTACAGGGAAAGCAGGAT
Source organism: Protopterus annectens (assembly GCF_019279795.1). Taxonomy (NCBI): domain Eukaryota; kingdom Metazoa; phylum Chordata; order Ceratodontiformes; family Protopteridae; genus Protopterus; species Protopterus annectens. Next base: position 260,013,286 of record NC_056745.1, on the reverse strand, counting down.
CCGTTGGTCAGTTTTCTGCATTGCTTTGCTGTTTGTGAACCTAAGATCATTTATCCAACGAAACCTGTCCAATGCACAGCCTGATGCAAACTGACTTCAGGGGACCTCTGGAACTGGCTCAGGCTCAGGGCATACAAATGAGTTCTGCAACAGACGCAGATACAACAAAATGCACTTGAGTTCTATAAAGTAGGGTTTAAGCAGAAGTGAATAAATTCCAAAAATGACTCATCACGTACTATGCTTCTTCCATGTTGCTCATAGCTCTGGTGAAGTGTACTACAAATATCCTTTGGCATCCCAACTTTCAGTGTAAATGGGCAGCGCAATTAAAAAAAAAAACAATCTATTCAACACTGTGCCTCTTAACTTCACAGCACTAGTTAGGAACATTTTTAGGACACAGGTGAAACTAAGCCATGTCCAGTTTACCTTCCTTGTCACACTGTTGCCTAATTCTTTTGGCAACCTCAATGAAGCCTGTGCAGAAATTAAGCAATTTAAGAGTGGAAACTACACAACTGAAATTAAGATAATTACAGACAGGAAACAATAACACCCCTATGTCAATGTAGCACTACCTGTACCAATGATTTACTGATCTCTGCCATGTATAGGCACAGCTTCATTACATGAATAATACTGCAACACCTTATAAAGCTAAGACAAGAAATTATAAGCAGATAATTAATGCAGACATTTCTAAATGCCTAATGCTAAAAATCCATGTTTGAAGTCTAAGCAGTGCTGGCTAAAAATTTAGAAAAAAAAAAACTATACTGTTAAAAGAAAAAAAATCTAGAGAAGAAAATACATCAAAGACTGTACCTGGTTTTTGTTTGGATTTTCCATAAACACACATTGTTTCATTATGTAGGAAATCACTGCATTTCCTCCTAGAGCTGCAACATGAGCTCTCACCATTGCAAAAACTTCAGCGATGAATGCGTGCAGAAATCCACTGACTCCACCCTCCTATGCCACACACAAAGAAAGCCAAAATACAATTAATTTTCTCTGCCACATTTTGTTATGTATTCCTATGTCACTCATGTAGCATTAACAAAGTAAAATGTTATACTACACATAGCTCAGGAAAATATTCAACACTTACTATAAATAACATAGTACTGGGAAAGAATACCCCCCATTCCAGTTATTTCCAATAATTTTATATAAACTTATGTTTTCTACAGTCAAAAACCCAACCAGAAAAACAAAAGCATCTTGTAAATATGCACAACAGTATTAGAAGCTCAAGAAAAAAAATACAAACAAGAATATGTTCAACATAATATTTCTAAGCAATTTAAATGCAATGAAACTCAATCTGGAGATACAACTTGGAGACTTCTTATATTTTATTTGAGTACAACAGGGTAACCTTATGGCACAATGCTGACATAACATGAAAACTTAAATGAAGAGTTTTATGACATTCTGTACACAAATTTGATTCATTTTTCCTATTAATCTGGCTGATTTGCTGACTTCTATAAACTGCAACAGTGTACACAGTACGATGAGCATGTCATAAATCACATAATAGCATAACAAATGTACACTATTTTAGCATACTTATTAAAAGGTGAGTGTATCAGCAGTTATAGTCCAAAACAGAAAGTAACACCATCTTTACAAATTTCCAACTTCAACTTTCAAACAATTTAGTATTTTACGTATAGAAGTCAACTTTTGAAAAATTACATTACTCAGTCTAGCAAAGTATTCCTTAAACACTGGATACGGATAGACCTGTGCTCCTAGAAAGCAGAGACATTTAAACAATCAACTTGAGCTTAGTCAAATCCTACAAAAATATATTTCATGGAGTTACAGAAAAAAGATGCTTACATTTACTTCCAGACTACGAAGATTAGTCCAGCTCTATATTACATCAAAATATTTTTTTTCAGTTTCAGTAATGCAACATTCAGTATTTGATTAATGACAATTATATCACCTTCATAAGTTATTAAGATGGACTTAAATGGTAGATATTTAAGCGCAACAACTCCTATAGTGAGCAACAGAGTTTCCAATATGGACCTCTATGACACAACATCAAAATTAACTACTTTCCTTACATTCTACCTCTTAATAAAATAAGACCTTATTTGGATACACTTAATTTTTCCAAGACTACTGACAGTGAATTTAGAAGAGTTAATGGACAATAAATTACTCGACTCTTTTCCCCATCTTTTAATACACAGCCACTAGCATTATTTTCCATACCTGGAGTAAGGTGTTATCTATGATGCAGGAGTTTATGCATGGCAGGGAAGACTACTAAATCCAGATCCCGTTTAATAAAATGGAAATCAATGGCATCCATCAATAAAACAGTTTGTATGGCTATCAAATATGCACCTTATGTAGCTAATCTTCTGTTAAAAGAAGGAAAAAGATTCAGCTGAAAGTAGGGCTATATCAATTACCCCACCACAAAGATGCCACCTATAATCACTATTCCATTTGCTTTAACTTATTTCTGTGATGTTGCATGTTCTATCTGTTGGAATGATGATTCTTCTTCCAGTAATTTAGAGGAAAAATAAATTCAATGTACTCAGAGGTGATTAAAATAAATGAAACACTGAAGGAATATATCAGTTCAAACAAAAAAGGCTAGAAAAAATAGAAGAAGCATTGACTAGCCATTCGGATGAGCTGATAAAAATGCAAAAAATAGAGGATGACATGAAGAAAAAGCTGGCTGAATATGAGTTTTCTCAAGGAGAATTGTTTAAAAAATAGTTAGAAGACAGTGCATGCAGAGAAAACCTGAAATGTTCTGCTGTACCAAAGTTTATCCAACAAAAAGCGTGGCAGCAAGCTTCTGACAGTAATATTCACAGACAGACTTTGTCAGCGAAACCTTTTCCAATGCTTCAAAGGAAAATGCTTGAGTGACAGAAAAAAGTACACGAGATGACTAGAAGACTCAGCAGTACCTTGAACTTGAACCAGAATCTGGAATTGGGAGATGGAGATGAACAGGAAGAAGACCAGCATCTCTGATATTAGTAAACAAATGGACGACTACAAAGCATCTTATCACATTTGTGAAATATGGCTGATAACGCTGGACTTTTGTTGAGTTTGTTAAACTTGTGGGTAGAATGCAAAGCATATATGGCACTTTGTATCATTAATGCTTATAAGGACATTAAAAGGGGAAAACTAACTATAAGGAAAACAATTTTTGTTCTTACTGGTATTCGTATTATAAGCTGCATGTTGTATACAGTAAAACAGTCTTGTGTAGTCTATAGTCAGGTGTACTTTAAATGTCAGGGAGTACTGTCAGTGAATATTGTATGTGTTGAAGATGTTAAAGTAAACAAGTACTTTTCTTTTTGAGTTGTAAGAAATACTGGTTTTACAGTACAAAAAGAAAAAAATGCTGGACAAAAGCAAGTTTAATGTTCGTATGCTGCGATCTTGGGCTGGTGGGGTGAAAAAGTGCACTGATTATTATTATTATTATATGCAGAATTAGGATACTTCCTCTTTTTATTTTACAAGAGTGAATATTTAGATAACTACGTTTGGCTTATGCTGCAAACATGCATTTTTGTAAGCATGTAGGCCTTACAAATAAGACAAAATTATGAAACCTATAAAAATGCTAAGATTCTTACAATTGCAAAGATATTAGCTCGTCTGTTTTCCACTGGCAAATGTTTGGTGGAGTATAGATGTCTCTCTGCATCTGAGAGCAGCTGGGCATTCTTTTCCTGAGTGAAAGTGACAAAGACTTATTGCTGAGCACACTGCCATGGAGATAAGCTGCCTATAGGTGCAAGCAGTTAATCTTGAGAATTCTGAGTATTCTTTACTGATGGAAATGCAAAATGTAAAGGTACGATGGCAAGCAATTCAGTGAAAAAATTAAGCTTGAAATTATGGGAAGTGAATAAGAGGTAACAACGTCCCTTAGCAGACTTAATACTTTAACACAGTTAATAGAACGGTGTACAATTTAGTTTTATTTAAAGAAAGCCAGTGCACTTTTTCTTAGGGCTAAAAGTTAATATTTTCTTAAGGCATATTTCTTATCTAGGAGGTATAGAAATATAAGAAAAGAACAGAGATCAATCAGTGTAAGTGGGAGCACAAGTTCTAGCATGTGCTTCAGCATAGGTAAACTTAATTTTAAATTAATGTCTGTGGGTGCAGCCATCAATCTGTGGTAATCATTTCCTTCTGGAGGGTTAAACTTAATGTTTTGAAGATGTACATAGTTTTGTATGTTTGTAACAAGTTAACAGGGGCTAGGGGTGTTTTGTATTTAGTCTTCTGCTTGAGGGTTTTCATTAAAAACAAAAAGATTTGAAAAATGTGACAGATTCAAATGGAGATGAGAAAAAAACACCAGTAAAAAAAAACAACCTGCCAAATATTAGTATATGCATATAACACAAAAGCTGGAAATACACATTCAAAAAACTGTCATGTATAATAGAGGGGAACAATAGCTTTTTAACATGATGGCTATGCCATGCCCATATTATTCTGGAATGTGAATGGCCTTGCAAGTACAGATAAAAAGAAAGAGTACTGAATTATATTAAAAAATGCAGAGTGAAAATAGCAATACTGCAGGAGACACATCTGGAAATAAATGAGCATGTGAATTTGACAGAGAGTGGATTTTAGAGTGGATATTCAGCAGGTTATCAGGAACAGAGGAAAAGGGGAGTAATCACACTAACTGCTAGAGGGGCTCCAATTACAACAACAAAGTCATAAAAGATAAAAATGGTAAACTTGTGGTAGTAAGGAGCAGGGGCAGCTCGTGCTATCGGACTGCAAGACTGTAGCCCACCCAGGATTATTTATTTGCAAATTGCCATAAAGTTTTAAATTAATTTCCTATTTCTTTTCATAACTTACTAGAACAAACACAGTCAATACGCTATGTGTGTCTGCAAACTCCTGGAACTTGAAGAGCGCATGCTCATCGAGTTCCAGGTTTTTTTAAAGAACGTACCTCCTATCTGGTAGTATCTGACTGCTGTAAAAGGCAGTCCAGATTTAAATAAAAGCATCAGTGTAATGCCCAGAAGTCTATGCGGTTTAACCGCATGACCCGCATCGGAAATTAGAAGGGGGGGTTGGACTGTCCGTGTATGGCTGGATTGCTACTGATTGGTTCTTGCTCTCCTCAAAAAAGAGAGTGAGAAACAATCAGTAGCAATAGCTTATTTAGAGGTTGCGACTTGGGATTCGGGAGTTTGGGACCATTCATTGGTGAATATTATTATTATTATTATTATTTTAATTTATACCAGCGTTTTTGGCTTGTGGTGGCTGCAGTCAGAGAGAGAGAGTGCAGAGCAGAGAGGACGACTAATACATAACCTGAGGTAGGTGTTTTTTTTTTTTTTTGCTGCACCAGGTAAACTGGCGTAAACCAATAAATTGCCTGTCTGTAGTGGTTACAGCTGTGCAGCTTGTAGGGGAACAGTACTTGGGAGGGATGCATATTTTAACCACTGCCATCATATATCTGTAGTGTAGGTATAGAAGTAATATGCTGACAAATAAATGGCAATGATGCCTCGGCTCACACAAATTTGATTTTTATTCTTTTCAGGTATACTTGTGAGGATTGCACTGATTTCTCTTAGGTTTTTTTTCTGTTACTGTTTTGAAGTTCTTTTAACCACTTCTTGTGTAACAATATTAAATATCCTGTCTAGTTTCTGACCATTACTTAGATTAACTCTATGCCAGTATTCGTTGGTTATCTTATTTCATTAATATCATTGCAACAATTGAATTAATCCATTCACCAAATAATTCCTGTTTGGATTTAGTTGAAGCCTTCCAACAAGATCTCAATGCATCTTCACATTCATAGCTTTTTGTAATAAACATTTCAATTATGTTTTCAGCTTCTGGCAAGTATTCCTTATGCTTAGTGCAAGCTTTTTGGGTCTTAAAACTTTCCACATGCTAAAAACTTTAGTAAATGCAGTACATGATAACTATCTCCTTTAACACAGTCCAAAGTACCAATGGATTTATGATAAAGTCTGGTGGCTATTACTTTCCTGCCATAACCCTAATATCAATATCAGAATAATTAAAATCCTGCATTTTCACTTGCATTGTACATTTCAGTTGAGTTCTCTTATCATGTAGATCCTGTATAAACCATCAGCCCTCTGGGTACCCTCTTGAAAAAGAAAATCAAATCACCATGTCTATAATAATGTTTAACATATCTGCTAAAATAGTCAAAGGTGTAGATGTTTTTCTAAAAGGTCCACAAACAAATTAGAATAAGCAAGTGTAAACAGGGTACCCACAGCCATCCCTTTAATCTGCTTGAACCATCCATTCACAAATAGAATTAAATTATTTTTCAAACTGCAGCTTCATACCTTACAACACCCAGAAGTGACACATTATTTCCCTGTAATGTCCACTTTGTCAGACATTGTTGGCTGAGTGTGTATACTGTATCCATCCCTGTTCTCTTCAACCTTCTATTAATCTGTATTTCACACTCTGCCAGGACTGTCTCTAGACGTGGCCACAACACGTCAACTGTGCTTCATAAATGTTTGAGTCAACTGTTCTCGGTAAGCACCGGTACATGCTGTTGATCTTTGCCACTACAAATTTACACGATATTACATGATTAAACTTTGCAGTATTTATTTCTCTGTTTTCTGTAGGGTGATCCTCCAAGCATGTTTTTTTTTCAATTAACTTCTCAGTTTGTAAAATGCTGATGCATTAGGTATTTTCTCTCTTTCAGGTTTTTGTCAAAGGTTTAAATCTGACTGTCAGATTTTGTCTGAAGGAGTAACTATTGAGCACAGCTATGAAGCAGCTGTAATTGTATCTTTGTATTGCTAGTGTCATTTTTCAAACTGTTCCTGACTATGGCTGCACTTTCCAAATGGAACTTCATTAATCGCAGAAAGGTTTGATGCAAATACTCTTCCTAATTCTGATGGAACACCCTTCCACCTTTAATCTTAAGTTATAATCATTACACATAACAAGAAAGCTAGGAGGTTTAATTAAGGTTCAGGTTCATCTTGAAGGATGAGAAGATGCCACTGTTTTTACATGTAAAGGATCTTTTTTCCAGAGATGAGATAACAATTTTGGAAGAAAACGTGGAGGGTTTACAATTAATAAATAACTGTAATAATCAGAGTTATAGATAACTTTTATTTCAGAAATGCATATAGATTCTTTTATTTTGTCAGCTGCTTGTTACCCGTACTAATATTAAAAAGTCTCCCTTCTTTGACAGGTTCCCCAGCTGTATTGTGTGGCTATTTTATATTTTTGCATCACATTTTTGGTCAGTTTTTCATAAAATTGTGTTTTTTTGGCAAATTAGTGGCAAATCATTAAAGACTGAAGTTAGTAAATAATGACAGAGATTTCAGTTTCAGATTTCATACCCTTCAGACAATTCATAATAATGCAAGACCTACTATTCTATTATCGTTCTAAGTTTATAAGAGCAATATTTAAAAATTGTCCTTATTTTTGGGCCTTTGTCCCACTTCTATGTCTGGCTTTGTCCAGATTTCTTGCTCTGAGGTTGAGAGGTATGACAAATGTGTCAATGCCATCACAGTCAACCAGAGACATTTCAAATTGTGACATACTTGTTGCACCCCACTCCCCCATGTAGTGACTCTGGATGTGTCCAAGCAAGGCAAGGAGCAATTATGCAGTGTAAATGTACAGAGTATCCTCCCATCCAAGGTGGCCACAAATACTACAGTGGCTTTTCATCTGTCCTTGACTTTGTAGAATATTTTGGTTTCTGTCATATTTTTATACTGTTGTTTTATGCTTATTATTATTCAGAAAGTGCCTGTTGCTCTGTGTTTAAGTAGCAATGCTTTAATAACCATCAGGTAAGTTTGTCTGAGATTGTAAGATGCAAGTAAGCTTTAATATGCATACTGTTAAAGAATTACCAACATTGAAAGCCTTTCTGTTGTTGCCATGCGGAGAATACTTACATAACTAGATAACGTATAAGCCTTGGGTATTGAAATGCATATGACAGTATTTATAATAAAGGACAGGATTACATTATTTTAAGAAGGTCATTACATTTGTTGGAGACTTGCAGTCATCTTTGCAGGCTTTACCTATAAACCAAACAGAAATATTGTGTGTGGTCCATAACCTGTGCAGTAATCCTTTAAGCAATGTATCTTGAGCTTGTTTCTTGTTTGCTTTTCTTTCTTTACTTTGATCATGTTTTCCCCATGAAACAAGTAGATAGGTCTTGTCAGGCAGCAGGTCTTTTTTGGATAACAAACATTTTTACAAGTGGGGGTATCATAGAGATTGCTACTTTCAGCATGTTACTTTGTACTCTAATAAAGCTGAATATAAATTATAATTAGAACTGCAGTGCAAGAAGAAGTGGTTTGAGTTGAGCACTGCTTGTTTTTCTTATGCTTGATTTTGACTGGCATTCCAGTAATGTATTTAAAAAGTAATTTATTTTTTCATGCCTCACAATCTTTTTATTTCCATGTAGATATTAAGTAAGCTGTCATGCAGCTAATGCATTGAAATATTTTTTTTTCTTCTACACTTCATTTTGTCTTGATTGGACTCTCATAATGACAGTCTGGCACCCAAGGCAGCGTATTTAATTAAATTACAGGTTTTGTGGTTTTAAGCATAGCTCCTCCCCTTTCTAGTTGGCCACACCCTTCCCATTGACCCCACCCATTCAGCTGTCTCCCACAGCCCCCCTTTGATTTGAAGTCACCAGCCGCCACTGGTAAGGAGAAGGATTACAATAGCATATATTCATATTCTACTAAAAACTGCAACTGGACTTTGATTTACAATAGAGAGGATGTATCAGGGGAACTTAGAAGGGACAATATAACAAAAGAGGATAGATTTCTGAAGAACTTTATGAAAATAATTGGTATGGAAGATGTGAATTCAGTAGTAGGAACTCGGACAGAATTTACATATTATTTCCCAAGGTACAACAACTGGGCTAGACTAGACATAAATTATATTTCACAGGAACGTGTGCAATTAATTGAAAGTGTCAACACACATCCAATACCTATTTCTGATCATACACACAGCTGGATCATGGTTAAAGGGGGCCCGATGCAGGGTAATGGATCATGTCCCACCCCTCCCCGCAGCCATTCCAGTGTCCCGTTAGGTGGCTAGTTCTCCACAGTTACCATTAACACTGTTCAAACCTCTCAGTGTGCATCCTGTTTTCTTCTTTACTTCTACAATGATAAAAGTTTTATCTTAAATCCAAACATCTGTAATTTCAAATTATATAGCCCAAAAGTACAGTTGTGTACACTTACCATAAATGTAGATGTTTGAGTGTATTCACTGTTGCAGTCATTACACTTGGGTTATCCTGCTGGCAGGCTACCCTCAGTCAGCCTGAATTCCAAAGTCTAGGTCCGGTGTCGGTTGCTGTTGCCTCTTCCCTGACGTCAGTGCGCCAGGGGTATAAAAGATGCAGCCGACGCCATTTTCTTCATAGGTAGGTACTAGGGTCTACGTAAGCCTAGCCAACAAGGTTCCTTGGCTTACGCCACCCTACGTAAGCCTAGCCAACAAGGTTCCTTGGCTTACGCCACCCAAGAAAGTTATTTTCCTGTGCCACTGTCGAGCAGAAACACAGAAGTGATCCCCGGGGTGTATTTTCTATTTCCCATCCACTCATCAAGACTTTTCTTGAAGAGTGCTACTGAAGAACTTTGCTTGACATAGATGGGTAGCCTGTTTCAGAGTATGGGAAGTCTCTGGGATAGGAATCTATCCCTCCAGCATGTCCTGTTTATTGTGGTGACAAGGTTTAGGTCCCTAGAGCGTGTAGCTCGGAGGGATTGGGATTTCTTTAGGTGTAGCATGTCCAACAGCTCTGGGTTTGACATAGCTTTATATGTTAGGCAGAGATCACCTCTGAGTAGGCGATATGCTACGGAGTAAAGCTGGAGTTTTTTGAGGTGGTCAGTGTAGGGCATTTGTTTGAGTCCAGTAATCCTCTTTGTGAGGTACTTCTGTGGCCTTTCCAGCTGCTGCAGATGTCTTGTGAGGTACATTCCAAAAGGGGCGTTGTACTCTATAGTGGGTCTAATGAGTGTTGAGTAGAGGGGAACAATGACCTGGATGAGAACCCTTTTATGATGAGGTGTGCCACATAGAAGGACTTCCTGACTACTGTGGCGATGTGACTATCAAAGGAGAGACTACTGTCCACCTGGGTCCCAAGGTCTCTTATCACGCATTCGGTGTTAAGTAGATTGCTGCCTATGTAGTAGTTCATGGGTACAGAGTTTTTACCAAAGGGGATGACACTGCACGGTTTGGCATTGAGCTTGAGGCCATGGCTCTGACACCAGGCATCTGTCTCAGAGAGGCCCTTCTGTAGGATGTTCACATCATTTGGGGACTTGACTATGGCTCCTAGTTTGCAGTCATCTGTAAACTTCGTTAGCCAGAGGCCTTCTGTGTTAGCCTGTACTTCAGAGAAGTAGATACCAAACAGGAGCGGTCCCAGGATGGAACCCTGTGGTACTCCACTTGTCACTGGTTTGAGGTCAGATTTGGAGTCTGCAACTTTTACAGTGTGGGTTCTGTCAGTGAGCCAGTTGGCAACCCATCATGTGACGTAGGGATTTATGCCTAGTTTATTGAGTTTAGCTATAATTCCAGAATGGGGGATGTGGAAAGCCTTGGCGAGGTCAAGATAGGCTGTGTGAACCACCTTACCCTCATCTACGGCTTTGGTGACTGCCTCAAAGAAGTCGATCAGGTTCAGGAGGCATGATCTGCCTTTCACAAACCCAAACTGGGTGGGATCCAGAGTTTGGAGGTTACCAATGTCTTTGTTTATGAGTTCCATGATGATATGTTCCATGGCTTTGCAGACCAGGCTCGTCAGGCTAATAGGTCTATAGTTCCCAGCATCAGTGGTGGCTCCCCCTTTGCGGAGTGGGATAACTGTTGCTGTGCGCCATTCAGTGGGCACAAAGCCTGATGCAAGGCTATTATTGAACATGGTGCTTAAGTGGGGAGCCAGTTCATTCTGAAGTTCATGTAAAACGCAGCCTGGGATATTGTCCGGTCCCATGGATGCTGTGTTTTTGGCTTTAGAGAGTGCAGCTTTCACCTGCGTAGTTGTGATTACAGGGACTCTGCATTCTTCCTGTATAGATATGGGCCCTTTGGGGAGGGGGGGGTAAAGTTAGCACTGAACCTATCTGCCAGGATGTTGGCAATATCAGTTGGTTCTGTAATTTTCGTGCCTTTGTGCTGTAACTCAGAGCAGATCTGGGTGTTGCCATTGAGATTCTTGACATAGCTATAGAATGCTTTGTGGTTGCCCTTGGAATTAGTGGCGATTTTATTTTCGTAGCTAGCTATGGAGGATCTTATAAGGGATCTCAGCTTCTTACTGAGGCTGACCAGGGAGCTCCTCCACTCATGGGATTTTACTCTCTTTCGCAACAGTTTCTTCCTTCTGTTGTACAGTTTGTTTATGGTAGGGGACCACCAGATCGGCTTCCTTTTTTTGGAGGATAGCGTCTTGGTTCTGCTTGGGATAGCACGATCCATGCACTCATGTAAGTGCTTATAGAGTGCATTTGTGTAGGATTCAACAGTTGTAACTGCATTGTCCATCTGCATGGGTGTCATGAAGTTCACTACTTCTGTCTTAAGAAGCATGAAGTTGGCTTTGGAGAAATTTTTTACTGTGGTTTCCTTAATGGGGGGTGGGGGTGGAATGTGGATATCAAGGGTGATTAGCTTATGGTCAGATCGGACCAACGAGGAGTTGACTTCAGGTGTGGAACACCGGTCACTCATGTTGGTAATGACTAGGTCTAGGATAATGTTGCCCCTGGTGGGGGTGTGGATAAGTTGATCTAGGGCATTGGAGTTTATGAATTCCAGAAAGCGTTGCGCTAAGGAGTTGGTACATGAGTAGTTTTCCCAGTTAATGGTGGGGTAGTTGAAGTCGCCCATTATTAGGGTGTTTGGTTGAACCCTAATATTTTCCAGTACATCAAGAAAAGAGGAGTGGGAATCCTGGGGCATGGTGGGGGATCTGTAGCAAGCTAAAATTTGGAGTGCAGTTTTGCCAAGAGTTAGTTGCACTTGGATAACCTCGGATGCATTATGCTGAGCAACTAGCCTGGAGGTGTGGATATCCTTAAAGAATATGGACACACCCCCACCTTTGGTGTTTCGGTCCAGCTTACACGGCCGAAAAGTGTGGTATGTGTTATAGCCTGGTAGTGCAGGGGTGCTCTCTGGAGCCTTGAACCAGGTCTCAGTCACTGCACAGATATCGATGTTCTCCATTTTAAGGAGTGCCTCGAGTGAGTGCATTTTGAAATTTAGACTTCTAGCATTGAGTAGCATTACCCTCAGTTTTTGCTTGCCTGTTCCTGTTATGGTGGTGAATTTGTTACTTGAACCCTGCCTAAAAAAGGCACTATAGGGGCAGCAAGAGCCTTAGCCAGTATCCGGAATCCCAGGGGCGACAGGTGCAGGCCATCTGTGGCAAAGCATCGTGGTCTGTCGACCATGTCATCCCAAGCAGACGGATACTGGATCCCCTTAGAATGACACCAGAAGCTTAGCCAATTGTTGAAGTCAATCATTTTGTCCTTGCACTGCGGTATCATTTTGGGCGATGGCAGAATGGTACTCAGGGCTAGGGTCATACCTGACTGGGCTACAAGATCGCAGAGCTCTTCCATGTCTCTTTTCATGTAGTCCAGGGAGGTACGTCTCAGGTCATTCACACCAACATGGACAATGACAGAGTCATATTTGTACTTGTTGTGGAGTGACCTGAGTGCGTGGGTTATGTGGCGGATCCTGGCACCCGACAGGCAGCTGACAGTAACCTTCTCCTTGTTTAGCCTGGTAAGTGGGACATCAGTGTGCCTGACTATAGTCACCTATGACTAGTGTGTTGGGTATGTTGTTTTGCCTTATTGGCTGTGTTTGAGTGGCACACTGAGTCTGTGGGCTATGTGTCATTTGGGTTGTGTTGGGGAATGGAGGTTGCTTGTGTTTCTGCTTTGGAGGTCTCTGTTGCTTAGGCAGATTATTATTGAGAGCCTCTGCGAATGTTTTTGAGTTTCTATGTGTGGATTTTGGTGGTGTAGACGTAGTGAGACTATGTGATGAGTGTGGTGTGGTGCAAATGTTTACCTTCTCCTCATGACTGTCAGGTTCAGTCTTAGTTGAAGAGAGCTTTACCTCCAGTTTGGCTAGATAAGTGCATCTTTCACAGGTTGTAGTGTTGGGTGGTAGGAGGAGAGGGTTGTCTGTGTACATGAGGCAATTTCTACATTGCCTCAAAATGCCCAATCAGTTTTTCTTGCCCCAGATGTCAGGTGCCCCCCAAAGGGTAGGCTAAAAATATGCCAATAAAACATGCATGCACCAAAATATATATGATACCTTCATCTATAAGCAAATACACCACATAGGTTGTACAGGTTAGAGAAGAGCAGATAAACTGCAGCAAAGATATGGGGGATGGTGGGTGGGTAACCTGGACTGCAACAGTGAATACACTCAAACATCTACATTTATGGTAAGTGTACACAACTGTACTATGTTCTTCGTGTTTCACTGTTGCAGTCATTACACTTGGGTTGAATCCCAAAGCTAAGGTTGGGAGGCTGGAGCTAAATAGCATTAGGAGCGGCTATGAGGCCCTGCAGAACTGCAGTAGCAAAGCCTGTCCTGGATTTAGAGTAGAGTGGTAAATGATAGTGCTTTGTAAAGGTGTGCACTGAACTCCAGGTAGCAGCCTCTAAAATGTCTTTGGTTGGTACTCCCCTGAGGAAGGCTGCTGCTCTGGTTGAATGTGGCCTAATGCCCTTAGGCACTGGCTTGCCATGTTGTGAATAGCAGAATCGAAAGCAGTGGCCTATCCACTTTGAAATAGTCTGCTTTGAGATCGCCTTTCTTTGTGATCCTGCAGCATATGCAACCAGTAGTTGCTCTGTCTTTCTGAAAGCTTTGGTTCTGTTCAGGTAGAAGCGTAGTTGTCTGTGTATGTCCAAAGAATGCAGAATTCTCTCCTCCTTATTCTGTGGGTTTGGATACAAAGTAGGCAGATGAATAGTTTGGTTAAGGGCCACACTGGATACTACCTTAGGCAAAAATGTCGGGTTTGTCCTCAGAGAAACCCTGTCTGGATAAAAAATGATTAAAGGTTCCACAGCCACGAGTGCCTGTAGCTCTGAGACTCATCTTGCAGAGGTTATTGCTAGGAGCAGAGCTGTTTTCCAAGATAAAAACCTTATATCAGCTGTAGCGGCTGGATCAAAAGGAGGCAGGGTGAGTTTTTCCAAAACACAGTTGAGGTCCCATGCAGGTATTGGTGATCTCCTTGGAGGCCTTAAGTTCTTGGCTCCTCTGAGGTACTGCCTTAACAAGGGATGAGAAAAGATTGGTGGCTCTGTATTGTAATGAGCCGAAATGGCAGAGGCATGAATTTTGATTGATGAAAAGGATAGACCTTTGTCCAGCATCTCAGTTAAGTATTGTAAAATCTGAGGAATATTTGGTACAGCTGTGTCAATTCCTTGTGCCTGGTTCCAAATACAGAATCTCTTCCATTTTCCAGCGTAAGATTTTCTGGTACTAGGCCTTCTGGCCTCCAAAATGACATCCATTACAGCTTTAGTGAGAGGCGCGTTTTGTATTACTACATTATCCGCCATACTGCCAGATTTAAGGTCTTTAATTGGCTGTGCAGGATCTGATTGTTTTGTTGGGATAGTAGATGAGGTATTTGAGGCAAGGTCCAAGCCGGGCATTGAGACAAGTTCCTTAGAATTGGGTACCAGTGCTGGCGGGGCCAGTCTGGGGCAATTAGTATCATCTTTGGCTTCTCTTGTCTGACTTTTAGGAGTACCTTGTGGAGGAGAGGCAGTGGAGGAAAGGCATATACTGCTAAGCTTTTCCAGCTGAAAGAGAGGGTGTCTACTTTCCATGCTTGTCTATGATAAGTCCTTGTGCAGAATCTTTTTAGTTGGTAGTTGTGAGGAGAGGCAAATAGATCTATATCCAGGCATCCCCATTTCCTTGTTATCATGCTGAAGACTTGTGGATCCAATTTCCACTCGTGGGGATCCATGAGGTCTCTGCTTAGCTGGTCTGCCAGAGTTATTTATCTTTCCTAGCAGGAATTATGCCTGCAGATGTACTTGGTAAGTCAAAGCTGTGTCCCACAGAGTCATGGCTAGTCTGCAAAGGGGGTACGAATGAGTGCCTCCCTGCTTGTTTATATACCACATGACCGTGGTGTTGTCTGTCTTTATCAGTAGTTGTCCCGGATGAAGTAGGTCCTTGAAGGCTATCAGGGCATTCTGGACAGCTAGCATCTCTTTTTGATTGATATGTAGATGCATTTGGTTTGCGAACCATGTACCTTGAATACATCTTCCTGCCATGTGGGCCCCCAGGCATAATCTGATGCATCCGCTGTTAATGTCTGCCTGGCTGGGGGTAAAGTAAATGGCTGCCCCTTGTTCTGGTGACAAGCTTTCGCCACCAATGAAACTCCCGTTGCAGGCAGGGAATGAGGGTAATCATTGTTTCCAGGCTGTGGCAATGTTGAGCCCAAACACTTTTTAGGTACCATTGAAGTTTCCTCATATGCAATCTCGCATATGGAATTAGTAGAATGCAGGATGCCATGAAGCCCAAAGCCTGCAGAATTTTTCTTGCAGATAACTGGGCCTTTGTTGCCAACAGGTTGAAATAGGTAGTCAGTTGCCTTTGTTTGTCTGGTGTGAGATAAGCCATCTGGGCAGTTGTATTTAAGCTTGCACCCAGGAATATTATCTCTTGAGAGGGCACTAGTTTTGATTTCTTTTCATTGACTGTGTACCCCAGGCCTGTTAGAAATCTCTTTACAAACGCCAGATGCTGTAGTAGAATGTCCTTGTTCTCTGCTTGAATGAGGCAGTAGTCCAAGTAAGGATAGATTTGCATTCCTCTTTGTCTGCAGAATGCAATTACTGGTGCCAGGCACTTTGTGAAGACCCTGGGCGCAGTAGATAAGCCAAAGGGCAGTGCAGAGAATTGGTAGTGCATTGAGCCAGCTTTGAATCTGAGGTATCTTCTGCATGTTTGTCTGACTGGAACATGC
This sequence comes from Protopterus annectens, assembly GCF_019279795.1. Taxonomy (NCBI): domain Eukaryota; kingdom Metazoa; phylum Chordata; order Ceratodontiformes; family Protopteridae; genus Protopterus; species Protopterus annectens. The sequence continues at coordinate 259,997,100 of NC_056745.1, read as the reverse complement.
AGGTATGCCTCTTTTAGGTCTAAAGTCACCAGCCAAGCCTTTTTGCCCAGCATGGGCAGAAGTTGCTGTAGAGTCAACATTTTGAATTTTGGTATATCCAGAAATGTGTTTAGAATAGATAGGTCCAGTATTGGTTTCCAGGTATTGTCCTTTCTTGGTACCAAAAACAGTCGAATAAAATCCTTGTTCCTGCTCTTGCTCTGGTACTTGCTGAATGGCCCTCATGTCCATGAGGGATGAGACTTGTTTTTGTGCCTCTGCCCATTGATGTTGTGGCAGGTTTGGCCAACCGTTTGTCCTTGGCAGCGTATGGAATTGAAACTTGTAGCCTTGTGACACTATGTCTAGGACCCATTTGTCCTGCGTTATTATGTGCCAGTTTTGAGAAAAAAGTGCTAGTTTTCCCCCTAAAGGTGCTGCCAGAAGACAAGTGCTTGGTGCAGGCAGGGGGAAGTCATTGGGACTGTTTCCTGTATAGTTGTGATTTGTCTTCTCCACTTTTGGAGGTAGAAGCACCCCATTGTTTAGATCTGTACGAGCCTTGGGGCTGGGATCTGCCTCTTGGACATCTGTATCTGCCCCTTTGTGGTCTGTCTGACACTGGAAAGGACCAATTCTTTGTAGGCCAGTGCGTGCTAAATTTTGGAGGCTGAACATGTAAGAAATCCTTAACCGTTTGCATAGATTTAGCTTTGCCCTCCATTTTCTTTAACACCTCTTCTGCTTTAACACCAAACAAAGTATCATACTGTAATGGGGCATCTAATAAATTTGCTTTGACATGATCAGGCAGACTTTGTTCCTTTAACCAAGCATGCCTTCTGATGACAGAACCCATAACAGCGGCTCTGCAGGAGGCCTCGAAAGAATCAAAACCACATTGCAAAGTATGCTTTCCAACTTGTTCAGCTGCATGCAATAAATCATGCATTTCTTTGTTTTCTGCACATTCAGAATTTGTCAACATTTTCTGTTTAAGCAGTGACATAATATAATATATTGCTGATATTTGAGCATATGAAACTGACAATTTAAAGCCCTTATAGCCAAGGTAGCGGAAGTGTAAATCTTTTTTCCCCATCTGTCCAATGCCTTAGAATCCCTGTCAGAGGGGGTAGGTTTTTTGCAGTGGAAGCCTTGACCCCTTTGGGACCCTGAGAGATGGTTTCTGGGTCAGCAGCAGGGTTTTTGAAAAGGAATTTATGAGCATCAGGGACCTTGTTGTACCTGTCTGGCTTAACAGGAGCTGGAGGTAAGGAGTCAGGGGTCAGACTGGACTCTGAAAATACATCATCAACAATGTCTAACACAGGTGGAATAGCTAGGGGGCTGTGTTGTGGTAGTAAAAGGAAGTCTCTGAGCCTTTTCTTAGATTCTGAAAAATCTTGGCTCTCCCAGTGGAAATGCTCCCTCATGGTATGCAAGGTTTCTCCAAAAGAGTAATCCTCAGGAGGAGAGGCTGAAGGGATAGATTCTTCAGCATCAGAATCCTCATAGGGAAGAAGAGAGTATTCCTGATCAGAAGAGGAATCAGATGAAATGGAAACCTGATCTGAAGATTCATATTCTGTCTCTTGCCTAGGCCTTTTATCAGGAGGGGGATGGGAACCCCTGATCAAAGTAATTAAGTCTTCGGCCATTTTGAGAATCTGTTTTTTTGGGCATGGAGGCCTGTCCATGAGGCTGTTGTACTTGTTTCTTTCTCTTTAAGGGTGCTTTAGTCTTTGCCTTTGAAGCTGAAGTGGTTTTAATGTATAATTGAGTTGGTCTGAAAACACCCTCAGAAGCCGATGCCTGCTCAGCGGCTCTGGACCCAGCTGGGGGAATAGTCTCCGAAGGTCCAATACTTTGACCTTCCAGTGGCCTAGGTGACTCCACGTGGGAGTCGGTAGCGGCCTGCGGGTCTAAAGTAGCGGGCGTCAGGGGCTGCGAAGGCGAGTCACTGAGAACCGGCGAACTGGCGACTGGCTTAGAAGAAGCCTCGTCATCGGTTTTGGACCTTGGATGCCTGTCCTTCTCTTTTTCTTTGCGTTTCTTGTGAATTCCGGTAGTTGGATGGCTGTCCGATGACATGGTATAATTAAATCTTCTGCCAAAATAGTGTAATGCAAAATCGTACCGATGCTTAATAGTGCGTTGGTTAAATCTAGCACAAAACTGACAACTAGCAACATCGTGGTCAGGGCCTAGGCAAAGAATACAGTAAGAATGAAAGCCCTTATGAGGTATTTGCTTCCCACAAGAAATACAATTATTAACTTTTTCTGACATCGGTCTGGAGCAAGAAAAAAGTTTCCCCAACGGGGTACTTAGCTTTTAATGAAGACTTCGGATCTCAAATTCGAACACGAAAATCTCAGGAGTCGGCCGACCGGCACTTGCGAACTGCTTATGCTTCGGGCACCGCGCAGCAAGAAAGACTGAAGAAAATGGCGTCGGCTGCATCTTTTATACCCCTGGCGCACTGACGTCAGGGAAGAGGCGACAGCAACCGACGCCGGACATAGACTTTGGAATTCAGGCCGACTGAGGGTAGCCTGCCAGCAGGATAACCCAAGTGTAATGACTGCAACAGTGAAACACGAAGAACATCATTGATAACATGTGCAAAACAAAACAATACAGTTTGACAATGAAAACAGACTTAAGCACTAACAATAAACTTCTCTGCCTTTGAAACTCAGATTCACTGAAATGGCATTGAAGCCCACATTAAAAGAAAAAGCATCTGGCCAGTGGCAGATATAGTTTACCTTTGGGCTGTTTTTAAACCACAGACGCCTTGCACACATTTTTAGAATCACGCATACATGCATGTGTGCTTTAAGTTCCCTTCCTGATGTATTTGATTATACTTCTTGTATAATACAGCACCACTCTTTACAGTGTGTTCAGGGCCGGCCTTAGCCGAAATGGCACCCTAGGCGAAGTAGTGCTCAGGCACCCCTTAAGCGCCACCCACACCACAGTCATGAAACACCCCTATTTATGCCACACCCACAGGCTCACTCCCCAAGAAAGCCACTCTGGTCATTTCCTTAAATTATTTAAATGCTTAGGAAGAATAACTACATTACAAGGTATCTTTAAATACAACTACTTTTGCATAGTATTTTCTACTTTAAATACGAGACCGGATCATGGTCAAACAGGGCCCTAGGCAGGGTAATAGACTGACCCCCAGAGTACCCACTCCTGCAGCAACCCCCTCCCCCCAGCAGCAGCCCCCCTCTTCAGCCATTCCAGTGTTCCATTATTTGGTTATTTCTCACCAGTTACCATGCATACTGTTCTGTTATTTGCTTCTACAGTCATTACAGATATTGAAATAAAATAGCACAAACACAGGTAGCCATTTGGTAAACAATACATGCTCGCAATGAAAACAGACTCAGCATAAGCAGTACACTTCTCTGCCCTTGAAACTCACATTCATTGAAATGGAAAAATTCATATTCATTGAAATGGCATGAAAACCCACATTCATAGAAAATGCATCTGGCCAGTGAAGAATTAAGTTTACCTTTGGGGTGTTTTCAAAACAGACTCCTTGCAAACATTGTTTAGGGCCATGCATCCGTGTATTTGTTCTTTGATGCACCTTCCTGATTGCATTGAATTATATTCCTTGTATAATACAGCACAACTTGTTAGAAAGTGTTTAAATTTGTAGTTATAAACATTCTTTTAATAAGCAATGAAACAAAATGTATGAACCAATAACTACCCATTTCAGAAATTTTCAACCATAAAAGGCCACTCAAGACTTCTGTCATTATAATCCACCAATATTACTCCATACTCACAATCTCTGCAGATGTAAAATCATCTGAATTCCACATTAAAGAAATTTGTACCTAATGAAGAGGTTTCTACCAGCAAAACAACTTCACATATTAATATTTCATCAACAAATTCAGTGCCTGCTTTCCTTGAAGAATTAATTGCCTATATTGCATTAAAAAATTGGTAAGTTGGTAATATTGCAATAGGAAATGACCAACAAGTTCATAGTCAATAGGCATTCATACAAAGGGCATACTCAGGAGTGTAGAACCCCTATCGCCCTTACAAAGCACCAAATAATCAGCAATCATATGGGCAATGCAATATCAGCACTCCATCTATATCTGGGTGCCTTGCCTATATTTCTCTTCAAATATCTTTGGATCTATTTTTTTGTATTGATTAATTTGGATTTCTCTTCTGCATAAATACTGCACCATATCAGATCTTTCTCTTTCCGATGTCTATTTCTTTTGTTATACCTTTCAAAAAATTCTGTACTTTATTCTTTATATTTTTGCACTTCCTCTGGAGTTTCTTTTTTCCAAACGGTCCAAGGTTTCTTGGTCTATATAATGTTTTTCATGAATCTGTTATACTAATGAAAGCAAATTTGCATTTGAAGCTTTTGACAGTTTATCTTGTGCAAGTATTTTTCTTTCTTCTAATTTCTCTCTTGAATCTTTTTGTGTATCTTCTGTCCAGAAATTCTGGACTTCTTGTGTAATAGTAACAATATACAATTTATTTTTTATCTTCAATAATCCACTCTGTCATCTTAATGGCTATTTTCTGACCTGCCAGACTTTGTGGACTACTACTTCCTTCTACAACAGGTGGGCCACCCTCCCCCCCCCAGAGCATGGCCTAACTCCACTGCAGGAATTTTTCAGTGTCTTGAGGATTCAACCCTGTCATTTTTTCCACTCCTTGCATTAGTCCGCCGGCCTGGATTGGGCATTTTTTTTAACATGGGACTTGTGCACCCAGGTGTTCTTTCATATTTTTTTTAACCTACTTCTGCCCATGATACATAGACTGCATATTACATAGCATGCATCAGGGTAGTCTTGGTGAGATTTTGTAAAACAGGGGTCTAACTCATGAAGGTGCTCACCAAGACTTGAGAACAAATTCAATTCCAGCAATACTGCTCTTCTTTGGTTGCTGATTTTATCATCTCTCTCTACTCGGACCCCATGTCATCCCTCTATTCAGACCCAAGACTGCTTGTAATGCAGTAGTCAGCAAAAAGAAACGGGAGTCAAAACTAAGCTGTTTCATGTCCCACTGCTGCTGCTTACTGGCTGGCACTGTCAGCTTTAATGCCAGACTTGAGGTTAACAGCACCTTCTAAGCGTTACTAAGGTTGAGTCTCACACTAGCGTAGTATTGAAGCAGGATGTAACTTAACTGTATCTGGAGTGTAAGAGTGGCACTCTATGCACTACACGATTATGGATGCTGGAAATATAAGAATTACTAATTAAATAAAACTGACAAGTGCAAAAGAGAAGCACCCATATTCATTTTACTAACTGCAAGAACAAACCTCCCTGCTGTCTACAAAATAAAAGCTTGAAATGGCATGTCAATGATAAAAAAAAAAAAAACACCTGCCATTCTACCAAAATCATACGTCTGACAAATGTGAAGAAGGAAAAGAATAAAACGGCTTAGTATGGTAACCATGGAAAAATCCATGCTGGCACTCAGATAGCCGCCCTCCTGCAGGAAGCATACCCAAATGTAAAATCTTCTCAAATCTCTCGAAAAGAAATACCCACTAATTAGCAGGCTCCAAACACAAACCCCTCTTCTACATGGAAGTAGCTCACAGAAAATTAAAAACATGAGTTAAACAAACCTGAAGATGTAAATATTCAAACACACAGTACCAATATTAATTCCACCAAAACCACATGCTTCTGAAAGATTACAGTTTAAGACAGTTTTTCCTAAACTTCCTTCCAATTAAAGAAATCAATGCAAAATTTCCCCATCTTTACTGACAACAGAAGCATACACTTAAACTACTACAGCAAGTCTGTAAAAAAAATGGAAGATATATCTCTGTTAGGTTACAACTGTGCATGCATGCATGCATATCTTTAGTGCATGATATACATCTTGCACATGCACATCCTTTTAGCTACATAAAGACAAACTATGTGCTTATGCAGTGACATTATAGAACACCTGCACACCAATTTGATATGCCTGATATTAGTTAGCTCCCTTCCCAAAAACAGCACAATATATGTAAACTTGAAACTTCAATGGTTTTCCTTCTTGACTGCAGCACATTCTCATATGAAAACGTACGTCGTCAAAACAGGTGCTACAGCTGTTCTGCCAGTGAACTCCGGGTAGTTTCACTACGCAAGCACATTTCACTACCAGTACTCAAAAAATATATATTAAAAAAAAAAATACCCCTTCATACGTCTGCGCAATGTGCGTGCACCTGAAGAGGAAAATGGCCTCAGAAGACAGAATGTCCGTACAGAAAAAGCAAAGTACTGAGACAATTCATAATACTACTCTCCCTCAGAATTGATCTTTTTAAACTCCGTTTCCATGTTCATAGTGATGCCTGTGCAGACGTAGCAATGTTGTTTATATCTTGGTCTCTTGATATGGTTTATTTATTTTAATTAATTTACTTTTCTTATTAAGAAAAGTAAATTAATTAAAATAAATAAATAAACACAAATTGCGCCCTTTACGAGTCCGGCCTGCATGGCGCCCTAGGAGGTTGCCTAGTTCGCCTATGCCTAAGGCCGGCCATGAGTGTGTTTTAAATTTGTAGTTTTGAACATTTTTCCAGTAAGCAATGAAACAAAACGTATGTACCAACAATGACAAAAAATGCCCATTTCAGAACATTTCAAACATAAAAGGCCACTCCAACCTCTGTCATTACAATCCAGTCAATATGCACAATCTCCGCAGAAGTAAAAGTCATCTGAATAATTCCATATTAAAGAGATCTGTAAGTAAAGAAGAGGTTGACACTAGCAAACAACTTTATATTTCAGCGTTTCATCTATAGATTCAGTGTCTGCTGCCCCTGAAGAAAAAAATTGCCTACATTACACTTAAAAAAAATGGTAAGCTGGTAATACTGCAATATGGAATGGATGGCAAACTGACAACAGGTCATAGTTATTAGGCATCTAATCCAAAGAAAGACATACTGAGGACTGCAGCACCCCCCCCCCCATTAAAGTACAACACAATCATTAATCCATCTACATGCTGTGGGAATAGAACCCTCAGCCTTCTGAATCAAAAGCAAATATGCAACCTGCTGTGCTACTAACAGTGCTTTTAAATTCTACAGCACAACAGTATGACAATTTGCTAAACAAAACAGTTGCACATTGTAAACAGACGTGGCATGAGCAGCAGCAAACTTCTTTTCCCCTGAAGCTCACAATTCCTTGAAAATGCACTGAAAATCAACTCTTTGAAAAGGCATGGAAACTCAATTCCATGAAATTGCACTGAAATTCATATTTTTTAGCAACTTGGTAGTTGTAGAAGATACAGGCTCTTCTCTCCTTTGACTAAGGCACAGGGTTTGAACCTGAGCAAATGAACTAACCTGGCATCCCTAAATAGGGCATTTTACACAGACACAGAGACAAATATACATCTTTACCTTCTGTCTGTGCTGCTTAATTTCATTGAAGAAGCAGAGCAGGTCCAGGAAGCATGCATGCTGTCTACATTCCATGTGCAGAAGAAGCAAGCAGGAATGTCTCCTTGTATTTAAATTCCACGCATGGAAAGGAAGACGCAAGTAACAAGTGTGTGCAACAATGACACACAAATGCAAAAGGTGTGTGCAGCAATGAAGCTTGCAGAGGTTGTTCTTAAGGAAGAACACCCTTAAAAAAATATATAACTTTTTTCTTTTTTAAATTAAAAAAGTAAATGTGATAGCCCATCCAGTCAGTGGGGGCCCCCTCCCAGCCAATGAATCTTAGTGCTGGATCTGGCTCTGATCATGTACCAATAAAAAACAAGATAAAAATGCATGGCAATAAAGTAAGAATAAGACACAATTGAGGAATTTATATTCTATCAAAAACTGCTAGTATGGGTGGCCAAGGATGAACACAGGATAGCAGCAGATTTCTTCAGCTCCACCAATTTCATTACACTGACAGGAATTAATTACTTAAAAATTAATTTTTGAAGTAATTTTCTTTCTAAATATATTTGTTTTATATAGTTCTTGAACTATATCTAAAAAAGAAAGGAAATTTTAACAATATTCCTGTCAGAAATCACATTGGAAATTTTCCTGTCAGTTTATCAGTCTGAAATGAGTTCCAGTAAGACAAATTCTCAGGACTCCAGCATCAAGAAAGAACTTCAGTCTCTGATAACTATAATCCAGCAACTTACTGCTAAGATGGATAAAATGGATACTAAAATTGATACCTTCATAGAAAAAACTACAAAACAAATAGACTTGTTACATATAGACCTGCAACAACAGAAGATCCAGATGACAGGCATAGAAGAAGCTGTGAATGACATGGAAAATAGAATCCAAGAAGAGGAAATCAACATTGAGTTTCTGCTGAAACAAAATACACACTTACAAACAAAGCTGGATGACTTGGAAAATAGATCTAGGCGCAATAACATTAGGATTTTTGGACTGCCAGAAAATATTGAAGGTAACAATATTACTTCTTTTTTAACAACATGGCTCACTAAAACTTTAGACTTACCAGAAGCATTCTCTTTTGGTATCGAAAGAGCACATAGATCTATAGCTAATACTAACTCTAACAAAAACTATACTAGATCAGTTATAGTTAGATTTCTATCATCTTTTGATAAAGAGATGGTTCTTAAATCTGCTTGGGCTAAAGCTCCTGTTAAGTTTAATGAGACAACTGTGCATTTTGACAATGACTATTCTCCCTTGGTAATAGCTAAAAGAAAAGTTTTTCTGCCACTAATAAGGGAGCTTAAAAAAGCACAGTTTAAAACATACCTTCTGTTTCCTGCCAAGCTAAAAATCTTCCTTCCTGATGGTCCTAAAATGTTTGATGACTTAGACTCTGCTTTACTGTTTATCAAAAAAAATAAGATTTTGGATAAAATAGAGGAAATGGAATGGGCTAGTCCTTCATTAAAGAGACTGGCAACTGAAACTTCATGGAAGACTTCTGAGAGGAAGAAGAGACTAAAGAACAAATGATTTGTTCTATGTTTTTTTTCTCCCATCATTTTACTTCATTATTAATCTTTTTAAATATAGTTCCTGCATTTCCAGAAAGACACAAATGTTCTGAAAAAGATTTAATCAAAGTTATTCTCTGTGTGCAAAGAAATGTTTTGTTTCATAACCAGTCAAAATATCTGAGGAACTAATAACAAACTATTATTCAATTTGTTTCTCTTTCTGAAAAAGAGAAGTAAGGTCAGTAATTAGATACATTTTTTTCCTTTTTTTTCTCCTTTCCTTCTTTTCTTTGTTTAAACAATGACATTCTATTTAGATTATGTAGTGGGTAAAGGGTGGGGGAGGGCAGGGAGAGAAGAGTAATGAAAATATGATAAATAGAATAATAACATATTTATTCCTTGTAAAAAGTTTATATGTTCTTCAAATGCTATTCTTAATTATACTTTCTTGAATATACTGCTTATGCTTGTTTGTAAATAATATGTCATGCTTTAACTAATAATAATTAGAACTAAATAATAGTAAATAATGTGTTTTATTTTTAACTCTATTAATATAAACAGTAAGTAATATTCCATTGTATATATAGAAATGCTTTTGATCATATAGACACAGTAAATAATGAGATTTGCATAGAATTGAGTTGGGACAGTGATATTGAGTTTTATTACCTATTAATAACTTTGGGCTTGATTTCACTTGCATAGAGGCTGTGGTAACCTGTGGGGTACATCGTGAAGGTTTTGTCATGTTTAAATGCATTAACACTGCTAAATGAATGTTTGTCACTAGTTTTTAACAAGTTTCCCGCCAAAATGTTAAGGGAGACAATCTGGGATGTGGGCTACTTCATGAACAGTGTCCTCATGCTGTTTCAAAAGCTTCAACTCTCAGAATTCTCACAGAGAAGCTGAAAGCAGTTAACCTGACCTTTGACCCAAATATCACACTGACACATCAAAGATTCAGGAAGAACACTCTACCAGGAAATAGAACTGATGCAACTGTGACTATGTGAAGGAAAATGAACTCTTTGACATTTAAATGTGAGTTATTTTATATAATTACTTAAATATCTATGTTATAATTCATAAAATATGTCAATTATAATGATTTTAAATTATGCAGTTTCTTGTAGTAAGTAAATGTCTTATTTTAGAAGGCATAGAAAATGAAACATTTATTCAAGTGTTTTTGAAAATCTACCTGACTGCAGCATACTAATCTGTGTTCAAAACTTATGTTCCAAACATATACATTACTATAACTCATTTAATTCATCTGATTGACAAGCATAAATAACTTTATAACTCTATTCTGGAAGAAATTGTCTTGTGATATATTTTAAAGCAGTAATATAGACATACAAAATGCAGACTTTTTTTTTTTTTTTTTTTACAATAATGCAAGTGTTTCTGAGAATCTGCATAACTATGCAGTATGATTTATAACAACTTCTATAAATGCAATATTTTATTCTATTGACAATAATGAGTATGAGTAAAATGCTCATATACAAGCAATTCAAGGTTTTTTTTTTTTTCTGGAAGCTGTTAACTGCATTTATATGACAGAAAATAGATGCATCTTAATATATGTAATGTCTGAACCATATTAGCCAAAGTTTTTCATTTAAATGAATGTTAGAACTTATTTTTACATACTTTCTCTCTCTTTCTTTCACTCTCTCTCCCTCTTTCACGTCTTTTATTTCTCTCTCTCCTCTTGGTTCCTAATATCAAGTTTATTTGAATGCCATTTGAATACAAGTGTATTATATTACATAGATGTATATAGTAGTATGAATAGTTTTTAAAAAAAAGTTTATTTTAGTTTATATGATGCTGTTTTATCAAATGTGTAGTCTTGTCTTGCTAGATAACTGAATTGAAAGCTGTTAATTTAAGTTAAATATAACCAGTATTAAATTGATAAGGTGGTAGCTGAGGTACTGCTGCTTAGGGTAGGGGTTAACTTGAGTGGTAAATACTACTCTAAGTTGGAGTTTTTAACTCCAGGCTGGATGCAAGGTTTAATCCTTACATTATTTTCACTTGTTCATTGTTATATGTATATAGTTTTGACATCCACAATATATTTTGTACACTCATTGTCACTACAAACAAAATTGAATCTTATACAAAATCCCATAAGAGATTCAATAAATACAGCTATATTTAAAGGTACACCTAAAGGAGGAGATGTAACATTACTTATGTTGTTATTTGTTATTTTGATCATAAGATTGTTAAGTTTTAAAATGCCAAATGACATCTTTAAAAGGAATTTCTTTAAACATTAATGGATTGAATAATCCGTGTAAAAGGGCAAGCCTAATAAGATACATTAATTTACATAAGGCCAACTTAGTCTTCCTGCAAGAAACACATCTCTTGAAAAAAGATATTGATAAACTAGCCACAAACAAATATACAGTATTGGTTAGTTCAGAGCACACTCAGAAAAAAAGAGGAGTGGCTATTTTATGGAATAAAAGTATGCCTATTCCTAAAACCATTAAGTCTTATCAGGATGACAAAGGAATGTTTTGTATGGTTACAATACAAATTAATGGGAAGACTTACACTTTAATTAATGTATACTGGATACCTGGGATTGGTATTAATACAGTGAAACATCATCTTGATAAGATTATATCATTCTCTATAGGAGATATTATTTTAGCTGGTGACTTTAATTGTATACTACATGAAAGTGATACTACTACTATAGGAAAAAGAAGAATTACATCTAATGCAAAACATTTAAATGATTTTGCTAATTCTTATCATTTGAATGATATTAATAATCAGATAGATTCAAAATCATTACCATACACCTTTTTTCTAACAGATACAAAACTTATTCAAAAATAGATAGGGTCTTTATTTCTAACCAGATGGTAACAGATTTAATTAATTCCAAAATCATTTCATGTCCTATATCTGATCATAATTCAATTGTTTTGAATTCATGATAAACAATACTCATAATGTTCAGATCAAAAGGATACCAGCATACTTAACTCAACTAAAAGACTATAAAGAATATATACTTTCAGAAGTACAACATTTTCTAGACATAAATAATACTCCTGAAGTCTCCATTGTCTATGTTTGGGATGCCTTAAAATCATATCTATATGGACAAAGTATAAGATGGTATAATAATAAAAGGAAATCTTGGGATAAGGAATTGTTAGATATTCAAAGTAAATTAGACTCTTATAAACATAATAAAAAAGAAAATATTATGGATAAGAAAGTCAATGAAGAAATAAACAAACTAAATGACAAATACAAAGAAATTTTAACTCATAAAGTTAAAATAACTCTAGAGAAATACAAGTTTTTGTCTTACTCAATAAGCCCCAAATACTTACATAGACTTAAAAATAAAACAAAAAGGTTGAATAAACAAAACCACATCAAAGAAATCTTTTCTCTAAGGAAAAAGAAAAATGTTTCTAGTCTACCAGAAATATTAGATGAATTTAGAAATCACTTTCACAATATTAACAATAATAACATTAACATGGAACCTAAAGATAAAATAAAGAAGTTTATAACCACAAACATGAATAAAAAGCTTAATAAACAACAGATTAAACTATTGGACAAAAGTATTTCATATACGGAGGTTATTACACAAATAAATAAGCTTAAACCAAACAAAGCACCGGGTAATGATGGTATTATACCAGAGATATATAAAATCCTTTCTAAAAGTACATATTCATTAATACATAAGGTTTTATTTTGGCCCAAACTGAGTTAATAACCCTCCCATCTTGGCAATATACATTTATTTCGCCAATTTTAAAACCTAATAAAGATCCAACTAGATGTACTTCATATCGGCCCATCTCATTACTTAATGTTGATTATAAAATGTTTATGAGTATTTTTGCTGATAGATTGAAGACAATCATTCCCGGCATTATAGATATAGATCAGACAGGCTTCATTGTAAATAGAAATATTTTTGATAATATAAGAAGAACTTTAACATTAATTGATTTTGCAAATAGGAAAAAGAAAGATTTAACACTTATTAGTCTTGATATAAGTTCAGCATTTGATTCAGTAAGTTGGGACTATCTGTTTACCTTACTGAAGTGCACAAACTTCTCAGATGCATTTGTAAATCTAATTGAGCATTTACATAAAGGAATGTTGGCTTATATTAAGGTAGGAACATATGTTTCACAAAAAATACCCATTCTTAAAGGTACAAAACAAGGATGTCCACTTTCTCCACTATTATTCATTTTAGTAATGGAGCCTTGGGCTAATTTGATCAGAAACAGTACTGACAGAGGGTTTTGAAATAGATGAAAATACAACATCCAAAATTCAACTTTTTGCAGATGATGTTCTAATTACATCAGCAGGATCTAATTCTTCTATGCAGTCTCTATTTGATAAAATGATGAATTTTAAAAGTATTTCTGGTTTAATATTCAATGAAGAAAAAACTAAAATACTACCTATATATACACGAAAAAATATTCTCATTAGTAATTTTACTAAATATGTACCCAATTCAGGTCAGATAACTTATTTAGGTATAATACTATCTAAAGATATTAAATCTATTATATATAATAATTATAATACCTGTTTTCATAATATACAAAATCTTTTTAATACCTGGAATAATATGTTTTTACTATGGAGGAGAGACTTACAATTATTAAAATGATAATATTCCCCAAGATTTTATACTTAATACAATCAATAATACTTCCACCTACAAAAATAATTATCAAGAAACTGAATACACTAATGTTAAATTTCCTATGGGCACCTAATAGACCTAGGATTGCATTAAAGAAACATACTAATAGCTGGTCTCAAGGAGTATTTCTTTTCCAGACTTTAATTTATATACTATTTCTTCTATTGTAAAAGTTATTACTTTATTAATAGATCAGTCATATGTCATAAAATGGAAAGATTATTGGGAGCTAATTAGTATGCACTTCATGAAAATCTCCTTAACACATAAAAATATGATTGTAAATAACTCCATGTTATGGTTACTAAAGGAATTTTGTACTTCACCTATTACACCTAAACATATGGTTTGTTACCCATTAAATATTATTATTAGCTATCGTAACTTTATATTCATGCACCCTAAGTATAGGGAATGGAATTTTATTATATTCCTATAATGTATACTCAGGGTATGCTTTTGTTATCTACTTCTGAAGGAACTCATTTAGCTATAGATAATGATCTAAAGTACTGGTATCAGTTGATATCTGATAATAAAGTTAAAAATCTAGATTCCTTAAAACAAGAATTTGATCTAAGAGAAACTTGCTGGTTAGAGGTTCAGACCTTTAGACAACATCTCATTGATAGAATAGATCTAATGTCTATAACAGTTAAAGAATCTATTCCAACACTGATTGATTACTTGATATTAAATTTACAACATAAAGTTTCTGATAAAGGTAAACTTTCATACATACATAAACTTATCAGACAAGAAACTTTTTACAGTGTAGATACATACTGGAATTATTTCACTTCTACTAATGGGGACCCACCAATCAACAAGATAAACAATATATATTGGAATCTGCCTATAGAACTACGTCTTCCATTGTCTGGAGACTTTATACATGGAAATTTTTACATAGATCTTTTTATACACCTTTGATGATGAGTAAAATAAATAATAAAGATAATCTATGTAAGAGATGTAATGTAGAAATTAATGCTGACTGGGCTCATATGTTTTATGATTGTATAAAATTGAAAGAATACTGGAAATGAGTTAATGAATTTTTGCAGGCTCTTTTTACAGATAATTTCATTATTTCTAAATCTCTTATATTATTCAACACACCTGTACCTCAAAGTGTTAAAAAGGTTAAGCATCCCTTGTTATGGTCTATTTTAGCAGTGGCTAGGAAAATAATAACCAGAAATTGAATTTCAGATACACCTCCTTCGTTCAATGAATTTAAAAATGTTATGAATATAGTGTGCCATATGGAAATAAACACAATTAGGTCAAGAACAACTAGAAAAACATCTTATTATATTGTATGGGATAATCTACAAAATTTGTTAAAAAAATCCTAATTTCAACAGCATGGTATTTTAGTTTAATTAATTGATCTGATTGTAGTGGATGTCTTTGTAAATACTTCAGTTGTTTTGTTGAATGTTATAATCATATCTATTTTTAATTACTTGTATAAAATTGTTATGATATTTCCCTTGTATGTTAAAACAATAAACCTGTTTTAAAAAAAAAACTGCTAGTATGGAGCATATGAAAATTTTGGGTGAAATAATCAGCTTTCAGCATGGAAAATTACTTATAGGTGGGGACTTTGATTTGCAATAGTGGGGCTGTATCAGGGGGACTTAGAAGGGACAATTTAACAAAAGAGGGTAGATGAAATTTATAAAAATATTTGATGAATAAGATTTTAATTCAGTAGCAGAAACCTGGAAAAATTTTACATATTACTCCCCAAGGTACAATAAATGAGCTAGACTAGACAGAAATTATTTTTCTCATGAAGATGTACATTTAATTGAAAGCTTCGACACATATCCAAAAACTATTTCTGATCATGCACCAATAAAAATTGAGATAAAAATGCAGGATAATGAAGTAAAAATAAAGTACAGGCACTTTCCCACCTACCAGTTAAAAAGAGAAGAATAAAAGGAATTAGCAGTGGAAATAATTTGGCAGTTATTATGGAAGATAGACATATCTTCAGAATGTAGAGATAGTGACTGGGATAAAATTAAAATGGGGTTTAAAAATAGTGTGCTAAAATAAAAGAAAAAGAGATATTGTTAAGACGTAACAGAATTTACTTAGGGGGGTGGCAAAAAAGTATTGCAGAATAAGGAGAATCTCACAGAACAAGAGAAGGAGCAAATGCAGAGTGTTGAAGAGAAAATAAAAGAAGTATCTGGATAATATGCGAGTGTTTAGAAAGACTGCAGTTAAGCAAGTATTTTTTGATAACTCCTGCGCACAAAAACCTTTAGCATGATGATTTAGGTCACAGAAAGTTGAAAGGGTTGTCATCAAACTTAGGAACCTTATAACAAGAAAAATAACCAGAAATCCTGTAGAGGTTTTTAGAGATATTCTGGAAATTTTATGAAAATGTGCATAAAGCAGAGAAATGTCGAAAGCAAGAAAGAGTACAGATGGAAATATTTATGGGAGACTTAATTATGCCAAGGTTAGAGGCAGACAAGGCTCAACAACTACCACTTAAGATAGGATGATGTTGTTTGTCTTTCAGCTTTTCCCGGTTAGGGGTCACCACAGCGGAACTCCGGTCCGCTAATGACTGGCAGTAGATTTTCATGAATGCTGAGGTGCCAGCTTGATGTCCAACCTTCAACAAAAGCAAGCCCATTTACGCATGTCTTTCGAACGCCCACCAAACCGCGGGGAGGACATGCAGACTCCACACAGAAGGCACTCCGTGCACTCCAGCCAAGAATGGAACGGGAGAACCTCTTGCTGTGAGGCAATAATGTTACCGCTGCACCACTAAATTGATGTATAATCAATCTTTTGGCAAGTGTCCAGGTACAGATAGTATACTGTGGAAGTATAGAAATTAGTAAGGAGGAAAGTGACAGGTCAGAAAGATTTTAACAGTATTTTAAAAGCAAGGGAAGCACCAACATCTTGGAAGGCGTCTATGGTGGCTGGGTTACCTAACTATGGCAAAGACCCTTCAAATACAGCTTCAGACAGACCCATTCAAGTGTTTATGTCTATAATAGCTAAAAGAATGGCAAAGGTGTTGCCACAACTGACAGATATGGATCAGTGTGGTTTTGTGGGGCAAAGCAAACATTTTATAACATTAATAGAACAATGATGATTCAAAGGGAAGAAGAATATACAGTAGGGTATCAGAAACATTTTACATTCCCTGATATAATGACAGGTTAATTAGGAGGATATATGAAGGATCACAGGCAAGAATTAAAGTGGGAGGGTTCCCCTCAGATGAGCTATGTCTAGACAGTGGAACAGGCAAGAGTGTTCTCTTTATATTTAGAGCCACTGGCAAAGAAAATAAGGGACTCAAAAATACAAGGATATAATTGGCAATCAGGAAAAGATTATATTATTTTGTACCTGCTAAATCCAGAAAAGGACATCTCAGTGTTGTGCAACATTCTGAGACAAGAGTCAAGCCTTTTTGGGATATAACATTAATGAAGATAAAATAAAGGGTATAGCCATACATTATGTACCCACACACAAATTGGCTCAGCAATACCCATACATATGAGAACATGATAAGATGAAGTATTTAGGAGTATGGATTAAAAAGGCTGTTGCTATGGCAGCTAAGGATATGTGGAAAGAGACTAAACAAAAAATATTAGAAAAAATGAGAAACTGGAAATCCTTATTTATGGATATGGATAGGATACAGGCAGCAAAAATATTTTTAGCCCCTTTAGACTTGTATATGGATCAGGCATACTTTTATCAACTGGAGGAGAAGTTGTGGACAATAATTAATAAAGAATTGAAGGAATTTATCTGGAGGTGAAGAAGGCAAGAGTTAAGTGGGATAGGTTGATCCTCCAACAGAGCGAGGTGTTTTAGGTTCACCTGATTTGAAGGGATATTTTAGAGCTACACAGTTGAGGCTGACGTACATAACACAAGCAAAAGGTCATAATTCAAAGTGGAAAAGAATAATGATGAGGCAGGGAGAAGTTCAAGAAACAGAGACCGAGTGGGTTGTTGGGCGCAGATACTTAAGAACAATATGAATATAATATTCTGTACGGTTATTAAAGTAGAAGAAAGTATTCTAAGAACTACGCCAATACAAAAATGGAGAAAGAAGATTTTGCCATTAGGGATGACCAAGTAGGGCTGGAATTGATTGGAGAAACCTGGGAGAGGAACAAAGATATTGGGAGCAAATGACTCAAGTAGGAAAGGTAATAGAGTGGGATGAGGCCAAGAAGACATTTGGATTGCAGGCTAGAGATTGCCTTCCCTATCGGGGCTTGATCTCAGGCAAAGAGAAAAAAAACAGAAAGGGATACTGGAACTGTAAGTGAAAGACCTGCTCTGGTAGAGTTTTTTTTGTTGAATCTACAAATGAATTGGCTGTTAAAAAAGAATAATTAGTAGGGCATATAAAATATTGCATGATAACTAAAAGACTCAATCAGAGGAGGTTTGAAAGGATTGGGAAGAGAAACTGGAAAAGTAATTTACAAGAAAACAATGGGAATACATATGTATGGCACCCAAGTATGCAACCAAGTCCAGGAGGTTTAGCATCTTTGGTTTGAAGTGTTTGCACAGGTATTTGTATACCTCAAGCTGACTTCAAAGAATTTTCCTTAGGTATATAGCAAATGCTGGCGGTGTGACAGAGAAGAAAGAAGTAACTGGGAACATATCTTCTAGGAATGTAATGAGCTGGCAAAGTTTAAGAATTTCCTGCAGAGTACTCCGTGAAATACTGAGTGAGCAAATACCTGCAAGTAAGAAAATGTTCTTTTGAGCTGGGACACAGGATCCGAATTGCCTAGACATAGCAAGGCTTTATTACTAGAAAATGAAAATCAAAGTCTACGCCAACTGTATTTCAGGTACTGAACATTATAAAGAGATAAAAGAACAGGAAGTGGGATCTTTAGAAAACAGAAGGAGCAAACTGCATAGAAATAAGTGGAATATGTGGGAACAATACATGCAGAATAATGTTCAAGAGGAGGAGGAATGAGGTTTACGGGAAGGTAGGAATTCAGCAATTTTGTAATGTTGGAATGATGACAGTAGAAAGGGAAATATATGTGATGTGTATGGTATTTAAATGGAAAACTGTTAAAATGGTTTGTTTTCTTTTCCATTAATGTAGTTTTGCCTATGTGTTAAGTGATAATAGTTTGCTGTCCTAATTATGGACTCTTCCACCAAAGAACTGGTAGGCACTAATCCAAAATTTACTTTTAAAAACAGTGACAATCTAAAACAGATTCTTTGCAAGGACCTGTTTTATATGCATTATCCCCGAGTCACTATTAATAAGAGGCTTGGCACCCACTCATGTGGTCACTGTAATAGATGTAGGTATATTACCACCACACAAATATATAAACATCCTACTCTGCATTTTGTTTTTTCTCCTACATTTTTTGCTACCTGTGAATCTAAAAATCTCATATACTTAGCTACCTGCACCAAATGCGAAGCATTTTATGTTGGTCTTACTTCCAGGTTGCTAAAAGATAGAATTTACAATCATATTTATGATATCAGGAAAGGCAATGAACTAAATGATCTTGCCAAACATATCCTGAGTAATATGAACCATGGGTTCTGCTTTAGGGTCCTACAAATGGTCATTCCAAATAAGAGGGGTGGTGACAATATGAATCGATTAGCGAATACTGAACTAAAGTGGATATTAAGGCTAGGGGCTCATTTACCACCAGGTCTCAACAGTTTCATTTCTATGAAACCAGTCTTAGAGAATAGAAGATTATGATATTCAGGTTTATATCGAATTTACACTATGGCTGTTGAATAGTATAGGTTTTATGTTTTTGACATTAGCATCTTAGTTGGTTGTCTATTTTTATAATATAATGATTTGTATTTGTTCATTTTGTTTTCTATACCAGTTTATGTATCTTTTTGAGTTGATTTTTTATGATTGCGTTTAAGATTGTTTCTAAGCCAGTTTGATTTTTGGCTTTTTATTGAATGCTTATTTTATTATATTTTTTATATATAATGGATTCTGCATAATATTAATTATTATTTTAGCCGAGTTAAACTTTATATATAGGCTAATTCTATTTTGTTATCAAAATTAATAGCTGAGTTTACAGCACCATGCAGCTAATTTATTTTAATAGTAAGACATGCAGTTGATATTCAAAATGTTTTATTTATAGCATTAAGAATGGGTTATTTCCTGCCTTACTTGATTTATAGCCATATATTAGGTTTTGGTCGCTTTAATTTTTAGTACATTTTTTAAATTTTGTATGTGTTTTAGGAAACAAACGATGTTATTTATCATCACAACAGATGATTTATATAACAGGTAAAATATGAGAATTATGTCATATGTCTTAGGGCTGGAACGTTCCATATTTATATACAATGGAGCTCTTTATTTGTTTGTTCATTTAGCCTCACCATGGTAACTTCTATGGCAGTGTGATTTCCATCTAAATTTTATAGTAACACCTTGTTCAACTTACTGCTTGATTGAATAATAGATGCTTAATTGTATAATTTTCCCGCCTTCTGGGATATTTAAGTTCATCAGCTCTATATGGTTATTTATCTGAAGAAGCGTAGAGGTTTCTACGCGAAAGCGCTCATTTCTCTTTTCTTGTGAATAAAGATTCTTATGGAAAATACTTGAATCAGCTGAATATTTTCATCGTGGAGAGACTACCTGCTTTTGTTTTCATCAGTTGTTTTTTTATCTTGACTGGTAGCCTCCTTGGTATCACAGCTACAGTTTTTTATGTGCTTGAACATTATAAAGAGATAAAAGAACAGGAAGTGGGATCTTTACAAAACAGAAGGAGCAAATTGCATAGAAATAAGTGGAATATGTGGGAACAATACATGCAGAATAATGTTCAAGAGGAGGAGGAGGAATGAGGTTTACGGGAAGGTAGGAATTCAACAATTTTGTAATGTTGGAATGATGACAGAAGAAAGGGAAATATATGTGATGTGTATGGTATTTAAATGGAAAACTGTTAAAATGGTTTGTTTTCTTTTCTATTAATGTAGTTTTGCCTATGTGTTAAGTGATAATAGTTTGCTGTCAAACATCTGCCTGTCAGCAAAGGTGTTTTCTGGGTGGCTGTGCCCCAACTTTGACAGGATTCTGATAGTCCAAAATATTTCAGATATCTTTAGGGCATTATTACAGATTCTGCTAACGACCTTCCCTTTGATTCTGCTACTGACAATCAAACTCTGCTGGTTGATAATAAATGTACAAATAAAGGCAGGAAAGACATCTTCTCCTATTCTTCTCATGAAAGTAATGGGCAACAAATGTACTAGATATGGGTTGGGAGCAGATGTGGATGGCTACGTGGTCTCCTACTTGGCAAACCTTATTTATCACCCATAAAAAAATGCGATGACAGTGCAGTTATCAACACATTCAAAATTTGCCATCATTAAAAGGGTATCCATACAGTTACAAGAACTGTTACTGTATGCTAGTACATACATGGGGGGCATATGTCTCAACCTGGAATCATCAAATATCTGGACAAAGGCCCACACAAAGTAAGTACAACTGACCCAAAATCCTAATGGATTAACATGAAATTTGCATACATAATTATGTAACCCTTCCCACTCCGATGGAATTGTGGGATGCCATCATTCAAGCACAAATTGAAGAAGATGAGAAATATGGTGTGTGTGTTATTATGACTACCATACTGCATGTTATATATGATGCTGTATGTGAAGACTGCCCATACTTTTTGTGTGGGTTAAACAGTTAGGAAGTTGAAGGAATGGTTAAAGCCAGCATGGTCATAAATAATAAGTGGATACAAATACATTGTACAAGTATATAAATTGGAATGTTAAACATGTTTTTAAAGTTGTGCTTCCTAAAATTACATTATAAAATAACAGACAAGGGAAGAGTTATGCTGGCTGACCTAATGCAACTACAGCACCAAAGTTAGAACAGCTGCTAACAACTTTAACACGAAAGGTGAAAGAAAGCATACTTCAAATGTGTTGCTTTACGCTAACAAAATGTTTGTTAACTGGACATGTTATGATTTACCACGGATTATTGCTTTAAAAACCTTAAGAAAAAATGTGTCAGAGTCATAATCTACTGCTGTACAAGTGAGAGGCATTCTGCATTTTCCATTGGGAAATGTCAGACTAACGTCTACTCTGTACCTTATTTAATACCTCAGATAAGTTCAAATGAAACAGTGTAAGAAATAATTCTGTGACTGTGTAGGACAAAACAATGAAAAACTAGTATTTTACTCTCTTTTTTTTATAAACTTCTGCTAAAAAATACACAGTTTCCATGGTTCTGCATTAGGTATCATCTTGCAATGTTTTCCAGTTTTAAAAAAGCTCAAACGACAAGTTCTTCTAACAGTGCTAGCACTTGTACATCCTACCTTCTAAGCTACTGTTATTCTATTACATCATATGCATGACAATTGAATATCGAACATGCGCAACTGAAACAAACGATAGTAGCAAAAGACTTGTTAAAATCCATGATCCGTCCATCACTTTAAAAACACAGAAACTTTATTAAATTTTGTCGCTTTCCTCCAATGTACGTTTAGACTTCATCAGATCAGTATACATTATATACTTATCTGCAAAGCTGAAATCTTTTGTTAAGGTTGGTCTAAGTGAAGAAGATGGAAAAGCCAAAGAAATCAACTTTACTAAGGTTTGCAAACATAACTAAACATGACCTTACTAACCATCTACAAAAGGCTTTACGAAAAAGTAAAAACAATAAAACTAAAAAGACATCACTAACTTTTGGACAAAATAAATAACACAAACAGATTAGAAAAGGACAGTGCATTGCTTCAGTCTCCTGGCGGACTACAGTAAGTGCAGTCAGGGGCAATGAAGAGTTGGACGAGCTGCCTTGATTGCAGGCTGCAGCTCCTTCCAAAGTAGTGATGAGCTGACTTACGAATACATCATGCTGGGGAGGGGGGAGGGAGTGCAAACCCAGTGCTCCGTGCAGGAGGGAAGCCTGACTCCTGTTAACGCATAACATCCCACTACCCTCCAGCCTCAGTAATACTAATGCATTACAGACACTACACAAGTAAAAGGGAGTGTGTTTGATAAGAGAACACTAATGGGGAAGCATATTCATTATCTGTACTCACTGGATTTATTTTCTACAGAATATAGCGTTGTTTTACACACAGACTGGTGATGATAACTAATCCTGGGACTTTCACTTAGTTGTTAGCTTCCAAATAAAAATTGTCTTTAAGGTGGGCACAGACATGAAAAAACGTAGGTTTCACTTGCTGTAGGGCAGAAAATGGTTGTATACAGATGTACCCAACAAACAAATTTTATCAGTTACTAGAACACACACCAAAACCTTGCGGGGAAGGCTGGTTAAATTAAGGAGCCAGAGGCACTATACTGGTGATGCGTGATGATGTCAGTGGTAACTAAAAATTGTAAATAAAGCAAAATCGTGATTTAAAGGGGCCACTCGGGAATTCGTGGCACCCCATTATTTTGCCCTCCAAACAGGTAAATTCCGAGGAATTAGGTACGGTTGAGAGGTATGACTGGGGGTGGTGCTTATTCTTATCACCTGTGCAGAACAGCTACAAGACTCAGGAAGATGACCTTGTCTTTACATTAGATCACAACTTGTTAGAAGACGGTTAATTTTGAAAACTTCAAATAAGATCAAAACTGGCAAAGTGGCAGCAATAACCAGAGTGTTTTTTTTAAGAATTTACAAAATATTCAAAACACTGGGGAGAAACAATAATGAATTTGTCTGCCTCTCCCAACAATATGCTACTTCCACAACTAAGGAACTCCCCCTCTGCCAAGAAAACCATCATTCCATCTGGAGTCCACTAATCAAAAATCAGGAAAGACGAGAATTTTTTCAGTAGTAGTGCCAGTTTTTCTCAGCACCCTCTTCACAGCCTGTATTTCACAATTTGGATGCTGATGTTTTAATTCCTAATTTTCTTTCTCCTTTCCTAATGCAGTTCAAATTTTACAATAAGCAAGATAATTAAGCACTAGGAATCACAAATATCTAAATGGAAAGCACATGGGTTCCGGTATAAATCTAAGAAGGTTGCACCCTCGAAATGGACATACTCAAGACTCCAGATTATCATCACCACCTTGGTAACCTAAATTTACTATATTTTTCTACCTGACTGCACTACTCTCACTCTTTCATCTTCCTTATAATACTTCACCATTCCTCCTTATCACTGTTATTTCAACAGAAAGCATTTCATATCAAACCTGCTCTTTTTTTCCAAGCAATGTAAATACTTTACTGTAACAGTTTTCAGTGTAACAGACCGCGCAATCCCCATTTATGGTATACATGGCAATTTGGCCCTTTACAATGAAATATTTATACAATAATCATAAATCAGCCTTATGTCAGAGTCAATGCTTACATTCAATTGCCATTAACTTGACATTGTTAAGCATACAAACTCAATCAGTTGTTCTTTCTAAAGAAATTACATGTTTCATTTAATAATGCTCAACAACCAAAAACAGTTAAGCACACAAATGAACTACTTATATCCTAATTTGGAATTAATTAGTGACCATATTGTATTATTTCACAAGTCACAACTGGACCAATGACTTCTCACCTTGTACTGAGTGAGTGTACTTTGTTAAACAGATAAGAGATCTTAGGTACTGTTATGTGTTGATGTCCTCTTCAAACTCAGTTTCTATTATAGCACCCAAAACAGTCCCTTTTTTCTTTATGGAGTTCTGCTTCTGATATCTCAAAAGTTCTCAGTTCCATATTTTAAACTCTGTAATCAAATTTTCACCTCTTTTATTGACAGTCTGCATTTGTTTTTTCATTTTCTAATTATTGTTTTTTTTGCGAGTATCAACACTAAAGACAGCAACACTTTCACCTGTTTAGTACATGTTATTTTACACCAACTCAACAAAAGCATCACTATACTAAGATTAAGTTCTCTTAGGTTCGTACTAGGCTATCTGCCCTAGGGCATTTATAAGCCTAGCCAGAATGTGTGTGGCTTTCACCACCCCTTAGGATGAGAATACTACGCCCTTTTAGGGTTTAGTTTACTGTGCCTCTGTCTAGTAGTGACACAGAGATGAACCCCGGGGTAAACCTACGATCTCCCATCCACTCGTCAAGATTTCTCTTGAATAGAGTTAGTGAGGGGCTCTGCCTAACATGGATTGGGATTCTGTTCCAGAGTGTAGGGAGCCTCTGGGTTATGAATCTGTCCCTCCAGCACGTCCTATTTATTTCCTGTGTTGAGGTTTAAGTCTCTTGCTCTCGTGGCTCTGATGGATTTGGATTTTCTGAGGTGGAGCATGTCCATTAATTCGGATTGGACATGGCCTTGTATGTCAGGCACAGATCACCTCTGAGTAGGCGGTATGCGACTGAATAGAGCTGGAGTTTTTTCAGTCGGGCAGCATATGACATATGTTTAAGACCCTTTATCCTCTTGGTGAGGAACTTTTGGGGTCTTTCCAACTGCTGCAGGTGTCGGGTAAGATACATCCCAAATGGGGCATTGTACTCAATCATTGGCCTGATAAGAGAAGAGTACAGGGGCACAATGACGTCTCTTGATCTAGATGTGAAACCCTTCATGATAAGGTGGGCAATATAGAAGGTCTTCCTAACCACTTTGGCAATGTGAGTGTCAAATGAGAGGTTACTGTCAACCTGGGTCCCTGTGTCCCCGATTACCTCTTCCGTACTTAATGGATTACCACCTATGTGGTAATATGTGGGTACCTTGTTTTTCCCAAAGGGTATGACTATACATTTTTTGGCGTTCAGCTTAAGGCCATGGCTCTGGCACCAATTATCCGTTTCTATGAGGCCTCTCTGAAGGATGTTTGTGTCCGCTGGAGTATCAATTATGGCGCCCAGTTTGCAGTCATCTGCGAACTTTGTCAGCCACAATCCTCCTATGTTTGCCTGTACCTCGGAAAAATAAATGCCGAACAAGAGGGGTCCCAGGACTGAGCCCTGTGGGACACCGCTTGTGACTGGCTTAGAGTCTGACATAGCTCCAGCAACTCTGAGGTTCTGTCCTTGAGCCAGTTTGCAACCCATCTTGTGACATATGGGTTTACATTTAAGCTGGTGAGTTTTTCTATGATGCCCGAGTGGGGTATTGTGTCAAAGGCTTTTGCAAGGTCAAGGTAGGCTGTGTGAACTGCCTTACACTCATCAATGGCCTTAGTGACTATTTCAAAAAAGTCGACCAAGTTCAAAAGGCAGGATCTGCCCTTGACAAAGCCAAATTGGGTAGGATCCAAAGTCTGTAGGTCCCCAATGTCTTTGTTTATGAGTTCCATAATGATCCTCTCCATAGCTTTGCAGACCAGGCTCGTCAAGCTTATGGGGCGGTAATTTCCAGGGTCCGTAGAAGCACCGCCTTTGTGAAGTGGGACCACTGTTGCCGTACGCCACTCTTTGGGTACGTATCCTGTAGTAAGGCTAAGTTTAAACAGCAGCCTTATGTGTGGGTTTAGTTCCTCTTGGAGTTCATGTAGCAACACAGCCCGGGACACCGTCCGGTCCCATTGATGCTGTGTTTTTAGCTTTAGAGAGGGCGGCTCTCACCTGGGCATCTGAGATGTTAGGGAGGCTACACTCTGCTGGGATAGTTATTTCTCCTTTTGGGGGGGGGGGGAAGAGAAATTTGCACTGAACCTGTCTGCCAGAATGTTGGCAATGTCAGTGGGTTCAGTGTCTTTTGTGTCACTTAGGACTAACTCTGAGCATATCTGGGAGTTTCCACCCAGGTTTCTTCCAAGTACAAGATGTAGCATATTCAAATAATTTTTGTAGTGAAGCAGCTCTACATAACCCCAGAATCTATGTTCCCAAAAATCTATTTCAGAACTATACCATCTCCAACATATGTCTCTTGTTTGTGGGAAAAGTTTTTCAAGTCTTGTAAAAGTACAGAAATATTTATACAAGCATTTCCAGGCAAAAAAAAAAAAATCTCAATTAAGTTGCATATTCAGCATTAATAGATATACTTCCATCTACTGATACATTTATTTAAGTGTTCATTCCATGCCATATTAACTTGGTACTGAGGAGAAATTCTTTGGAGTCTACTTGGAGTACAAAAATACCTATCTAAACACTTCCAAGCAAAGATCCTAAATCTTCGACACTTTGTTGCATATTTGGAAGATATACATATATCCCCCATTGTCTCTGTGATTTACTCTCTTCTCAATCCTTTCTAACCTCCTCTGATTGAGTCTTACAGTTGTCATGCAACATTTCATATGCTCTACTAATTATTCTTTTTTAACTGCAGCTTCTTCTAGATTCTGTTAAAAACTCTACCAGTGTTGGTCTTTCATTTAGGACGCCCCCTCCATGTTTTTCTCTTTGCCTATACTCTGATATCAATCCCTGATAGGGAAGGCAATCTCTAACCAGCAGTACAAATAAATTATTGGTGTCTTCCCATTCTATTACCTTTCCCTTTCTAGTTATTTGCTCTCAATACCTTGGATCCTTTATCAGTTTTCTCCAATAAATTCCAGCCCCCTTTGTCTAATGTCTGCATACCTAATTGCAGTCATCCCTATCGGAAAAATCTCTTTTCTCCATTCCTGTGCTGGCTTAGTTGTTAAAATACTTTCTGCTACTTTATAAATATAATATCCTGTATGATTATTGTCATTCTCTTTAAGGGTCTGCATCCAAAATCAGTCTTTCCTTATTTCTTGAGCTTCTCCTCTGTTGTTGTTGTTTGTCTTTCGGCTTTTCCCGGTTAGGGGTTGCCACAGCGGAACTCTGGTCTGCTAATGATTGGCAGTTGTTTTTTATGGTGCCAAATTGCCAGCCCGACGCCCAACCTTCAACGAAGGCACACCCATTCAAGAGCTTCTCCTCTGTATTATCATCATTCCTTTCCACTTTGAAATATAGTTTTCTGCTTGTGCTATGTATAAGAGTCTTAACTGTGTTGCTCTAACATACCCCATTCAAATCTGGTAATCCTAGTCTGCCTTGTTCTATTGGAAGAATCAGCTTATCCCACTTGACTCTTGCCGTCTACCCCTCCCAGATACAATCCTTCAGCTCTTTTTTTATTGCTATCTACATCTTTCCCTCTGGTTGATAAAAATATGGCTGACTTCTGTATAAAACTAAAGGGAATAAAAACAGTTTAACTACTTTTATCTTACTATCCACATTCGTATAACAAAGCTTCCAGTTTCTCAGTTTTTGTATTATCTTTTGTTTAGTCTCCTCCCACATACCCTTAGCTGCCACAATGGAGTCATTTTTAATCTACAGTCCTAATCATTTTATCATGGCTCCATAAATATGGATATTGCTGGACCAATTCATGTGTGGGTAACGGAATTTACTGCTATTGCCTTTGTTTTAGCTTCATTAAATTTTGTATCCCGTGAAGATCTGAAACTGTCTTAAAATGCTCCACAACACTGTAATGTCCCTTTCTGATTTTGACAGGTATAAAATAATATCATCTGCAAATAGAGTCAGCTTTTCTTGACTGCCATACCAATTATATCCTTGAATTTCTGAGTCCCTTATTTTCTTTGCCAATGGTTCTAAGTATAATGCAAACAACAAAGGGGAAAGAGGACACCCCTGCCTGGTTCCTCTACTCAAGCAGAAATTATCAGAGAGGACCTCACCCACTTTAATTTTTGCCTCTGGTCACTCATGTATAGTCCTAATCAACCTTATAATTTTATCAGGGAAAGAACTTCCATTGCCCTGCTCATGAAGTCCCAGCTTACTCTGTCAAATGCTTTATCCGCATCAAGATCCACCAACAAGAGTGGTATTTTCTTATATTCTGCTGTTAATGTTATCGAATATTTGCCTCCCCTTCACAAAACCACACTGATCCACGTCTATAAATTTTGGCATCACTTTTTCCATTGTTTTAGCCGTTACAGACAAACACTTTATAATCATGGTTTAATATTGAAATGGGCCTGTATGAAGCTGGATCTGATGGATCTTTACCATCTTTAGAAATTACAGCTACTACCGCTTTCTTCCAGTATGTTGGTACTTCTCCTCTTCCTCTTAAAATACTGTTAAACAAAACCTTCCAGATTATCAATTTTTGTCCCTCCTGGCTTCCAAACTTCACATATCTATTCCTGGGGACTTTCCTATAGACTGGTTATACATCACCATTTTTATCTCATACCCTCCTATCATATCTGTTAGTAATTGAGTCTTATCTACCTCTAACCTTGGCATATTTAATTCTTCCAAAAACATTTCCATTTGCACCTTTTCTTGATTTTCATATTTCTCTGCTTTATACAGACTTTCATAAAATTTCTGAAATATTTCTAGTACTTCTAGAGATCTCTTGTTATCTTCCTTGTTATAGGCTGCCTAAGCTTGGTGACAGCCTTTTCTACTTTGTTGCCTGAGTCGTGCTAAAAATTTTTGTGCTCTAGAGTTATTTTCAAAAAGCAGTTGTTTGACAGCAATCTTTCTAAACTCATGCATATAATCGTGGTAATCCCTTATTTTCTGTTTAGCATTCAGCAGTTGCTGCTCTTCTTGTTCTATGGGATTCCCTATATTTTGCAATTTTTTAACATTTGTCAGTCCCTCTAAATAGTTCTTTTTACTTATTAACCATATCTCCCTTACCTTTATTTCCAGGCTAGCTTTAAACTACACTCTTAATTTTATCCCACCTCCTAGCTATATTTTCAGAAGAAATATCTACCTTCTCTAATAGCTCCTGAACAATTTCTAAAAATCATTCCTTAAATTCCTCTCTTTTCAACAGACAGGTGGAAAAGCACCAATGTCTCATTTTTATTTCATTACCTTGTGTTTTTATTTTAGTTACTACTGACACAATCTGAAATAGTTACTGGGTGCATATGTGCACATATTCTTGTGAAATATAAATTATATCTAGCCTAACCCAGTTTTTGTATTTTGGAGAATAATATGTAAATTCCTCTGAACTTCTAGTACTGAATTCACATCTTCCACGCCAAACATTTTTATAAAGTTCTTCAAAAAATCTACCACTTCATTTGTTATATTTCCCTTCAGGGCTCCCCATACACATCATCTCTGTTGCAAACCAAATTAGAGTCCCCACCCATAAGTAATATTTCTTGCTGAAGGCTGATTATTTCTCCCAGAATTTTCTTAAGGTCCATTATAGCAGTTTTAGGTGGAATATAAATACATGCTAGTGTAATCCTTCTCCCTTGCCAGTAGCCCTTTAGTATTACAAAAGTAGTACAAATCTACCATTACTGTCTTTTTTTCTGTCTTCTATCACTGTTGGAGCTCCTCTTGCAATTAACAGAAGTACTCCTCTTTACCTTTGCCTCAGGTATTCCACTAAACAACCATCCTGAAAACCTCTCTTTATCAAATTTCAGCTCTTTCCAGGTGTGTCTCCTGTAGCATAGCTATTTGGCTCAACATGAATATAGTTCACTACTCTTTCTTTTTTGTTTTTATCTGTGAGACCATTCAGACTGAAAGACATTACAGAAAGTATCATTTTCTTATATAGTTATTGTTCCCACCTTTTATGTATAACTGTTTTTTTGTTAAATGTTTAGTTCCAACTTTGTCATATGCATATATTATTTGGCAGCTTGGTCTTTTATACAGTTGTTTCATTTCATATCCATCTGAGCCTATATCACATCTTACAAAGCTTTTTTTTTTATTAAAAAGCCCACAAACAAACAAAAAAACCCACCTCCAATATCCCCTAAAACCTTTTAACAATAATAACACAAAAAAACTATGTACAGCTTCAAAATTTGAAGTTTTACCTTCCTAATAAGAACAAAAATTTCTAAACTGATAGTCACAAAGACATACTATGGTTAACCAAAAAGAAAGGTCACTCATGCTAATACCTGGTACAGTCTGTGCTTTTAGTGAGTGCAGTCTGGTTTTGTCTCCCAAATGAGAAAACACTTGAATGCTATCAATAAACACTTTTTCCAAGCCATTTTTATTTATCAGATTGTCTTCTAGGGACATGGAAACCAGACACAAAACTGCCAAGGATACACTGTTTACCAGAAAAAAGCCTTATAATATTCAATATTCTTTTTCATTTACTTGCTTTCTGTTAAAAATTATTACTGGATACAGCCAAGGGCCTTAATCCAATCATTCCCCTATATAAGCATGAGAAAAAGCACACTAATTTTTCTTTTGTCATGCTCTCTTAACCAGATCATTCCTGTTTCCCATTTTTTTCTTATGCTGTAGTGCCTATATTTCTTAAAACTGAACAAAGAAAAAGACAGATGAAGGGGGGGGGGGGAACACCTGTTTATATTAGTATCCTCACGACATTTAAAAATAACTGGGATAAAAGTTATGTTCTTACCATAATGTTCCATCTGTACTGTCAGTCTTCATTTATCCTTGACATTTGGGTCTCAGCTCAGACTACTGGAAGTAGCTTGGCCATTATAATAGCTCGCGAGAATCAAAAACTCTTGAGCTAAGTCTCTCCCCAGAATAAACCTCTCCAGATTACTTCGGATCAAGTTTGCAGCTATACAGAAAGACAGAAAAGCAGCTCTATATAAATCGAAGAAGCTATGTCCAAGGTCATATATAAAATAATAGATAACCAGGACAAGAGTCTGATCCTCCAAGGAGTCTGAAGGTGGGTCGTGTGCCCAGGATAAATGAAGATCGACAACATAGATGGAACGTTATGGTAAGCACATAACTTCTTTATCTAATGTTGTTCATCTTCATTTATCCATGACATTTGGGACAGAGTCCCCAGCTACCTTATATCTTGGGAGGCTTATGGAAGGATATTCCTGAGCACCATAGAGCCAAAGGATGCTCTTCCCCCTGGAGACCAGATCCAGTTTGTAATGACTGATAAAGGTATGTGGACTAGCCCAGATTGCTGCTGTGCATATTTCATCCATGGAAGCGTTGGAATGGAAAACAGCAGACGTGACTACTGCCCTAGTAGAATGCACCCTCATTGGTGGAGATTTTTCTTATTGCAGATGAAGGTAATACATTCTCTTGACCACCTTGATAAACTGATTTTTTTTAAACAGGTTTACCCAGAGATGGACCCGAAAAGGAGATAAATAACTGGTCCGACTTTCTAAATTCCTTAGTTTTGTTGAGATAGAAATGCAACTGTCTGTGAACATTTAGCAAATGTAAGCAATATTCACCCTTGTTAGAAAAAAAATGGGAAAAAGGCAGGTAACTCAATGGATTGATTATTAGTTTCTGAAACTACCTTGGGAAGAAAGGATGGGTTGGTTCTTGGTGAAACCCTATCCTTATGAAAAATTAAATATAGAGGTTTTGAAGATAAGGCTTGAATCTTTGAAAGTCTTCTGGTGGAGGTAATGGCTATAAGAAAAATGGTCTTCCATGAAAGAAACTTCAAGTCACAAGTAGCCACCAGCTCAAAGGGGGAAAGGACCAAACACTGCAAACCATATTAAGATCCCAAAGAGCCAAAGGATCTTTATGAGGTAGTTTTAACTGCAGGGTTCCTTTCATAAACACTTTACACAGCCTATGTCAAATTAACGGATGGTCTTTGAAGCCACTGTGGAAATTAGAAATAGCAGCTAGCTGGACTTTAATAGTAGAAGCAGAAGCTCCTTGTTCAAAAAGTGTAGTTAAAAATTCTAATAAGTTTTCAACCAGCGCGGAGAAGGGATTAAGGCCATTACTGTGTGCTCAAAATCTTTTCCACTTACTGGAAGAAGTTAAACTACATCTTCTCAACACCAAGAATTGTCCCTGCCATGACCCAACCTAAACTCCACTTCTCTCATTTCATATTCCCACCACTTGAAAATGTACAATACTCTCCCCCTATTTTTAAATTTGTACCTACCATGTGTTTTACCTGGTTAACTCATCCTCTCCATAGTGAAGACTTGAATATTTTGATGTATATTATTATCTCTTTGGATAAATGCTATTTGTTTTTATGCATTATGCATTTGTTTTTAACTTTGTACATTTTCATTTTTGGACTCTAACTTTGTACTTTCCTGAAGTGTGAATTATTATATGTACTGTAATTGCTTTTGAGTGTGAATTTTAATATGAAATTTATTTGTAATCTGGAACTTTTCTCCTCGGGTCTCCACTGAAAATGGACTACTGGCCCAGTTGGACCAACCCGGTTAAGAAATGCCAATAAATAAATAAAATAAAGTTTCCCGGTGGAAAGTTCATAGGAAGCTAACAAAATTTTTCCGACTGGGCAGGATAGGTCATTTTGCCTGGCAATTAATGAAACTGGAGGAACCAAGCTGTAAGCCTGAGGTTCTGTAGACTGGGATGCACCAGTCCCTGTGGATGGGACAGAAGATCCGGATCTGGGTCCACAGTCCATGGACGGTGAATTAGGTGAGGCCACAGAAAGGGGAACCAGACTGGTCAAGGCCAGAAGGGAGCAATGAGGATCACCTTGCTCTTCAACCTGATGGCTTTCTTTAAGAAGAGAGGAATCAGTAGAAAGACGGGAAAAGCACAGAGTAGTCCCAAGGGCCAATCGTAAAGGACAGCGTCTTTCAGGGACTCCCCAAGGGGGAATCTGGGTGAAGCAGCTGTTGCACTTGTTGTTCAGAAGGGATGCAAACAGATTTCAGCAAGGCTGGCCCCAGCGATGGAAAATTTCCTCCGTCACTCTGGGTTTGAGAGACCACTCATGAGGCAGGAGGATGTATCTGCTCAACTTGTCCTCTGTCACATCTGAACTCCCCGGGATGTGCGTTGCTATGACAAAATGGCTGGAAGAAATCGACCACTGCCACACCGAGAGCTTCTCAACAGAGAGGATAAGATTTGGTTCTGCACTGTTTGTTAATGTACCAGACTAGTGACATATTACCTGACTGAATCGCAACTGTTCCTGGAGGGAGGGTATACTGGAAGGCCAGCAATGCTAAAAGCACTGCTATGCAAATTGGACTCTATCAAGGACAAAGTGCCTTGGATGGTTATGCCCAGATAATGCCCCCCCACCCCATATGGGAGACTATGGCCTTGAGCTGGGGTGAAACAAAGGGTTGGCCTAAGAGAATTTCCTCAGATTCCCTCCACCAGGATAAGTCTTTTTTGCAACGACTGGTTATGAAAATGAGATGTGTCAAAGGATGAGTCAGGATGGACCATAGGGATGCCAAGAGCCACTGCACAAGTCTCACGTGAAAGCTTGTTAGTGAGATTAGGGTGATGGCTGCTGCCATGGACCCTAGAGCTCGTAGAACTAAAAACGCAGGTACCTTGTCGTTGGAGAGAATATTTTGCACTTTGTACCTTATCTTCAGCAACCTGTGTAGAGGAAGGGAAGCTGTACAGGTGGTGGTATTCAGGCGGGTTCCTATAAACTCCAAATCTTGAGTCAGACTTGGTTGGGATTTTGTCTGATTCAATGTAATGCCTAGATAAGCAAAAAGATGTAGAATAAAGTCTCTTGCTTGATGTAGTAGATGCCTGGTGGGAGCAGTGACGAGCCAGTCATGTAAATATGGAAGCACTCAGAATGAGTGCAGTCTCAAGTGAGCTGTTACTGCTGGCATACACTTGGTGAACACCCTGGGGGTGTGTGGTGAGACCAAAGGGCAGCACTCTGAATTGAAAGTGACTGGCTCCTAGTCGAAAGCAAAGGAATCTTCTGGAGTGCTTGTCCATTTTTATGTGGTAATGTGTCCTGAAGGTCTACGGAATACATCCAATTGTCTTCCTCTAAGAAGGCTAGGATAGACTGAACCATGACCATCTGGAATTTTGTTTGCTGAACAAACTTGTTCAGAAGGCTGAGATCTAAAATTGGTCTCAAGTTGCTTGTCTTTTTTGGCACCAAAAAGAACTTTGAGTATTGGGACTTCTTGGATGACTCTTTTTTTATAGCAGCTTTTGAATTTCCAGAACTGCCTAATCCCTCTGACTGGGTGGAACATCAGAGATTCTTCTTCTTGTTTTAGGAATGAAGATGAAGGGGATGCAGTATCCTCTGGATATGATCCTTTGCACCCAAGTATCTGTTATTTGTCACCAGGCTCTTGAGTGCAAGGATAACCTTCCCCTGACTGCCTCCAGAGGCAAGCAATTGGGCCCCCTTTCAGGAGGGCTGGCAGGGGTTCCCTGAGAAAGAATCTCTGGAACCCTGATTTTGCAGGCCACTTCTGCCGTGGGGTCGGTATCTTCCATTGGAGCTCCCCCCTCTGACCTGAGGGGATTCACCACCACCTGTGCCATGAAAAGGTCCTTGGGATTTTTTGAACCGCATCTTCCCGCTCCTCTGGTTTCTGGAGTAGGATCACTGGGGAGCCGAAAAACGTATGCCCACTGCAGATAGGGTCTTTCCATCTTTCTTACACCCGGCTAAGTTTTTTCTGACTCTGGGGACAAATGACGACGATTTGTCAAAAGGAGCAATGACGAACGAAGACTTAAATGGCACCTCAAACTCACACAAGCATATCCAGGTGTGCCTCCTTATGGCATCGCTGGAACCCACTGCCCTAGTCGTCCCCTTGGCTGCACGCACAATGAGTCTCATGGATGAGTTGTAGACTCCAGGATAGCCAGTTGGGAGGGCACTATCTTGTACTTCCTCAGACAGAACTCCTGCAAGGGTATCTGACAGCTTCTTGATCAGATCCTTTTGGAGTCTAGTAAAGTGCTAAGTTCCTTCTTGGTGGCTGCCGCAATCACCACAGCATCTACTGCTAACCCCTTAGCCCAAAACTGATGGTCCTCTGGCACTGTGAGAATTCTGTCTGGTCTCCTGGGGATTAGCTCTATGGAGTCAGGATGAGAATGCCAGCAGGAGGGGTTACCCAAGAGGCAGGTGGGTGAGAACCAAAAGATTGCAGGTACACCGACTCCTCTGAGGAAGGGTCTTTGGGCTTCCAGTCACCCCTCTGTTTTAATATTTCTAAAATGTCTCCAAAGGAGACATCTTCTGAGGGTGACCGTGGGGAACCCTTCCAGTCATTAAGTCCATATTTTCTGTGACAAATTCCTCTGGGGAATCTAGGTGTTTTCTCTTACACGTCTTCTTCTGGGGCACCTCCTTAGTGGGAAGCTCTGTGGAGGACTCAGAAAAGAAGGGCCCTGCGCAGGGGTATCCTGCAGCTTTGGTGCTCGGTGCCTGGGCGTGGAGGTTGCTGGAAGCTCTGTAAGAGAAGGGGTCCTAGGATAATACTCTGATAGAAAAGGGACCAGTTGAAAACCTACAGAAGCCAGTGCCCTCTCCATCACTTGGAAGGCAGGTCCTCCCGAAGAGGTAAGGAAGCCCGGAACTGAGAAGGACAACCTCAGTGCTCTGGTCCCACCCCGCTCTGATGAAACCACCCACCCAAAGTCAGAGCCGGGGAAGGGCCCGCATGTGTCGAGGTTCCAAGAGTCATGGGTGCCTCCCCCCCCCCCACAAAAAATATGGAGCCGATCCAAGTCCCTCGGATCCATTAGCGGAGCTATGACTCCGGGAATCTGTCGGCTCCAGTGGAGCCGAGGAACTCAAGGCAGACTCTGGAACCGAATAAGGCTGTCAGCACCGGAGCAGCCAGTACCGGACGGATCGAGTTCTAATCTGTAAGCCCTCAGAGGAGGTTAGAAGAGGAAAATTCAGTGGAGTCCTAGGAGAGAAAGT
Source organism: Protopterus annectens (assembly GCF_019279795.1). Taxonomy (NCBI): domain Eukaryota; kingdom Metazoa; phylum Chordata; order Ceratodontiformes; family Protopteridae; genus Protopterus; species Protopterus annectens. The sequence goes on along the minus strand of NC_056745.1, from coordinate 259,960,632 downwards.
CCCATCTCCAGAAGGGAGTGAGACCTGGGAAGAGAGTGTAAGACCCCTGGACATGAGGAGTTGATCCACCAACCTCAAGAAATCAACCTCTATCAGACTCCTGGAGGAATGGTCAGAAAAAGCTGAGGGAGATTCAGGTCTCTCTAAAAAGGGGCTTGGAAGTTGTCACACAAAAGGATCAATTGAGGGGGAATACCTTGTCCTGGGAAGCAAAATAAAAGCTGGTTGTGAAGTTATTGGTGGCACCAGGGGAAGGTTTGGTTCCCAAATTTTGGACAGCGCTGCAGAAGGGACCGGTACTGATGAACAGGCAGTACCATGGTGGCTTGCATTGAACCGTGAGGTGCGGGTGTAGTTACCACAGCCAGTGCCGAAGAAGTCGGTTCCGTGGATTTTTTGACTTTCAACTTCGGTTTCACAGGAAGTGTGGGAACCAAAGATTTATATTTCTTGGCTGCCAGAGCCGAAGGGGACGCCAGCACCGAGTGATTCCTCTTCTGTCCATGTCCAGATTTAGAAGAGGAGGAGGAAGTAGGCAAAGATAAATCAGATTTGGATTGTTGACTGGACAAATCCTCATCAAAGGAAGTTTAATCAGACCTTTCAAAATCAGTTTATTTTTTCTTTCTATGAGGGCCTGATGGCTAAAGGCTTGACAAATAATGCAATCCTCTTGTAAATGCACTGGGATCAAGCAGTAAACACAAGGAGAATGCCCATCAGAGTTGGGCATTCTTCTACCACATTCACGACATTGCTTGAAACCAGTTGTTCCTTTAGTTTTATCTGCCATGTTGATTTAATAAAATTTATCAACTTGCAGAAACACATGCACACTAGAGAAAGACACACACATACTGGAGAAAGTAGGAAAAAGAAGGAAAAGGGCTACCTACAAAGGTAGGCCAGAACTACCAAGAGGTAGGGGAAAGGGAAAGAACTACCAATGATTACAGAACAGATACTATGAGAAAATAGCAGTATGCTCACACACAAAAAAGAGCTAACAGAGTAAAACTATTACTAGATAGATAGAAAAACTACCAACAATGGTAGGAAAGAACACTGACGTGCAAAGGGAGAGGGACAGAATAATAAAACTGAAGGTTAACTGGGTAGAAAAAATGTAGGGAAGATTTATAAAGATTTTCAAAAAGACACGAAAAAAAACAAAACAATGAAAATACACTTAGGTGACGAGAGAATCTGGCTTACGCTTATATGTAGAAGAGCGACAAATTAAATCTAGGGTAGTTTGGATAGGGGTATTCTGGGCAGAGACTTCGCTTGAGAGCTTTTGGCTCTCACAAGCTGTTATAACGGCCGAGCCAGTTCTGAGAGTCGGAACAGAGTAACAGACGTCAAGGATAAATGAAAACTGACAACATCAGATATTTTATTTCTTAGCTTGCAAAGAAAGTCATGCACCATCAGTTCTGTGTGCAGCTGCTTTACACTTTCCTCTAGGTTACTGGAAGGCATGTCTGGAACTTGCATGGCTTCTTGCTGAACAACTGCAGTACTTCTCCCAGTCTGTGTTTTTTCCTCACCTTTTGTATCTGATTTTCCTCCAGGTCCTTTACATTTCTTTTTTCCTGGCATCCAGGCAGTGCACTTACTAGTCAGTTACTGAAATTTACCCAGAAATCTAGATCCACTGGCTTTCTCTGCTAAGTTTCTATTTTCATAATGGGAGAGACAGAATTAAGCTGTTACTCAATGTGCAGCCATCTTGGAAGTCTAATATCAAATAATAATGTTGTCCATGTTTCGGGAAACCCAAATGCGTCAAGGGATCTCTTCATAAATTCCCAACTCCCTTTGTCTAATGCTTTCTTAGCATCCAGACCTATTAATAGTACTGCATTACTATTGTCCCACCCATCCTTCTGAATCATAAGTGCTCTTCTCATATTGTCAAATATGTTCCTATCTTCTATAAACCTGCACTGATGCAAGTCTATTATTCTTGACAATATCTTGCTATTCTTTTTGCCAAAATCATCATAAACACTTTGTAGTCATGATTCAGAATTGAAGTGGGTCTGTATGATCCTGTATTAAAGGGACCTTTCCCCTCCTTTAGTATAATTACCCTCACTGCTTCTTTCCAAGTCAAAGGCACATCGTGATCTAAAAAAATATTGTTAAGAAGTAAAAGGCATACATTTATTACCTTTTGCTCCTTTTTTCCATACTTCTATTGAACTCCATCACTACCAGGGGTTTTCCCTCTATTATGGATTATCATTGCTTCATTAATTATAACTTCTCTTATTTTTGATGTTAATAACCTTCTTTCTATTTATGTTAGTTGAAGAAGTTGTAGTTATCTAAAATATGTTACTACACTTTCTACATGTTACTCACTGTTCATAGTGTATGGTAGTAATTCACCACTGCATTCATAATTTTCCTGGGTTTCCTTTTGTAACCCACCATTTCCATAAACATTGATTTTAGATATAATTCTTTTGCCTCAAATGACTCAGCCAACAACTTGGCTCAATCTTTTGAGGAAACAGGTTGATTACTCCACGGTTAATGTCAAAAATATAAGTTGCCTACTTTCCAGAATGTTAAATTTAGCATGTCTGGACACTGAAACTGATGGACTGGTCACTTAACAATAAACTCTTGCTAACTTGAGCTCCTCCCCTACCCCATAATGACCCGCCCCACTCTGAATCTCCAGATCAAGTGAAAATAGATATGGTAGTAGCTTTCTTGGAAAAATTATGGAATAGACATCCCTCGACACAATGAGAATTTGGAACCTCTAAGTCAAATAACGAGGTTTCTGGTTTTCTCTAGGTTCCTATGGATAAAGCAATTTATTTTTTTTTGGGGGGGGGGTATTAGGGTAGATGGTTCCTATGTCTGGACAGATGCTAGTTAAATCTAATGTTCCGATACGTAGACAACTTGCATATTTAAGCTGACCCTGTTCAGACATTGGAAATGATGGACAGAATCCACAGGAGACCTTGGAAGGCACTAAGAAAAAAAATGGTGTTGTATGTTCTTTGGAGGGGGACAGATGCATCTATGCAACTATTCACATGTGTGTGTAGTATTTCCCAATAAAGGATTCCACATAAACAATGAGGTCACTGAGTTGGAAGTGGATTCTGAATTTAGTCAGGTCATCTTTCAGTTGCAGTAGATTAGCCAGGAACCCAAAAAATAAATGTAACTTTCAAAATGCATGGAACCCAAAAAATAAATGTAACTTTCAAAATGCATAAAACAATTCTTGATAAACTTAACAGTTAACTACAGACCCTAATTAAATCAACCACAGCCAGATACAAGGTAAAATTTGTCATGCTGTCTAAACTATGCTAGATATACTAGAAAGAATGTTTAGCCCTGTTCAGAGCTAACAATAAATTACATCACATACTCAGAACCACAGGACCTAGCCAATCTGCTAGGGGATAAATTTAGCTTTAGCTTCACCCCTCCCTTACATTCCAAAATCACTTACTTGCATCTGCACCCCCTCCAAATATTCCATGAACATGTCTTCAAGGCACTACACAAGGCTAAGAACACTGATTCTATAGGGCTGGATAACATACTGGACTGCTTCCTAGCCAGGCTAAAACACGACCTGTCAGATTCCCAAAACAGGCTATTCAATGTTACCCTCCAAATAGGCTTTGTGCCAGACAAATGGACAGCTCTCATCCCCTTGCACAAAGGTGGGGTGTCAACAGACCTGGGTAATTACAGACCCATAAGCCTTGCTAGCTTCATCCATAAGCCTACACAAAAGATCATTATGGAATTTACAAATAAGGACATAGGCAACCTACAAACTCTCTTCAGAATCATCAAGGGCAGATTCTGCATATTTAATCTGGTTGACTTCTTCAAGGAAGTTACTGAAGCAACAGATGAGGGCAAATCAGTACACAAGCTATCCAGACCTTGCAAAGATGTTTGACACTATCCAACATAGACAAACTCTTCCTGATAAATGTAAATTCTTATGTATCTCATTGGATAGCTAACTGGCTCAAAAACAGAACCCAGGAAATTAGGGTGGGAGGCTCTACATCCTCCAAAAGACTTGTCATTAGCAGTGTAGCATAGTGTTCAGTTCTTGGGCCATTCCTCTATGGCATTTACTTCACGGACGTCATAACAAATGTTGAGTTTATGACTGACCAACTCTGCAGATGACTGTAAATCTGGTGCCATCATTAAATCTCCACAGTACAACAAAATACTCCAAAAAGGCCTTTCCCAAACAAAAAGCTGATTTCAAAACCATGGGCTAAAATTAAATGCAATAGTATCTAGCCTTCAGCAAGCATGACTTCCCTTCTAACTATCATACTGACAATTCTCCCCTGAATGTTGATCCTGTACTAACAGATCTGGGAACCTATGTAGACAATGAAATGTTCTTTGATCATTACATACCCACTACTGTAAGGAAGTCCTTTTTCTTTACACAGCTTATAGCTAATGGCATCCAGGTCAAAGGGTATAATCATTCCACTGTACTAGGCTCTCATTAGTGCAATCATTTTGTATTAAGCATCTTTTGGTACATACAGTGGATATAAAAAGTTTACACAACCCTGTTAAAATGCCAGGTTTTTGTGATATATAAAAATGAGACCACAATAAATCATTCCAAAACTTTTCCCACCTTTAATGGGACCTATAACCTGTACAATTCAATTGAAAAGCAAACAAATCTGTTGAGGGAAAAAATATAAAAAATAAAAAACGTACAATAAGCTGGTTGCATAAGTGTGCACACCCTTAAATTAATACTTTGTTGAAGCACTTTTGATTTAATTACAGCATTCCGTTTTCTTAGGTAGGAGTCTATCAGCATGGCACATGTTGACCTGGCAATATTTGCCCCATTCTTCCTTGCAAAAGTGCTCCAAATCTGTCAGATTGCTAGGGCATCTCTTGCGCACAGCCCTCTTCAGGTCACCCCTCAGATTTTCTGTTGGATTTAGAGGTGCGTACACTTTTTATATCCACTGTACCTGTCTAAAGAGCTGTTAAAACTGGAAAGACTACAATGCTTTCTGACAAAAAATGTATATATTATCAAAGACCCTAAATCATAAAAACTATGCAGACAGTCGCTAAACCTTGTCCCTCTTCTCTGTATCATACAGGATGCCAAGAGCTTCCCTCTGTCTTGTATACATGTCTTAACAAACCCTATTCTTTCTGATTTTATTTTATATTTTTATTTTACATTTTGATAATCAGATAAGTGGACTTGTCTACTAACCCTTTTCAGGTAGTAGAAAAAGATGGTTAGCCAGCAGCAATGCCTCGTGTTATGATGCTGAAGGGGAAACCATCAGCAGTTGAAATAACAGCTCACTCTAAAGGGCTGCTGTTACTTTAAGCGGCTTTCTTTATAGGGGGTATCTGCAGAATTTGTCCACAAAGATGTGACCTAGTCTTCATTTCATAAGTACACTACAGCCCAAAGCAAAAGAGAGCTTTGTTACTACTGCAGTTCAGAGTATGTTAGTGGATGTTTTCGCTGTTGCATACACAGTTCAAACTATGACATTCTACTCTTATGTGGGAAGTTAGACCACAACAGAAGAAATACAGCAGAGCTCTCACCGAAGTAGATGACTTCCTACATCCTTTCTCTGGTCTCAGTACTAGCACTCATCTCTTTTTCCCTTTCTCTCTTCTAACTTTTTTATATTTGCATGAAATGATTCTGTTTGAATGACTGTATCTAAAATGAGCAAGGCCCTAGAGTTTCCTTTTATGACAGGAGGCCTGGTATAAACTGGCTGCTTTTACAAAAGATGTATAGGATATAGGACCTGACTATTAGAAGAAGCTCTCCACAAAGTTAGGTCGCTCTCCTGGGTACAGGGAGCTATGACACCTTGGCATGTGGAATCTACTGATTTTCTAATCATCAAATATCACTAACCAAGTGAACACATATACACTGTATGACATACACATCAAATCTAACTTAGAAAGTGATCCAAACTTTAAATGAAACAAAATATAAATAAACCATTTCTGAAGAAGAGAAAAAACCCTTGATACGTAAAAATGCGCATACACACGCGCGCGCGCGCGCACCCACGTGCACACATTGAGAGCATAGTGCCCATACTCTAACAATGACAATGGGATATTCTGACTCTTGAGCTCTAAGTGGGAAAATATTTTTTCGAGGAATACAGTGATAGTGGGGCTTCTATCAGACAGAAAGAGCTGGTACACCTAATTTGACATCCTAAACCTGATAAAAGCTACTTTTTCAACAGCAAGGCATATACATTTATGGTGCTGAGGTTGGAATGATATATATGCTCTTTACCCTCTGTCAGAAAATTCAACAGGCTGAGTAGTCACTGATAGGGATTATTGAGCAATTGCTAGAATAGAAGGAAACCTGTAGTTGTTTTGACAAATATGGACCTATGATAATCAATTCACATGGCCACAGTGAGCCTTTAGTAATGATCACTGAATTAGGAGGGAATGGGGAAATGCAGGATCAAACTTTCTACATGTAAGGGAAAACAAGGAATCCACAATGAGATAACAAGGTCACTGCTTAAGAAAGCAACATTCTGGTATTGCTTAAGAAAGCAACATTCTGGTACTGCTTACGTAGGCCTGGAGAATAAATATAAATCTGGGGTGGTTTTCAATTAAGATATCTCTCACAACCAATCTCCCAATCAGAAGCTTCCTATACAATGCAACTGGAAGTGTCTATTAATGCACTATGTTTTCTTTGAACGTACTGAGCTAGCAGAAGCAGGTTGTTTATTATAGTGTAAACCCATAATCAGTATGAACACATACCACTTTTCTAGCTGATAGATAATGACTGCGTCCTTTTTCGGGGAGCAAAAGGCCTGAATCACCTTCAGTGCCAGCTTCATCTTCCAAACATTTAAGTGAAAGGCTTCCTCTTGATGTAACAAGACCACCCCTGCAAGTCCAGAATATGCCAAACACACCACTAACATCCTTGAAACAAAGTAAATGTCAAGGTCATCACAACTGGGAAAGAAACTGAAACTGAAGGTTTTGACGGGGTCAAGTTACTATCAGTTTCATTCCTTGTGAACGGCAAGTAGGACAAAATCTAAATAGATAAATGTGAGCATATGTTTGATTCCTTGGGCCACTAACATCTACTGGTTGGTCATCACATACAGCTTTACCAAAGGAGCTATCACTATGATTTCCAAGTTCCTGAAGGCATCTCTAGCTGTTACCATGTTCCAGGTTCTCATTTAAACAAGATAACTGCAGACAGGAAGGATCCCATCATGGACAAGGAAGACTTAGCTCAGACTAAAACCTGTAATCAGATCCAGGAAAGTGATGATCTGTGTGGGGACTCTTCCCAATTCAGCACATGCTTAGGACCTGAACAACTGCAATATGGTGTCATGACTTGATTACATAACTATTGCTAAAAATGCAAAATGCCAACACAAGAAACAAAACTTCTGTCTGAAACCTTATGTCTGCTAACTGAAACCTTTAAAGTATTCTTTGAGTGGAAAGAATAAGGATAGAAGAGACATAAGTGTACACCAAAAGGAAAAACAGTCTATGTTACTGCAAAAGTAGCATCTAGAATGTTCTGCACCTGACAAAATGTTCAATTTTTTTTGGCCACAATGAAAAAAATGGTCAGAAGTGAAAGATCTCCACTACCTTCCAATGATTACTCGATGCAGGAAAGCTGAAGCTTTCTCCTGAAGATTCAGCAGCTGCCCTTCTAAATAATGAACTCTGTTAGGCCTCTGGTGGGGAGACCATAAGTTCCTGGCTCCAGCAGACAAGTGGCTATATAAAATCCCAATGTGATGATTACCCACTTTGACAGATGGAAAAAAATGTCCCTAACTTCTTCCACCTAGGACAGAGCAGAGTAGTCTGGAACACCATTAAATCTTTGTAATGGGTTGCTTGGAAGAAGACAGCTTTTTCTTGTTATGGGAAACAAATTGCTTCTTGGGCTGTGAAGGCTGCTGCTCAGTAAGCTGTGATTTCTGCAATATTACAGTAACCGTACAATAAAAGAGTTATGCACTACTTGCTGAATAAAGAAGACACATAGGATTATGATCAGGTAACTGATCCCAACCAACTTGTTATGTGTTCGAGAAATGGATGCCAAGAAATTCACCTCAAGAACAAAGCTCGAGAGGTGATATTCTTGGCAATCATGTCGAGAACACAAATAAATGGTTAGGATCGGTGAGACTCAATTATAATCCTTTGTGGTCCATGAAGCTTTATGTGCTCCATGTACTCCTAGCTAAAAAGAAAAAAAAAGGTATAGATGTGAGACTGCAATTAAAAAAAATATATATATATATATATATATTTTTTTTTTTTAAATGTCAAACAACAAACATTTTAAAGATGCGTTTCTAGTCCCTTGGGTCCATAGTAAGGTAAAAGCATCTTCTTACACCTAAGGCTGGCAGGATACCTTCCAGATGTGCTCAGACTTATGGCAGGTATGTAAGAATAATTTACACCACCCTTTGATTCGGAAATACTTAACAGAATTATATGTCTGAGATGTGAGGGACGACTGCAGACCATGACTGCTTTCCTGGGGATTTATATCCATTAGTACTGCACATAACAAAAAGTTATTATTAGAGATGAGCAGTGTTAATTTAACAAACATCTGGAGACATCCAGAACCATCTCGGAATCATGCCTTTATATCCACAATTCTTAAGCCAAGTTAGAAGCAATAAAATCAGTTAACTACAGGCTGATAATTCTGAAAAAAAGACTGAAAATATAGATGTATACCTGCCTCTGTGTGTAGTTAAAATTGAAGACAGAGACAGCTCATTAGTTCATATGGCTCAAAAAAGTTTTATAATAGGAAGACAGGGTACTTAGAACAATCTTAGAAGTGCCAAGATCACAATAAAAGCCCTCAGCTTAGATGCAAAAAAGGCATTGGACGACATCTCACAGGAATATTTCAGAGAGTGGACAGACATGGTTCGCAATCACATTTTTTCAGGGGAATTCAGTCCTTGCAAGATATTATACTACAGTCTGCTACAGTCATCCCTCTCCATAAAGGGGGAGCGACTACAGATCCTGGGAATCATCGCCCCTTTAGCCTGACGAGTCTGATATATGTAAGGCTATGCAGTGCATCATCATGGACCTAATTAACAAGGATATAGGGAATCTCCAAACTCTAGATCCCACGCAATTTGATTTTGTGAAAGGTAGATCATGCCTGCACAATCTGGTTGACTTCTCTGAGTCAGTCACCAGAGCTGTGGATGAGGCAAGGCAGTTCATACAGCCTACCTCAATCTGGTCAAGGCCTTTGATACCATTCCCCACTCAGGAATTACTGATAAACTCACCAAACTAGGCATCAACCCCTTTATCACTAGGTGGGTTGCAAACTGGCTCATTGATAGAACCCATAGTGTGAAAGTAGCGGACTCCAAGTCAGACTGCCGACCAGTCATGAGTGGAGTCCTAGAGGGATCAGTCCTGGGTACTCTCCTGTTTGGCATCTACTTCTCAGACATCCAGGCCGACATGGAGAGACTCTGGCTGACCAAGTTCACAGACGACTGCACGCTTGGAGCCATTATTAACTCCCCAAGTGATATAGACATCCTACAGAAAGGCCTCACTGAGACCAATGACTGGTGTCGAAACCATGGCCTTAAGCTTAATGCCAAAAAATGCGTTGTCCTTCCCTTTGGGAAAAACTCAGTTCCCACTAATTACCACATCGATGGGAGCCCACTGAAAACTGAAGGCGTTATAAGAGATCTGGGGACACAGGTTGACAGCAACCTCTCCTTCGACCACCACATTGCCACTATGGTCAGAAAGTCCTATTATGTGGCACATCTCATTACCAAGGGTTTTGCATCCAGGAAGAAAGAGGTCATCAGCTTTCTCTACTCTTCCCTCATTAGGCAATTCATTGAGTATAATGCCCCATTTGGCATGTACCTCACTAGACACATGCAACAGCTGGAAAGGCCACAAAAGTACCTCATGAAGAGAATCCTAGGCCTTAAACACATTCCCGACATGGAGAGACTCAAAAGTCCCCAGCTATTCTCGGTCTCATATTGTCTACTAACAGGCGATCTCTGCTTGACTTACAAAGCCGTGTCTGACTCAGCTCTGTTAGAAATGCTAAATCTAAAGAAATCCCAATCCCTCCACACCACATGCTCCAGAGACCTCAACCTCATTACCACAATCAACAGAACACGGTGGAGGGACAGGTTCATAACCCAGAGACTGCCCATGCTCTGGAATAGACTTCCCATACATGTCAAGCAGAGCACCTCACTGGCCCTCTTCAAGAGAAATTTGGACGAGTGGATGGGAAATAGAAAGTTCACCGCAGGGATCACTCCAGTGGCTCTACTTGATAGAGGCACTGGGAACTAATGTTGGGCGGCACGATGCCATGGCACTTCTATGGGCTTGGCTTGTAAAGGCTCTAGGGCCATTAGCCTAGTACACACCTATGAACCTACAAGTGTTAAACTGAAGAACAGTTTCATCCAACAAACAAGATATGCAGAAGCAGTGACCAGGGATAGTCTCTGCCAATGTGATTTATCAAAAGACCAGAAAATTCTCTGCCGTCTCAACTAATCTTTGAGAAAATACACAAACTGACTTTTCTCAACATGCATGCGAAGATTGTTTTGCCGACTACGACATTACATGATGCCAAGGTTCCCAGTACAAGTCAAAGTTTATTGGACTTTTCAGAAATTGCGAATTACAAAAGCAACCACGGTAAATCAGCAACTGTACATGTTTCTTGAAGTCATCAACAGAAATAAGATGCATTTTTCCCTGTTTCTGGACAGTATATACTAATATGAATTTGTGTAATTAACTGGCAAAATCAATTGTTGAGATTAATAAATCTCCAAGATCTTTGCATTAAATAATAATTATGGAGCTTTCCAGACAGTAATAAAACATTAGGAGAAGATTTATCTGGATATTTTTGGGCAAAACCAAAACTTCAGACAAGATCTGGCACACGCAGATCTTTGCAGGGTTGAATACTGAGGACAAGAGCTAGTAGCAACTGATGGTCAACTGCAGGGATGGGGAAAAAAAAAAACACACACTTCTAACAATGAGGATCAGTGGCACTTGCAACTACTTAGATAATTTATATAAATGGACAATACAATTAAATTATCCATTACTGGAGAAAAAAATAAGGATTACCACTATGATACTGACAACTGGAATATGGACCAAGTAGCAATGGGATCATACAAAGAAGCTTTGGCAAGACTTGTATTATTTTTAGTTTTATTTCATCTAGGAATCTGAGAGGTCAGATATTACTCTTTATGACCATGGTATGACCCATTACTGAGTGCAATGCCATTTTCTGTAGGTGCTTAACATTTTACAGTGCATCTTAAGTATGTTCAAAGACTCTTTACTAAAACGTTTGAGGCTTCACAGACTATGATACTAAGAACAGTTTGAAAAAAATAATTTCTATTGTATTACTGTCATTAGCGTTGAACTGATAAATGTTTTTGTCAGACAAAAAGCTAGCCATAATAAGAACTGATCAGAATAAAACATTTCTTATGTGCTCCTTGCTTCAAGCTTCTCAGCAAACGTTCCTTCCATAACTTCCCTGCATCCTCACTAACCTCAGACGGAGTTTGTTGGCTAGAAAGGATAGGGACAATAGACAAGATGACCTAGTTATAATTAGTAAGGGCACAAGAGCTTCAGGCTGGCCTGAGAGGTCTTCAGGAAGAAGGATACAATTTGTAAGAGGGAGGAAGGGAGAGAGATCAAATCGGACAGGTTAGGAAGTAAAGGAGCAAAACATTATGTTAAGTACACAACTTCTGAATCCTATTTCATTTGATCTGTCCAATCTGACTGTTGAGACAGAATCCCAAGCTACCTGAATTCATGGGTGGCATTGTGATGCTACTTAACTTCTCAGGTGGCATTATGACAGGACAGCTCTAACAACTGTAGGACCAAAAGCTCTAGATCTGGAAATTCTATCAATTTTATAATACCTGGCAGAGGTATGCAACATTGACCATGTTGCTGCAGCATAAGTTTCACCCATAGCAGAGTTTCTGAAAAAGGCAATGGAAACTGAGACAGATCTTGTGGTGTGAGGTCTTAGTAATGATTTATTTCTGGAAAAGTATGTAAAGGAAATATTGTCTGAAAGCAATTTGTGCAGCATTACTTTGGAAACATTTTGATCTAGCTTGCTTGGGGCAAAAGATATGAATGAACAACAGGGTATTTTTTTACAGATTGTTTTGGTTCTGTGGAGTTAAACTCTAAGCTGTCTACGGACATCCAGAGTATGCAGAAGATACTCTCTCTTATTAGAATGGTTAGGGAAGGAGACAGGTAAATGGAATGGGTTATTTATTTATTTATTCTCTGATGTAACTTTTGGAATAAGGGATAAGTTGTTCTCAGGCACTCTATCCTTGTGAAAAACTAAGTCTGGTGGAGCAGAAAATAAGGTCTGCAATTCTTAAATCCTCTTAGGCTGATGTGATGGCAACCAAAAACAAAATTTTCCAAGAATAGAAATTTAAGGACTGTGGATGAGGATGGCTCAATCTGGGGCTTTAGCTACAGATTCAAGTACAAAACTGAGGTCCTGATGAGGGAGGATCTTTTATTGGAAAATACAGAAGGTAAGTTCCTTTAAAACGGCCATACAGAGCTTGCATAATGCATGAGAAATTTCTGGAATAGAAATATAAAATAGGTCTAAACCTTGTCCAGCAGCCCATATGGAAAATGACTTCCATTTGGTCTTGTAAAGTTTACAAGTGGATTGTTTTTGTGAACTGTTCAAAAAGTGGATTTTGCTCTGGGATAACAAATAATTTCTGGTCAACATGGGAAATGGAGAAACCATGTTGTTAACTTCAGGTTTTGTAAGTCTGGCTGAAGCAGCTCAAATGGGTGTCAGAGAAGATCCAGTTGGGGATCTAGAAGCCATGGGCACTTCTTTGATGGAGGTCTGAGCAAAGTGAACCAGATTTGCCTGGGAAAGAATGGGGCAATGAGGATTACTGTGGCCTTGCATGTAACTGCTTTCAGCATAAATCTGGAGATGGGTGGGGGTAGACAAGTCCAAGGGGTCAATGATAGACAAGATCATCTCCTGGTGATGGACACACAAAAGGGGTCAGGGTGAAGTAGCTGCTGCACTTGGTGTTGGATGGGGATTCGAATGTCACTGAAAGGCTGTCCCCACCAGCTGAAGATTTGCCAAACTACTGAAGAATTGAGAAACTGCTTCTGAGGCATTAGGATAGAACTGCTGAGCCTGTTCGTTAGTCTGTTGGCTCTTCCCGTCATGTGTGTTGCAACCAGAAAATGATGCAAAGCAATTACCCACTGACACACTCTCATGGACTCTCTGCAAAACAATTGGTTCCTTCTTGCTTGTTGATATACCACACAACAAATGTCAATTTGAATAGAGATCACTTCAGGAGAGAGAGAAGGCTTTAAAATTCCTGCAACGTGAGGAGAACCACCCTCATCTCAAGGATGCTAATGCAAAGATTGGCTTCTGTCTCATTCCATGTCCTGACATTCACGCTAATTGCCACTGATTGGGTTGGAAGAATGAATGAATAACAGCTGGCAGAAGGGACCACCCAAGGTGTATACGGTGCAGATTAGCAAGCTTCAATGAACATCTCCTCATCCTGAAAGAGCAGGTCAGTTACCCAAGACCCACTCTGTCAAGTTGATTCAATGATCTTGCCAAAGGTCATGTATTCAGAAGGGGATTGTGGGGAGGTTTCCTGCTCCTCCATGTCTATATCTGTTGTGAAGGACTCCGTATGAAAGTCCACATGCCTCCCCTTGCATGTTATTTTCTTGGAGATATCTGGAGTTGGCTGGTTCAAAATCTTTGGAGGGCTCTGTCTGAATTTGCACTGGTTCCTTAAAGTTTCCCATTCTGTTATACCCTTGAGACATCTGGACCAACAGATGGATGCCAGAGGCTTGAGCAGACATCAGTTGAAGGTCTGCCTGTGCCCTCAGTGTGGCTACCATCCCCTCCATAGCTTTGAATGCCAACCCCGAATCTACGGTCACTGGAGATCCCTGGCCTGGAGCCAAGTCAGTTCCTGCTGAAGCAGATGTAAACAGCAAACTGGACAGATGCCCAAGACTGAGGATCCAGGGGGACTCAAGATAGAAATTGGTATCAATGTACTGAAGGCTAAGGACTCCAAACACTGAGAAATGCTCCAGATGAGCTGGCATCAAAGACATGATGTTGAACAATCGGCACACGAGATTCCATCAATGCTGAAGGCATACTTCTCAACCTCTACACACAAGAAATCTGAACAAGAACAAAAACAAAATAATGGGGGAGGGGCAAAGGCACAAAACCAGGGGTAGATTTTAAATACCGATCTTATAAAACTCAAAAAACTGCTGGAATTACAGGTTTTGCATTACCACTGATTTTTCTGGAGGATATGTAGTCTGAAACTCAAATATCTGCCACAATTTGGTGAATTCAATCCTCAATGATTTGCCACCCCCCCCCCCAAATTTTAGGATGAACAGATCCAAAATATGAGGGAAAAAATCTAGACATTCTGTGAAAATCTGAACAGTTGAGAGGTATGGTTGAAGGTCATATCACTGTATCATGTGATGGCTCCCACCACATATACTACAATCTTTATGGACCTGCTCTGCCATGCCTCCCTGAAACTGAAGTCAGCATCAGTTAAAGCTGCAGGACACGGACCTTGGCACTTGTTAAATATGTTTTGCATGCCTGAGTATACAAGGTACATCCCAAAACGTGATGAAATAGATAAGAGGATAAATTGCAACTTGGAGACGCTGACTGTAATGTCCAGAAGATCAAACAGTCTGAATAAAGACAAAAAGTCTGACAGTCTAGTTGCTCAAAGGGGGAAAGAGGAACCAAACATATAGGTATGGGAAGGATCTTATTCTCTATGAACCTACGATGTACTGCTGCCACAGAGAGTTCCCTATTACGTGATCAAAACCTTAGGTTATCGAACACCTAAAGGTTGATCACTAAATGTCGAAGTCTGAAAATTGCGAATGGCTGTTTCCTCACAGGGAAACAAGTTATTTGGCCGTGATGCAGATTTTGTTCTTTCTCCGCTGTATAGTGATCTCGGAGTTGGTATATTTAGTTAGGGGGGTGTGGGGGGACAAACCCCTCCCCCACTTTATTTCTGTTTACAACTTTTTTTTTTTTTTTTTTGGCCAACGGCATTGTTTCCCTATGTGGAAATGGCCATTTTCTATCTTAAGGGTTCGACATTTAGTGATCGACCTTTAGGTGTTCGATAAACTAAGGTTTCGATCACGTAATATAGATCCGCCACAGACATGTACTTGACTAATATCTTGTCACTGTCTCTCTATTGCCAAACCATGTATTAGTCACCATCAATCCATTTGACAGACAGAAGGCTAGAATGGCCTCTCCTTCTTTATTTCTGTTGCTCCACCCATGTGGACCCAGGATGTCCTCATATCCTGTTCTGTCTGTCCCCATATGTGCATTCAGGTCACCCATTATCAGCAAGAATTCATGTTGTCCTGTTTTACCTAGTAAACTCTGCCACTATTGTCTGAATGCACTCTTTTCCTCACTATCACAACCCTGCTATTCCTCACTATCACAACCCTGCTGTGGGACATTAGGCTGAAATTATGAATATTGCCCTGTCATTAAACTGGAGTCTGACTGACATGAGTCTGTCACTCATTCTGATGTCATCCCTCAATGTCTTTTGAAGCCTCTTCCTCACCAAATTCCCACACTGCCTCTAGTCTGTCCTTCCCCTGAGTGACGGACTCTGGATCCCAATCAAAATGTCTTTGCTGCACTGCCCTTCCATCTTGTCTACTGGATGCATGGGATGTCTAGACTCCTCCTTATCATCATGTCATCCACTTCCAAGCTCCATCCTGTCAGTGAACTTTCACTGAGTGCAGCAATTCTTAGTTCATGTTTGGCATTCTGAATGGTTTTATGCCCAGATTTTGCTCAAAAGGGCAAACCCACGTAACACAAGCTGGCAACTGGACCTTGGCCAGCCAGCAGCTTAATGACCCAAGGCTGCTGGAGTTTATGACAGATACACACTGGCCATCAGGGGCATATGCACCCCCCTCTCACTGTTAGCATGAGTCCCTGGTGTCAGACAGAGTTGGCTGTGTCT
Source organism: Protopterus annectens (assembly GCF_019279795.1). NCBI lineage: Eukaryota > Metazoa > Chordata > Ceratodontiformes > Protopteridae > Protopterus > Protopterus annectens. Next base: position 259,944,340 of record NC_056745.1, on the reverse strand, counting down.
TCAACCCATTTATCACTAGCAAATACCCATGCCCATCTGGCAACAGCCAACATGATAGAATCACCTACAGCCACATTTTACATTGTTGAGTGGCTAGCTCTGCCACAGCATGCAATCTGTAGTCCTTGTTCTCCTATCTTGAGGATACTACACACCACAGCAGATACCCAAAGCAGCTGGTGTATACAACTCTTCCTCCTATAGGGCACCACTTAGTCTGTGCTGTTGTCAACAACTCCATTCTTGGGAGAGTTTGAGATGGAAGCAGCATGTTTTTGGGAGGTGGGAGGAACCCGACAGAGACACAGGGGGAACATGCAAACTACATACAGGCATTGTCTGGAGGTCAGGATTGAACCTTGTACCTTGTGCATGGGAAACAGGTTATGCCAATTGGTGTTAGTCAGTTAAAATCCAAAATGGGCTCAAGGGCCTTTGTCTTTTTTGCACCAAAAAATAAAATACTAAGTATACTTACTTAGTATACTAAGTTTACTTGCTTTGCTTTTGTTACTTGTTTTGCTTATGTGGAGCTTTTCTCCCCGGGCTTCTGCTGAAAATGGACCTGTGTCCAGTCGGAATTACTCCGTAAACAAATGTACATAAACAAATAATAAATAATAAGTAGTAACCTTGATCTCCGTGGACTGGTGGGACCTCTTGGATTACTCTTTGTCTCAAGAGTGCATCTACCTCTTGTCCTGCTACTTTTCTCTGACAGGGTGGGGCATGTATCAGGGACTTGCAGGATGAAAATATTCTTCTTTCATTTATTTACCTTTTTTTAATATTTTTATTTTATTTTATCAATTTGTTGACTGGTGAATCTTTCTTTACACAAATGTCCCTTTTCAGAGATGACCTGGGAGCATTGTTTGGTTAAGAGACACAGTAGGCAAATGAAAGTGTAAGTAATCAGACTGTGTACCCTGGGCAGAGGCAGCAGCTCATTAACATCTCGCAGCTTTAGTCCCCTGTGCTAACTGCCCGTACCATGAAGGGATTCCATAACCTCTGGATATTATGTTCTTTACCCATCTATCCTGATGGATCACAGACTGCTAGGTGTAATGGACAGGTAGTCTTTCTTCAACTGGTTCCTGAGGGGAAGCAGTCACAGTTCTCTGCTGTCCTCCCATGGGCTGGCAGTAGGCAATTCTTCCTTTGGGGGGACAGCTATTACGGGAGAAGCCACAGTACTGGTTCCCTTCCTATACCCTTCGTACGATGCTGTGACCTGTGCAAAAAAACACATTACGTGTTGGCTTCTCAGAGTCCTGCTAAAGGACTGTTGTGCATGAAATGTGATGGCCGCAATGGTCATAGTGTTGCCCTCCTCCTCCATGCCTTCAAAGTGCTTTTTAACCTTGTCACTAAAAAGGGGAAGTCTAAGAAGGCTGCCTTGTATCCTCTATGACAGCCATAAGTCAAGGCTACACATGCAAATGCACAGCAATGCCTACTACTGCATCTCTGACCAAACCTTCAGCAATATTATAGATGACAAAAAAAAAACATGTGCTCCAAAACATTTTATGAGTCAGAGACCTGAGGTTTGAGCTCCTCTTCCAGTGTCTCATCCATAACTACTTCATCATGTGGAGCATCTCTGCAGATAGCTTCTGCTGAAAGTGCACTATGAAGACCAAGTAGGTAACTGTCCTCAAAGACAGAATAGAAGAAACCAGCACATGCGTCCCAAACCTGTCCATCATTCTGAATTACTTATATGGTAAATGTCAGTGGAGCTGCTACAGTACTGGAACCCTCCTAAGGCTGCTGCTTCAGCAACTGGATCTTACTGAGTTGTAGGTCTCAGATCAGGCCAACAAATTTACTGGTAAGCAAAAGATGCTTTTGGACATCCTGTGCACTGGGGCTACTGTGTTTATGCCCTTCAGTGCTGCCTTAGCAATATCTTCAAGGATGCCAGCCAAAGGGTGGAACTACCCAGGAGTTCTGAGGAGTACCTGTATGCCTGTTAGAATCTGTTCTGTGAGGAATGGATAGGGTCTGTGGGCCAGCTCCTCATTTTACTGGATGAGGTGTACAAATTCTCTGAACATACAGTCATCAGGGTATGGCTGTTGGGGAACTGCTGCCCTCTTTTTAGAGATGTTCTCCTAAGACAGTGCACAAATTTATGTTCACAAATAATGAATTTAGACTCAGCACTAAAAATTCCACCTGTATTCCGTGGTGATACAGCGGTAGCGTTGTTACCTCACAGCAAGAGGTTCTCCCATTCGATTCTCCGCTTGGCTTGGGAGTGCCTTCTGTGTGGAGTCTGCATGTCCTCCCCACGGTTGGGTAGCGTTTGAAAGACATGCATGCGTAAATGGGCGTGCCTTAGTTGAAGGTTGGGCGTCGAGCTGACACCTCGGTGTTTCATAAAAATCTACTGCCAATCATTAGCAGCCCGGAGTTCCGCTGTGGCGAACCCTTACCGGGAAAAAGCCGAAAGACAAACAATAACAACTAAAAATTCCACCTGTAAGAGGTGTAAATACCTAATTAACCTTGAGTCTTTCTTCTCACCTAAAAATGTTCCCTGTTAGCTTTATACATCTTCACCATGGTCCTTCTTTAATTATACCAAAATGTTTTAAGTTGAGCCTGTAAAACATTCACTTCCAAAGCCTCCTAGAAATAAGACTGTCTTAACAAAAATCAGACCACTCATCCATTTCGTGCACACCTCCCATAAAAAGTCACACTGGGCACAAAAACACTATAAATCTACCACTTTGAACTACAGCAGTAATAGAAATGTCTTAGAGATAGGTGACTTGTCAGGCACAGTGACTTGTCACTCACAAGGCTGGACACAAAAGGGTTACAGTGTGCTGCCTTTCAGGTGCCAGGATCTCTGACATTATTAGGGAGATCCTAAGGACCATAAAGCCGACGGATATGATAACATCATGTTATTAGTACAGGTGACAGTGAATGACATGTGATGAAAAACGCTGAGGAAAACACAGAGACATATCAGAACTTTCCATACATTTTACAAATGCAGGTAAGACAGTAGTTCTAAATGGAATCCTTCTTTGATGCCTGGATGCAAAGAAATAAGAAGTTATGTACCTACCATAACGTTCCATGTTGTCTTCTCTTCTTCTTTTCTTGCTTGATGGGATGGGTTCGAGAGCGATCTCCTCCTCGACTTGCTGCTTTATTTCAGAACTCCTTACTTTCAGCTCGGCCCAGCCCCCCATGATGCAAGGCAAGTGGTAAGTACCCAGATCGATCTTGATTGTTTGCAAGGGCAATAACACTCCCAAGGAAAAAAAAATTTAAGAAGAAACTTACAGATGGAAAGAATGGAGGTCTATGAATGGTTTTAGCATAACTTTAGAACTCTTGTCTTCCTGACAGACTTGTTGAGTCTGCTGAGATCCAATACTGGTCTCCAGTCCGTCTTTTTTTTGGGGACCAAAAGACTGATGAGGTCTGATACTCTCTATGTGCTATTTAGCATGGCTCTGCTGCAGTAGTTTTTTAGTTTTTTGATTCTCTAACTCTGCAATGCCTGGGTGGTGAGTGGTACATCTGGAACTTTGAGGGAGGGACTTTCGAAAAAGGAATTATAAAGCCATGGATATGATCGGCCTTGCCATCTGTCTTGAGGGAGGTGAGGAGGGACCAGCACAGTGCAGTGATAATCGTGACTCCTTGGGATTTCTGGAACCATCTTCCCACCCTCTTCTCCCTTTGGGATAGGGGCAGGAGGTGGAAAACTCAAACTAACAGAGCAGAGAGAGAGTCTTGCCCTGCCTGCACACACCTGGTCAAGGTTTCCTGAGAGGGCCAAAAAACCCATCCTTTCTTGAGCCCCTGCGCAGCTGTAGGATGAACTACTCTATCTCCCTCAGGATATCTGATTGGAGTCTGGTGAAAACATCCGCTTTACCATCCTATCCATGGTCTCCTAGAGTCCTTATTAGGAGACACCCTTGGTAAGGAATTGTTTGTCACTAGGGCAGGATAAATTTAGAGGCCTCCTAGGGACTGGCTCTCTAAGAGTCAGGGTATACTGACTCATCCTCAGAGGGATTGTTGTGGGAGTTCTAGGATGTCTGAGAAGGAGACATCCTCAGAGAGATCTAGGGATCCTCTGACTCATCAAAGCCTAGAGGATCTCCAAACATCAGGAGAACCCGAAAAGAGGGAAAATCCAAGGGGAGAACCTGAGGCGGAGGATCTCCGGTCCTGTAGCAAGTGGCAGATGCAGAGATGGAGGAGCTAGAGGGAGGGAGAGAGCCACTGGAACAGACTGTTGACTGATACCCAGTGCCTCATTACCTCTTCATCACCAGGTCCAGGCCCCTCCCAGGCAGAGAGAACCCGCTCGAACTCAGAGAGGGAAGTCTCAGTCTCGGAAGAACCGAGGCAGACTAAGGAAGAGGAGATAGAGTAGAGGGCTGAAGGAACAGAAGGGGTATCCCCTCTCCAGCCGTGTAACCATGTATGCCCGAAGACTCCAACCAACTCCTCTGGGTAGAGTTGAAAGGAGGAACTGGGTCATGATCTGACAACCTGGATGACTTGAAACTCTCTGGCTGAAGGAGTGACAAATAGTCCTGCAGGTGAAGAGGGCCCAGACGTGACCGTCTGTCAGAGACATCTTCTGACAAGACCCTCTCCTTAGACATGGTGCCGAAAAACACAACACACAGACACACCAGTCAAAATTAAATTAAACAAAATACCAAGAGGTATTCTATAAAAACCAACACACACACCCTAACAGGGGGATGGGATAGGGAAAATTGACTAACAAAATTAAAAGAGACAGGGAATTTCTGTCAGAAAGGGAGAAAGGGGAAAAATAAATTTAAACTATCAATAAATTAGTTTTAGAGTAAAAGAAAAATCACAAATGTGAACAACTTACCAGGAGCTGGTAAAAGAAGACCTCCTAAGCGGCAGCGAGATCTGGGTACTGCATCATGGGATATGGGGCTGCCTCGAGCTGGCTGGTAAAGGAGTTCTCGAGCTAAAGCACCCATCAAGCAAGAATGAAGGCGAGATTGACAACTTAACATAGATTATTAGCTTCAATAATTGGTTAAACAGCTGGTGTCATTCCAGGGGGATTCAGTATATATCAGCATGGGATAAGATGCTGAACAATCCAGCTTGCTTTGCTAAAATGGCCTATACCTCTCACTTCAAGGTTTCTGCATTCTGGCTAAATCCTTTACTCCTCCCACCCCCAGTGTCTTTTTTTAGGCAGAGTCTTTCTGGATGAACTTTCCAGTATAACTAACTTAACAATCCCAAAATCAGATCACATTAAGGTGGCTCTCCTCACTGCTAGAAGTTTATACAAAAATTGTCTGGACTTAAGGCATTCTTGCATTTGAAAAACACCCACGTCAGCATAGTTACTGAAACATGGTTTTAGTGTAAGCACAGCACTCCTTCTGTACTAGGGTTTTGAACTTTTCATGCCTTCACACTCAATGGTAACTGTGGTGGAGTCTCCATATTTGTAAAGGAACATACTACTTGAATTTCGTACCCCCCTAATTATCTGTAAAGATCATCTGCTGAAAGTGCTAACCAAGACCAAAAAAAAAGTCCCCTATGGGATCTGATAACACATCCTGACACATGCAGAAGGGAAGTTCAGCTTAAGGGAGGGTACTGTCCATGAAAGAATGGTCACAACATTCCAGTTGTTTAATTAATATTGTTAAACATGTCCCTACAGACACACTCAAACTGTTTAACATAAGTTTAGCAACTGGTTTTGTCCCTGATGAGTGCTGTACTGCAGATGTTATGCCCTCCATAAAGGTGGCTTTACAACTGAGACAGGTAATTACAGACTTATGAGCGTTACAAGCCTCATCTGCAAAATCATGCAACATATTATTAACGGATCTCATAAACTATGATATCAAGAATCTTATTAGAATTTGATGCCTGACATTATGACTTTGCGAATGGCCGATCTTGTCCACTTAATCAAATAAACTTCTCTGATATGGTTAGGCTGTAGAAGGTGGCCATGCAGAGCACATGGAGTATCATGACCTGGCCAAGGCCTTCAACAACATTCCTTATTCTGGCTTCACAAAAAAGCTACATGCCTTACCCATACCTAATAAGATGGATAGCCAACTGGTTGGAAGACAGAACCCTCACAGTGGGAGCTGCAGGTGCTTTATCAGAAAGTATGAAAGTGACTAGTGGTATCTCTCAGAGCTCAGTGCTTGAACTTCTTTTTGATATTTGCTTCTCAGATCTTCAAAGCAGAGAGCCAAGACCTCTGGCTAACAAAGTTTACTGATGACTAAAAATGTGGAGTTTTTGGGAAGTCACCCTATATCACCCCAAACCCTGTAGAATGATCTCTCCCTGTAAACTCTTAATGTTCTCAAAATGGGCTCAAACTCAATGCTAAAGAGTGTAGCTAACCCTCCCCTAACTATACTGTATAGACAATACATCATTTCAAAACAAAACTGTAGACACAGACCTAGCTACTTCGATGGATAGCTGCCTCAGTTTTGCTCATCATGTGAAAACTGTTGTTAAGAAATCCTTTTATTTAGCCCGGTTAATTGCCAAAGGAATATAATCATGACCTAAAGAGGTAAAATCATTCCCTTGTACTGAGCTGTGATTAGTCCAATATCAAGCACAACTCCACCATTTGGAATGTGTCTTACTAATTTCATCAAACCATTAAAAGGATGCCAAAGGTTCCTAACCAAAAAGATCACAAGCTTCAAGTCAGTAAACTACCAAGAGAGGCTGGAAGTGCAATCCCTTTATTCAGTGTCATACACACAATTTGGAAGTGATCTGTTTCACTTACTGTACCAACAGAGACTCAGCTGTTTGGACTTCCTGCATCTCCACATGTCTAGCATCTCCACCAATACCAGAATCAGGGATCTAATTTGTCACCAAGTGATAAACAAGGCAGGATGGAGAGAAAGGTTTACACTCTCTGGAATAAACTTCCCATGCATGTTAAGCAGTGTGACTCACTATCTTTACACACAACCCAGATATCTTTCTTTACACGCAACCCAGAGGACTGGATGGGTATCCACATATTTCCTTCCAGGAGTTGACTGGTATGGCCTGCATAAAGAAAGGAAGTGCAGCCTAAAGGAGGGTACTGGCAAGGCAAGAATGGTCATAACACTTATTGGCCTTGGAATATCTATGAATCTATAAATAAACTGTTCAGGTCCATGACAAGTGATTTCAGAGGGGAGTTTATATGTCTCCATCCATATGGAACTTTAATCCTGTCTGTTGGGCAAGAGGTCTGGGGACTCAGAGGATGAAGTGGCCCTCTTCGGGCTTCCTGTATCATAGAAGACAGCAAAAGGCTCTTGGGTGATGAATGTGGCACGGACTGGTAATTCTCAGCATGTCCATTAGGTACATAAACTGTGTTCTCTCAAGTGTCTGCAGCACCAGGATTTGTTCTATGGATGAGGTCAATATTAGTTGTGAAGGTAGCGGGTGCACCAATTTTTTTTAAACTTTTTATATACTTTTATATATTTAATTTTTCAGTGACACCCACTGATGTCTTTCACAATGCTTGCAGTGACACAAAGAGGTTTGCTACTGCCAAGGACAAGAATGCTGCCTATGTAGATTATGGGATGTGATGTAGTGAATCGCTGGGGAATTAATACCATATATGTCAGAAATGCTGGTGTTGGAAGAAGACCTTGCATAAATGGCACAATTTAAGGAAACAGTGCCAAATTTGGTGCCACTTTAAACAATGTAAAATATCAAGGTTTGCCAGGTATCGAAAAAGGGTTGCTCTGACATAGGAATGGCAACATAAGTTACAGTACAGTCAATGTGGGACCAGGCTTTTAGTTCAGCAGGTTCAACAGCGGGGACTACATCAGAAAATATGGGTCTGCAAAGCCCTCGTGGAACAACCTTATTCAAAACAGTGAGAGAATTTTGTCCCCACTATTTCCTGTTTACATTCCCTCAGGGCTCTCTCTAACCTTTATGTAATCCACTTCCAGGTGAATGGTGGTCCAGTGCGAGGTCATACGTGCGAGGTCATCTTTGCTGACAAATCTGCCTTGGATCTCAGAATGGACAGCTCCAGAACTGAAACAGTCTTTGCATGCTCTTTGTGTAGAGAAGCAGTGAGTAGGTCTGACATCACCATACCGGACTTCTCCAAAACTGGTGATAACATTGTCAGATGATTAGTGATGAAAGAGTGGTGGGCCAACTGCTAACTTGGTTGCAGCTTTAGGGCTTGATGTGGGGTGGTTTTTTGCTTTTTGATGATGGCCATAAGCCATTTCATGGGACCTTCATGTATGACAGAGCACTGGTAATTGGAGGGGTCCCATTAGAGTCAGATGTCAACTCCTCTGAGACTTGCATTTTTACATTAGGTAAACTATACATTTTTCTCAGCATTACCTCCATGATGCTTGGTTGAATCTCTGACAATCAGAACATTCAGATTTAACTGTGATTTTTCTTTGAAATAGTAGAGACAACAAGATGATAATACTCCCACCACAACTGCAGAGCTAGAACAGGAGGTATCACATGATATCAACCAGTAGAGAGAGGCCTAGGGCCTACACTCTTAAAGCAGGCAGAGGGAACTTAGACTGGCTAAAACGTATACAGGAAATAAAAATAAGAAATACGGTTATCTATGTTTGAAGGTTTAAGTAATTAGAATCAGAGCACAAAATAAAGCTGAACTCTGTCAACAAAATAATACATTTCAGCATGAATCATCATGGAGAACTTTCCTCTATGTCCAAACTTCATATACGGTAATGAAAAAACTAAGAGATGGGAGCTCAGCAGCAATATGCCACATGAGGGAAGGAGGGAAAGTACAGCTGTGTACACTTACCATAAATGTAGATGTTTGAGTGTATTCACTGTTGCAGTCATCACCTGTGGGTTATCCCTGCTGTGGTAGCCCTCGGCTGCAGTTGCCTGTAGTCTGACGTCAGGTCGTCAGTGCTATAAAGAAAGGCAGCCAACGTCATTACATCAGTTTTTCTTGCCCTAAACCGTCAGAAGCACAAGGAAATAAGGAAAGATGGTCCTGGTGGCCAAAAACCACCTTGGGAAGCTTATGCTATATGGGGGCTGGAGGGAGGGAAACCAGAACTGCAACAGTGAATACACTCGAACATCTACATTTATGATAAGTGTACACAACTGTACTATGTTCTTCGTGTTTCAATGTTGCAGTCATCACCTGTGGGGGGATTCCCAAAGATGAGGAGAGGGGTGGAAGGAAAGGTTAGAGTCCTAGGCATGGGTCAGCAGGCCCTGCAGAACTGCAGAGACAAACACTGCCCTAGACTTAGAAAAAAGAGGTAGGTGGTAAAGCTTTGTAAAGATATGGACAGAGGTCCAGGTGGCAGCTCCCAAGATGCCCCTGGCGGGGACTCCTCTAAGGAAGGCTGTGGAAGTGGAGGCTGCTCTAGTGGAATGGGTATGGATAGACTTAAGGGGGGTTTCCCATGTAGTCTGCAGCAAAAATGAATACAGTGTGATATCCATTTGGAAATGGGCTTCCCCTCTGTCCCAGGGGCAAAGCTGACAAGTAGTTAGTCTGTTTTTCTGAAAGGTTTAGTACAGTCCAGATAGTATCTGAGTTGTCTGTGCATGTCTAGCGAGTGTAGAATTCTTTCCCCTTTGTTTTGAGGGTTGGGAAAGAAGGTGGGTAGGTGCATGGCCTGGTTGAGGGTCACATCAGATATCACCTTGGGCATAAAGGAGGGGTTAGTCCTCAGGGAAACCCTGGCTGGATGGAAAATGATGAAGGGCTCAACAGCCATGACAGCCTGAAGCTCTGATACCCCTCTGGCTGAGGTGATAGCTAGTAGGAAGGCAGTCTTCCAGGAGAGGTATTTCAATTCTGTAGAAGCAGCAGGTTCGAATGGAGGTAAGGTTAGTTTTTCTAGAACATAATTCAGGTCCCAGGGTGGCGTGGGAGGCCTTCTGGGAGGTCTGATATTAGAAGCCCCTCTGAGGAATTGCTTAATCAAAGGATGAGAGAAGAGGGGTGCGTCTGAATCGAAATGGGCAGAAATGGCTGAGGCATGGATTTTAATAGAAGAGAAAGAGAGGCCACTATTGAGCAACTTGGCTAGGTAATCCAAGATAAGAGGGCTGGAAGGATGGGAGGTACTGGCCCGGAGCAGAATCTTTTCCATTTTCCTGCGTATGATTTTCTGGAGCTGGGCCTTCTGGCCTCTGGGATGATGTCTAGGACCTGTCTGCTTAACAGGGACTCCTTGTTAGCTTTTAAGGTACAAGTCATGCTGAGAGACTGAGAGTCTGTAAGTCTGGGTGCAGTATCTTCCCCCTCCCCTGGGTCAAGAGGTCTGAGATCTGGGGAAGCTGCTTGGGGGGCTGTACGGTCAGGCTGTGCAGTAAGAGGTACCAATGCTGTCTGGACCAATCTGAAGCAATGAGGATGGCCTTTGGTCTCTCCTCCCTTATTCTGATCAGTACCTTGGGAATAAGAGGCAGAGGAGGGAAGGCGTACACAAAGGAGGAGTTCCAGGGGAAGGTCAAGGCATCCACCTTCCACGCTAGGAGGTCATACTCCCCGGTACGTAACTTTTGCAGTTGGTGGTTGAGGTGCGAGGCAAAGAGATCCACTTCCGGGGGGCCAGTAAGTGTCTGCTTAGGTGGTCTGCCAGGTTGTTGTTGACCCCTAGCAGGTATTGGGCAATTTGGCTGACAGCCACCTCCATGGGTCTGCACCTGAGGCTCATGGCTAACCTTCACAAAGGGTAAAAGTGGGTCCCCCCGTTTGTTGATATACCACATTACTGTGGTGTTGTCTATTTTTATAAGAAGAACCCCTGGCCTGAGATGGGATTTAAAAGATGTCAGAGCCTTTTGGACTGCCATCATTTCTTTCTGACTGATGTGCAAGTGAAGTTGCTGGGCATCCCAAAGACCTTGGGTGCACCTGCCTGCGTGGTGAGCACCCCCAAGCAATGTCTGAGGCATCAGTGGTGATGGTTTGGCTGATAGGGCGGAGGATGAAGGGAAGATCCTTGTTCCTGGTACATGTCTCTGCCCACCAGAGAAACTCGGCACTTATACATGGGATCAGAGGGAGAGAGGTCTCTACGGACTGAGAGTGCTGACACCAAAGTTTCTTTAGATACCACTGAAGTTTTCTCGTGTGAAGCCTGGCCAGGGGAATGAGAAGAATGCAAGATGTCATGTATCCCAGGGCTTGCAGGAACTTCCTCGTGGTGAGGTGACTTCAGGAAGGCAGCTGGGTAAAGTAGAGAGGCAGGAAGCTCTGCTTTTCTGGGGACAGGAAGGCCATTTGGGATGCTGTGTCTAGTTTGGGATGCTGTGTCTAGCAGAGCTCCCAAAAAAATGATCTTCCTGATGGGGTTTTGCTTTGATATCTTCTCATTGATGGTGAACCCTAGGGAAGTTAGGAGTGATCTGACAAAGAGAAGGTCTTGCAGCAGCTTTTCTTTGCACTCTGCCTGAATGAGGCAGTTATCCAGGTAAGGGTAAATCTGTATATTTCTTTGTCTGCAGAACGCTATGGCTGGGGCTAAGCATTTGGAGAATACTCTGTGTGCAGTAGATAAGCTAAAGGGTGTTGTGAGCCTGCTCTGAAGTGCAGGAATTTCTTGCACGATTCCCTGACGGGATGTGGAGGTAGGCATCTTTTAGGTCTGAGGTCACTAGCCACGCATTTTTTATTAGCATAGGCAGCAGCTGCTGCAAAGTTAGCATTTTGAATCTGGAGACTACCAGGGAGGTGTACAGAATGGAGAGATCCAGGATGGGGCGCCAAGTGCCCTCTTTTCTAGGAACAAGGAATAGTCTGGAATAAAATCCTTTGCTGTTTTATCTGAGGGTAAGGGTTCTACTGCCCCCTGGGATATGAGAGTTTGTACCTGTTTCCATGCCTCTCCCCACTGATTTGGAGGCAAGTCTGGGTACCCTCTTGGAATTGGGAGTTCACTGAATGAGAATTTGTATCCCTGAAAAATTATCTTTAAGACCCATTGGTCCTTTATTGCAGAAAGTCAATTGTCCTTGAAGAGGGAAATCCTTCCTCCTAGTTTTTGATGAGTGAAGGGAGGGCAGAGGGAGGAGGGAGAGTTATTCTGAGTGTTTGCCATAGAAGGTTGGCTTAGAACTCCCTGCCTTAGAGACGGATGTGGTCCATTGTTTGCTTCTCTGCTGGCCCTGGGATAGGGGCCTGGATAGTCTGTCCCTGCGGGGCTTACCTTGACCCTGTCTGCTAGGTGCAGGGAAGGCCCAGTGCTTAGAGGGAAAGTTCCTGCTGAACCTGGGGGGTTGTACCTGAAAGAAATCTTTTACTGTTTGCATAGATTTTGCTTTGTCTTCCATCTTTTTAAGCACCTCTTCTGCTTTTTCCCTAAATAAGCGCTCCTTATCTAAGGGTGCATCAATAAGTTTAGACTTGACATGATCAGGGAGAGGTTGTTCGTTCAGCCATGCATGTCTCTTAATAACAGATCCTGTCAGTGCTGCCCTGTTAGAGGCTTCTATGGCGTAATATCCACAATGTAATGAGTGTTTGGCCACTTGAGTGCAGTAAATCTGCTAACTCTTTTGAATTGGCACAGTCAGGAAAAGTAGCAATTTTATGTTTTAATAGTTCCAAAGTATGTTGTTGATATTTTAACATATGGAACTGACAACTGAGTGCTCTGATAGCTAAGGTTGCAGAGGTGTATACTTTTCTACCCGATCTGTCCAGAGCTCTGGAGTCCTTGTCAGAAGGAAGAGGATTTTTGGCAGAACTAGTTGTAGCTCCTTTAGATCCCTGTGTAATGACCTCTGGATCTGCAGCAGGATTTCTGTACAGGTATTTGTTTGAATCCAGTACTCTGTAATACCTGTCAGGTTTACTGGGAGCAGGAGAGAGGGAATCAGGGGCTAAGCTGGATTTATGGAAAACATCATCCACCACTTCTAAAATAGGGGGGATGGCCAGGGGACTGTGCTGAGGCAGGTCCAGAAACTCTCCAAGTCTTTTCTTAGACTGTAGGAAGTTCTGGGATTCGCACTGGAGATGTTCCTTGAGGGAGTGAAGGGTTTCCCCAAAGGAAAGGTCCTCTGGAGGGGAGGCAGAAGGGATGGATTCCTCTGCTGAATCCTCATAAGCAGTTAAGGGATGCTGTTCCTCTTCAAAAGTGAATACTCAGATTCCTCAGAATCCTGTTCGGTCATAATTTCTGGAGAAGGGTGCCTTTTCCTTTTAGAAGTTGTGGCCTGACTACCCCGAATAAGGGAGATGAGATCCTATTCTATCTTCAGCATTTGTGCTTGGTGTGGTGGAGCAGCAGCAGGATGGTGGCTAGAAGCAGATTTCCTAGGCATGGTCTGGCTTCTAGGCCTGAGAGAATCCGTTGGTCTGAGAGAAACGGTAGTCAAGAGAGAAGATGTCATTTTTTGTCTATATTCGGTAGTACGAAAGGCCTCCTTGGAAGCCAGTGCCTGCATAGCGGCTCCGGACCCAACTGAGGCAGAGACAGCCAAAGGCTCGGAAGGCGAAGAAGATTTCTGCAGCGTACTGGAATCTAAAAGGGTCTCGGTAGAGGCCTGCATAGATATCGAATCGGGGATCATGGGCTGCAAAAGTGCATCACTAAATTCCGGAGAACTAACTACCTGCTTAGCGGTAGTGTTGTCGGAAGGCTTAGCCTTGTGTGATCTGTCTCTATCTTTATCTCTACGTTTTTTCAGAATGTCCACAGATTGTTGGCTGACAGACGCCATATCGGAATGCGAAGATGGAACATGAAAATAACTGTCTACAAAAAGAGCTCTACAGCAAATGGTTCTAGCATTCAAGAGGGCACAGAACCAGCAATGGGGGACGTCGTGGTCTGCGTCTAAACAAGTGATGCAGTAAGAATGGAAGTCTCAGTGTGCGATCTGCTTTCCACAGGTGAGACAATTGTTAAATTTTTCGGACATCGGTTAATGCAAGAAAAAAGGATCCCCAATGGGAAACTTAGCTTTAGACGTTTTCAACTGAAATTCGACTTCTGGTAGCGGTAGTAATTGTTTATATCATAGGTTTTGGGTGTTCCGAAGTACAATGGTATATTGGACAGACTAAGAGAGCTGTCAAGAAAAGAATTATGGAACACCTAGGGGACATAAGAAGGGGTAGGATGGAGAACCCAGTAGTGACCCATTTTATTCAGTCACATGATGGCTTAGATGAATCTCTCTTCTTTAGTGTGCTCGCCAAACCTAAATCTTGTAATAGAGGCGGACAGTAGTAAATTATTAGCACTGGAGTCAAAGTGAATTATTAATTTCAGGACATTGTACCCTAGAGGTTTAAATATGGAACTGGATACAAATGTTCACAGTTGGTAAATTGATATTTCTTGTTGTAATGACATATATGGTTTTGAAAAATGCCCACTTTTGACTACATCAGTGGGCATAAAATGAAGTTTGTTTCAGTAACATGCTTATAACTAGCTGGAGTTCATTTCAGTTATGTGTGTTAATCATTGTGATTTTAGGGGTTATTTCTTGAAATGATTAAATAGTTATTTTGGAATCAAACTCAATAAAAGTTAGACAAAATTATAATGTATTATTAAATAAAAACATACATATGTTTATTAATTCCAGTTTTAATAAAAGTAAAATAAACTGTAAATATATACATTATTAATTTATCTCTCTAATAGAGTTAACTCAGTAAAATAATATTGAAAGTGGAAATATATTTATGTATTTTGATGTTTGTATTAAAAAGTATATGATGAATAGTAAAGTATGGGCAATGTGTAATAGGCACTTTAAGTCACTGATTTGTTAATGAATTTATGAGTTAAATGAATGTATTAAGCAAGATGTATATAAAGAAGGCTGCTTGATGTAATAATTTATTCTTTGAAGGCGTAAGCCGAGGTAACAGATACATCCGTAAAACTTTTTTATACTGAAGATTTGTGTGATTTAAAATTTTGGAGTCGGTTGTGTGGTCTCTAAGTTAAACGACAACCCCTCTGACCGGGGAGATGCCTCTAACTTAAATGGCAAGCTCCCCTGAAAAAGGGGAAGTAAAAGAAAGGGGGAAAAAAGCCCTCTAACTAAAACAGGCTGAAAAGGAGAAGTGAATCCTCTAACTAAAACAGATTAGTGGGGGATTAGTAGGCCTGACAGAAGGAAACGACGGCCTCAACAACAAATAGCAAAAAATAGGAAGATAGACAGGATGTACCTAAACAGTTATCAACCCCTAACTACAAGGAATACTACAATTAAGAAAATATCAGGATTCTTGACAAAACAATAACAAGGAAAAGTACAACTTAGCCCGAGCCAGTCGCAGACAATCCCAAAGCTTCAAGTGGCAAACGAGATCTGGGTAACTCTCGCTAGGCATGTTTAGATGGGGTCTAGCCTCGAGCCAGTGGCAGCTCTCGGGCTTTAGGATATGGCCCAGTCAGAGCAGAGTATCGGCTCTGAACCCACCAAGCAAGAATAAAGGTGAGATAAGGACAACATAACATCTATAGTTCCAGCTTTTCAGGAATTGGAGAACTGACTGAACCTTGTGCATCCTGAACTTTTTATATATATTTTGTTAGGCTTTTAGTGTCGTAAACTGGATGGAATTTTGCAGTTTTATTTGGAATCTGAAGAATGTGAAGTGAATGACTCAGGTAACTGTTTCAAATGCCTGCTTCATGCATAGGCACAAGATGTCCTGTCATAACTGTGATGGCTAAATACTGCGAAAGAAGTAAAATACTCGGGCATAAAGGAGCAAAATAAAATCCAGTATGTGTCCTTGCTCTAGTAGATGAATCATTTGCTTGCCTGTAGTCACTAACGTCTGTCCTGACAAATGGTGCTGAACCCACCTCCAAGCACGTCTTTGGTGCAGCTGACCAAGGAAATCAACAATCTCCTATTCAACTGTGGAGACAAGCAAATGTCTTTTGCTGCAGATGGGGGGGGGGGGTCTCTTCTATACATGCTGTCTCTCATTATCTGCCTCAGGCTGAAGAGAGGACTAGGTTGCTCCATCCTCTTGTAGTGTTTTGGGGCCCTAATAAGCTGTTAAACTTTGAGTTTTAAACAGATGGACAGAGAAGGCCTGTTTTCCCTCATTGAGATCATTAAAGGTCTTCTGAATGCACTAATCAAACAAGTTATAATGAAGCAAAGGAACATTATGCAGCTCTTGCTGACTGTTCATCAGTGACATATAGCCATGGAAGTTTCACCAACATAATGTCTACTACTACTAACCTGGACTGAGAGTCTGCAGTGTTGAACATCACCCTCCCTGACTCTGTACAGTCTTCATCATAATCTTGCAAGGTTCTGTAGTAGTTCTTCTCTGAATCAAGAAAACTTTCTGCTAAGGTCTTCTAATTTTTCTAGTGGCGACCTCCATTACCCAGAGAGGAGTGTATTTTGATTAGCAATATGCAAACCTAATGCTAAAATGGCACAGATCAAAGAATTAGTTCCTCTATCTGAGAAGGTCACTGAGCAGGTATGAATTTAACTGTGAACCGCAAGCAGCCAAGGTAACAACAGATAATGTTAATGGCAAAAAACAAAAAAAAAATGAGTATTCCTCTGACGGGGAGTACCTCTTTTCTGAGCCATGGCAGAAATCCTGCCCATCTTCCTGGGTAATTGACAGGAGGAGGACAGAAAGAACAAATTTTGGGCATGGCTACAGAAGGCAGACATATTCAGTCACCTTACCTGCATATTTAAATACTAGAGTTTTGTAACTCCATCTGCTCATGGACCTTTCTAAAAAGGCTATTAAATCTCATATCTTCAGGGAAGAGTAGACTGCTCTATCCTGGTGGGAGCTCAAAGGGCAGGTGAGGATATGACAAAGTCTTGTCCACCATAAAGCAGACTTATAGTAAGAACAACCTGGAAACACAACAATGCTGGAAAATCATTTCAAGGTACAGCCTGTAGAGTGAATTAACTCATTCAGACATTCCTCAGAGTGTGATGTTCTTACTTGAACAACTATGCTCTTCCATTAAACTGTCAGGGCTCTGTTCAAACTACCTAACTAATTACATGAGAAACATAAATAAGTCCTTAAAAGAGACCATTAAAAGTGCTAGAATCCTTGGGGTGAATGAGATCACATCCATCCAGCAGATGACTTCTGCTGCTCCCTCTAAAGTACTCTGGGATGTGGCACCAGAGGACACCCACAGGGGAGCTTTTTTGATTTTTGTCTACACCCACAGTCAATAAGGTGCCACAAGTGAAGGGATTTAGGATGACAGTTCGCCAAGTACCCCATATGACCTGGGAGAATATTCCTATGAAGCAAAGTAAGTTTATCATATCACAGTCAAAAATGATATATATGTGCCTACATGTAGCTTATGTAATGCCTATGTCAATGAAGACTAGCTTGCAAACTCATTTGGTAAAAGTTGCATACGGAGGATAAAAAAAGACAGTGTTGCAGGTTCACCTTCATCTAAAGACCTACACAATGATGAGAAAGTCAACAACTTCTTGGTCGTCTCACGGCCAGCTTTAGCTCTTCCTGTAATGTGTGGTTGTTAAAACTCTGGCAGTTAGTCTGCCCTGAAATGATCTTCCCTTGAGTAGAGAATGCAGATAGGACATTATCTTGCAGGGCTACTTTCTGTCCATGCTTACAGAACTTAAAAGTAGATTCTCAATCCTGAAGATGATAACTTCAAAGAAAAAGCAAAGAAATGATACTTATATAGAGCAAATATATTTTAAACAACTTTCAAACTGCTAAAGCACTAAGCCAAGCTCTGTCCTATGAGTGGTGACAACAAACTGAGGTATGGAGAGTCTATCCCTCCTTCTGTAATTCTTCTGCTTTATCAACGAATTCAGATTTCCGAACCAGACTGTACACAGCTGAGAAGTTTTCAGTTAACAAGCTCTGATCAGTGGCTGGAGGTCATGTCTGTAACAAGACTCCTTTGATTACTTAGAACCCAAACAGCATATGGATTTGATTTATGCAAACTGTACTTACATAATGATGACCTTAAAACACATCATATGAATGAGTTACAATACAAAATGAGTCTCAACCACTTCAACAGAGACCTGCGAATGTGCTGCTAAGCTATTCTGTGTACGATCCAGCTCAGCAGCACTGAAGGTAGAGGCAACACACCTCCTGCCACTTAACCATCTATTATGAAGAAAACTAATCACTTAACTGAGTGGGAAAAAAGTTAGCCATTCTGCCTTCTGGGAAAAAGTCCAGTGGTAGCAGCTGCTTTTAATAAAACAGAGAAGGAGGTCATACTTCAGAAAGCCATGACTGCCTCTGCATGCAAGTACTGATACTGTGTTAACATTACGTACGTAAAAATATATCTGCACAGGGATGACAGCTTTACCAAACGTGTGTGTTCCTGTATGACTTGTTCTAATGTTCACGTTCAATCTAAACTGTCAAATGCAGGCAAATGTTGGAACATGTCTAAAAAGATGAGCTCTTGTTAAATGGCTATGCTATACAATCATTTAATTTTCGAAATGTTAACTCAACTTACATAAAGAACAAGCAAAACAATAAGGAAAGTATATACAAAATTCTGTCAGGTACTAATACTCACCTCACGTAAAGATGTTGTTTCCCTGATAAAAAACATGTTGATAATGCCTAGGTATTTGATTATTTTTGCCCTAGGGATGAAAGAGAGAGGTGTCATCTTGACTACTGGTACTGTGGAACCTGTACATGATGTTGAGGAACGGTGTCGCAGATGACCTTCTGCCAGTGGACTTGCTTTTTCAAGTGAAGCAACTGCAGCAAAAGGGGTTTAAAGGGTAAGGGAGACAGAAAACAGAATATAAGTACATTTGATTGAGGGTTCAGCAATACACCTTTTCATAATATATAATCAGGTAGGTGACAGATACAGTGATATATGGGAAGCGCAGAATTGAAGACTTAAGCACAGGCTGCCAATAAAAAAAAAGTTGTCATGCACTTGCATGCAATAAGAAAAGTTGCACAGACCTAGGACAGAACTTAAAAAGTTTCACAGAAAGAGACATTCCTCAGAAAAAAGGAAAAACTATGATGCCTACAGCTTCACTGCAGACATTTACGCTGTTTTTAGTCAAACAGGACAGTTAAAAAAAATGTTTACTGCTCAGAGACGAGAATCTGGTAGAAAGAGTGTGAAAGTTGTTATAGCTTCCCCAGTATAGAATTTTTCAGTGTGTGTGCATGTGTTCACCACTAAATAAGCTCTTGACAAAATGACAGCTCTTAGATCATGCCACACACTGACATTAAAATATTAAAGTTAACACACAGAAACCCAAGTGAAAGGAAGAAATAATGGAACACACCACTCAGAAGTTTCAGAGTGCATAACTCATAGCATGTAAGAAAAGAGCTATGCTAATTTTTTATAAATTAATTTTTCAGTAGTGTTGTATGCTTTTTTTTTCCAACACACAACTATACACTTTTAAAATTGTTTTAAAGGAATTTTATTTTAAAAAGTTCTCCCTTTCCTATTTAACTGAAATATACACTTCTGAATGAAAGGGTACATTTTAATTTGCATTATCAAACTCCTGCTTTGTGCAAGTTAATTCAGAATTTAAATTCATTTCACATATTTTGGAATCTGCAGCTTTCACACTCTAGCACTGGTTTGCTCATTTGATCTGCAATGTGTCACAAAAGGGTAGGAAAGTGCACCCTTCCCCACTGGGGATCAGATCTATTTCTGCGATTATCACCATAATGTTCCAGAAATGGCTTCCTACTTGTTTTAATTGATCCGCGCCTTATGGTGTGAGCTTTCAGTTTAATGAACTCTATCCAGCTGCTGCATCTGTCAGCTAAGGAACTGTAATCAACTGAAGTAGCTAAAAACACACAAGTAAAAACAAAAAGGAAAAAAAAAGACAAAAATACCAGTGACGACTCTTGCCTAGCATAAAACAGCTTCTGAAGATGCAATTATCGTTAGCTGAGAGAGAATAATGATCATTTTCATATTTAGTTCATAGCAAACTTGATACTCACTTCGCTGAACTGCTGGTGTAGCTGCCTGGGCAACTCCACTCTCTGTATTTCCTAATGAAGTACAAAACGTCAATTAGTTTAATGAGCTGCACAATTACAAGACTGCAACTACTACATACTGAAAACTTGTCCTAGTTTTATTACTGCAACTACTACATACTGAAAACTTGTCCTAGTTTTATTTACTCATTCTGACACAATACAAATAACCTGGTAGATATTACTAACTTCTGACAACCTCAAGAAGATATGTACTGAATTACATCCATAATGACAAGTATTCTGTCTCCCCCTGTTGATGTTAAATATACACGTGGGTGTTACTGAGGCTTCCTAAACACCCCACAGAAAATGCAGTTGCATAGGTGTCTTATCCAAACTTTCTGTGAGTCAGAAGAACTGCATCTTGAATTCCACAGCTGATTGCACAAGAGTATTACTTTAAGTGATTCACAAGAAATGGGCCTTCAACTGCAGTGCTGTAGTATTTCTACTGTTTTCTAGAGCAGATAAGTATAAGACTGGATTTATGAATAAAAGACTTTGGCCAGGATTCTTTGCCTGTCAACTTCCACTTCATCAGTACAGTTTACGGACCCCTGTTAAAAGGCCAAGTTTTTGTGATATAAAAAAAAATGAGACCACAATAAATCATTTCAAAACTTTTCTCACCTTTAATGTGACCTATAACCTGTACAATTCAATTGAAAAACAAACAAATTTGTTAGAGGAAAAACATAAAAAATAAAAAATGTACAATAAGCTGATTGCATAAGAGTGCACACCCTTAAACTAATACTTTGTTGAAGCTCCTTTTGATTTAATTACAGCATTCAGTCTTCTTGGGTAGGAGTCTATCAGCATGGCATACCTTGAAGTGGCAATATTTGCCCACTCTTCCTTGCAAAAGCGCTGTGCTCCTAGGCAATACTGAGACCATAAATCAGGAAGGAGTTGCCTAGTATGCAAGCCATTCTGCCTGACTTTGTGCAAAATGCAACCTGTCTATGCATCACGGAGTGTAGCAGCAGGTAACAATGGTTAGAATATATTAATATAAGTATACTAGTCTTAGGATTTGAACCAGAGACTGGCGATGGAGAAGATCAATAAGAAAACCATCAATTGTGAAATTAGTGAATAAAATGGGAAATACAATGCACTGATGCTATGAAATAGAGGGACAGACATGAAATTTGGTTTTGGAAGCACTGGATGGATGAAGACTGGAATTTTGTTGACTCTGTTAAAATGGTGGGTGGACTATATAGCAAATACTCCACTTATGTCAATCATTTTTAAAAGGGCAAAGAATGGACTGAAAAAGTAACTGTAAATAAAACAGTTTTTCCATTCTAATATCTGCATAAAAATGAATGATGTAAATTGCATGTCACATTGTAAAGCGTTCTTGTACAGTTGCAGTTAGGGGTATTTTAAATATGAGGTGAGATTGTCTTATCATTGACTGTTGTATATGTTATGGATGGTAAAACAAAAAAATGTAATTTTTATTAGCTGTAAGATATCCAGGCTTTACTCTGTAATCAAGTTAAAGTGCTCTTGGACTGAGCGGGTGCAGAATAAGAAAGTGTACTGATCACAATATATGGAGAATGAGGATAATTTCCTGTTTTATATGAGCGTAGAAATTTAGAATGACGTCCTTGTTTTAAGCTATACCCATGTTTTTTAAGCACATAGGTTTTAAAAATAAGATACAATGATGAAAAGTCATGGAAATTATAGTATTTTCTTGATTCTGCAAAGTCATTAGCTATTTTCTCCCATTAACAAAAGCAACTAATCAAGACAGTAGTGAGGAGTGTGCTCCAAGTGAAAAAATTTACAAAGATTCTTTCATGTACCTGCAAACTTAATTACTGCTTTTAATTGGAGACCAGAAGTTTATAGGTGCAAGAAGTTCAACATGAGAGGTCTGAACACTGTCTGCTGAATGACAAGTATAAGGCACAGTATAATTAACATTTAAAGGTAAACTGGCAAACACTTCAGTGAAAAACAAAGCTTTAAACTATGGGAAGTAAATCAGTTATACAAGTAGCTGTCTCCCCAGTAGACTTAATTCTTTAATGCATTTCAATATAACAATACGCGACTTAGTTTATTTAGAAGTTGCCAGAGTACTTTTTTCTTAGGACTAAAAGTAAATGCCTGTTGAAAGCATGTAAGCTGTTTTTCATATCTTAGTTGTTGTGTCTTTCGGCTTATCCCGGTTAGGGGTCGCCACAGCAGAACTCCGGTCCGCTAATGTTTGGTAGTGGATTTTTACGTGCAGAGTTACCAGCCCTGACGCACAACTTCAATGAAGGCACGCCCATTTTTTGTATCTTAGTGGGGGACAGAAATTAGAAAATAACAGACAGCAAGTGTAAGAAACATAGGCACTTAGCATGAGCAACCTTAATTTTAAATTCGGTAATGTCTGTGGGTGCAGCTGTCAATTTGGGCATCAGCTCCTATTTGAAGGGATAAACATTTTCTGAAAGTGTATCTAATTTTGTTCTAAGTTAAAAGTGGATGAAGATTGTCAAAATCTATTTAGTTTTTTTTTGTCTGAGTGCTTTAACTGAAGCAGAGAGTCTTAAAATGCAGGATATGTTCAAATGGAGTTGAGAAGAAGCAACTACATAACAGACTAGCCTACCAAACATTAATATCTGCATGTAAACTAAAAGTTATGAAATTCAAAAACACTGTCATGCATAACAGGTGGGAGTAATAGCTACTCTATCCATATTATCATGGGAAGCAGAACATGTTCATCAGTACTTCCTCCTTGACCTGCTGCAAAGAGTTGAATAAGGAGAGAGCTACATTCTGCTAAGTGGCAAATATATCAAAGTCTGACAGACCAGGCACAACCTCTGAATCCACAGCTCTAGGACAGGAATGGAGAAGCATCTCAGAATGACCACCAACTCATTCACTTTTCCAGGGACGGCAACTACAGACAAAGTGATGTCACTTTATCTAGGGGTTCTCTGTCAGATTCCCTACACGAGGGGGTATTGCCTTGTGACCTCACCACAGCTTGTTTATATATTACACAACAAAGTGGGTTGTCTAACTAGAACAGAAGTCTTGGAGGAAGCTTTTCTCTCTAAGGTCTTTACGGCCACAAAAATTATTCATCACTGCAAACGGCTAAGATGCAGCACCCCACTGAGGGAGAAATACACCCTTTTATGAATGAGGGAAATGAGCGAGTTCCTCAATCCCACTACAAAAACATCCATCCTCAGAATCAGCCTTAGGCTTGGCTGCAGAAATGGAAAGCTGCCAAACAATTAGTGGAAAATGTCCACCCCTCCAGGGCCTGGCAATAGGAGCATGTCCTTTGAGAGCCGGGTAGTGTCTCACAGTTCACTACAGCAGTAACATCAAACAAGCAAACAGCACCATAAAACCCAGAAGATGTAGCAGAGTGTGAGCTCAGATGAACAAATAGCACTGGAGAGTGGGCAAGCAGCCCAACGCCTACGAAGGTTATCCTCTTAAGAAAAAGACAGAAAAGATTTCTGAAATTTACAGACACTGTGGGGATGCAGCCAAAGGATTATCAAATGCAGGGATACTTCAGAGAACCAGGAGCCAGATGTCTAGGAAAACTGAACACATGGATATCCTCTTTCTTTGACTTTGGCTACAATGGGTATCACCCTGGTAACTAACCTAGGAGCTCAGGAAATCCCAAATGGCAACACTTTCTACTGGAATTGGTGCACATCTATAGCAAAATGGACACTCAATGGTAGAATCAAAACAAGGATGTGCCAAAAGGTGCTGACCATATTGAATGACACCATCCAATACTAGAGAAATTATTGGATGTGCTGGCTGAAGTCAAAATTGCTTGTCTCCTTCTGAACCAGAATGACACAAGAAAAAAAAAAAACTCAACCATGTCCTGACTGTGAGAAAAACCTCTACAGCCCTATCAAGTCTATAGTCGGAGCCTGTCCCAAGTGTTGTTTTGAAATAAGATGGTGCACTATATGCTTGGACATACTCTGAGACCTGTTGTCTCCCAAAGGAAGCCTCCAGAGTCCAGACCTTGGTAGTGGGTCTGACATTAATATGTGTCATGCGTTTATGTTTTCCCTGGGTGTAAATGAGATTTTTTTCCTTTTCTAGGTAGGTCTGCCTCAAAACAGAAAGAGCAGAGGGTAATCAAAGTGGGTCATAAAGTTCATCCATTGAGTTGAAACCCTACTTCTTCTACTAGAAGTCACTGAGCAGGTCACGAGAAGAAATGCAGTATGATAATTGTGCATTCAGGATACCCAACCTGCAGAGGTGAGCCGAACGGTTCAGTGCCGTAAGCCACAGTGTGGCAGTGAAGACCTCTCACCACTACGCACTAAGCCACAGTGTGGCGAATAAGACCTCTCACCACACCTATCCAAATCTGATTTCTTTTCATGTGGCATGGCGCTGAAATGTTCCAGGTATTTTGGGAACTATTTTGTTTAAAAAAATCACAATGAAGACAGTTCAAGGAAGCTTGACTAGGAACTTGTCCACTGTAGGTGGGAATGTATAAAGGACACTGACCATTTTGGAAATTGCATCAGTAGTATCAATGAGTGCTTTCAGACTTCCAAAATAGCATCCCTGATGACTGGATCCATGGGTGAAATAACTTAATACTTTTCCATATTCTTCACCAGATGTGCACCACAGCACTTCTAGGGAGAAGAGATAAAATATCAAGGGTAGTCATTCTGAACCTCATTACGTTTTAAGATATCACCAACTAAAGGAGACATCTAAACAGTTGCAAGTGGGGAAGACTCATTGTTTTTGTTCACCTCAAAGAAATGAACTCTGGGCTTTCTGACTTCTTGTAAGAACATTAGAGGGAAGGAGTCTGGCTCCCTCCCCAAGGGCATGGGTTCACTCATTGTTTCATGCAAAGCTTCACATAAGAAAGGTATAAATAAATGGGTGTCAGGTGATACTGATTCCATATATAAGCATGCAGAAGGAAACACAAAGTGACCTGCACTGGCATAAAGCCATATTCCCTAAGGGTATGGTCCTTCAACCACAATTCGAACTGCACAGGACATGAAACATTTGGGTATGGTCTAGGGACTTTGAGAAAACTCAGTAGGAGTGTTGTTGACTTACGTGCTGTAAATCTTACATACTTACTTTCCTACATATGTGCCACACATTATTTTAAAACGAGCTTAATAAGGTGACATCAAATAACTGAGTTAAGATAGCTTAATATAAATAATGGAATTTAAGTTTCAGGTCATGTCTCAGCAACTCTGTTACCACCTTACTTCTTTCGTTCAGCCCGAGTATCATACTGCCTGACTTAGAAAACCTCAGATAATCTGTCAGTCCTATATGGCAATACACATCAAAAAAACATCCCAATGTCTGGTCCTACTACCAAAACTCTCAACAGTAAATTACACTCACAATGCATTCATAAATCCTAAGAAAACACAGACCAAACTATCCCTAGAAGTGTGTTAAGTAAAATAATACAATTTGAAATGTATACCTGCACAAATATTTCTGCATAGTGACAGCTATTTAGTGTCTATTGAACTGTGTTATTTCATAGTGTTACATAAAAAAGCTTTTATGCGTTTCTTACTAAAATCAACTAGCCCAGTGATCCATGGGACGTCCCTCTACAATCTATAAACACTGCTTTACTTTGGACACATTCCAGATATTTAAATCATGCATTACCTTTGGAGTTATACATAACATTCGTAACTAAGCAAAGGCTCAGCAGGTTGATCACTGCAGGAGAGGGAAAGAATGCAGATATGAATGACAGCAGAGCTGTGAATCCTTAAAGCATGAATAGTTTTAAGACCTCAGTAAGTGTAAGTAATGACAGAGAAAGTACAGTTTTGTAAGCACTTACCATAACAATAGATGTCCTACACTACAGCATTGCACTACTCATAACAGATGAGTTATCATCCACAGACACCTGGCTGGGGTGCCAAAGCTTTACCGTTCAAGGGCGCACATTCAGATGATGACCTTGGCTTGTCTGAGTAGGGGTATATAGATGTATGTATGAGTGAGTTCCTTAGACTACCTCCAAGTCAGTGTCCTGAAGACAACTGTGATAAGATGACTTGGTCAGCTAGGAGGGGAGTAGTTTAAACAGATAAATAATCTCCCCCCAAGAAGTGATGCAGTAAACTGGTAGAACGTGTGTGAGAGTGTAAGAGCAGAGAAAGGGGATAAGGAGAAAAGGAAGGAATACCGCAACAGTGACAAGTAGGGCATCTACTGCTATGGTAAGTTCTTACATAACTGTACTATGTCCTAATTGAAATCACTGTTGCAGTATTCAAAATAGATGGGTGATTCCCAGAGCTGTAGAGATACAAAAAGGGGGGGGGGGCTAAAATAAAGCAGTAGAATCCAGCAGTTCAGACAGTACTGCTCTGGCAAAAGCTGTCCTGGGTCTGGAGAAGGCATCTAACTTATAGTGTTTAATGAAAGTGTGGGCAGAGGACCACGTGGCAGCTTTTAAAATGGATGTGGTATCTAGAACTTTGTAGAAGAAACCAGATGAAGCCACTGCTCAAGTGGAATGTGAGTTTGGATAGTCTTACCATGGTGTGAATAGCAGAAGGAGATAGCCTTAGATTTAAATCCAGGACCAACAGTTTGTTTAAAAACTAGCAGCCCCAACTTGGAGTCCATGAAGGAGAGAAAGAACTGACCTGGTTTCCTGATATCTTTGCTTTTATCTAGGTAAGACCTCAATTGCCTATGAATGTCTAGAGGGTGCAGTATTTGTTCTCCCCATTTTAGGGATTGGGAAAGAAGGTTGGTAGGTTGATGGCCTGATTGAGGGTCAAATCATTAACTACTTTAAGCATGTAGGAAGGACTGGCACCTAAGGAATTCCCTAACTTTATGAAAGATGAGAAAAGGAGGAATAGCCATAAGAAAGTGAAAGTACAGTTTTGTACCTACCATAAATGTAGATGTCCGATAGGAATGCATCTGCAGTCCTTACAAATGGGTTGTCCTGTCGTCAGGCAGCCCTTCGGTCGGCCGGATTCCAAAGTCTGGGTCTGGCCTCGGCTGGTGTCGCACTTCACCCGACGTCATAGCTGCAGTTATTCGGGTATAAAGACATCAGCCGACGCCATTTTCCTCAGTGTTTCTTGCCCCAGATGCCAGGTGCCCTCTTGGAAGGCTAAATTTGGATAAATGCCAATGATTCCAAATAGTAGAGAGCAAACACAAAAAATAAGCATGTATGTACATATATACAAACAAATACACCATAATAGATCCCCCCCAAGCTAGCTGAAGGATGGCAAATACCCTAGGAGTACCTCAGAGGGGAAGGTGGGTGGGTAATCCTGACTGCAGATGCATTCCTATCGGACATCTGCATTTATGGTACTATGTCCTTCAAGGATGCATCTGCAGTCCTTACAAATGGGTAGAATACCATAGCTAAACAAGGGGAGGAGGAAAGAGTAGAGATTATGGTGTAGCTAGGATCCCTTGCAAAACAGCAGTGGCAAAACCTGCTCGGGATCTAGAGTATAAAGGTAAATTGTAATGCTTGGCAAATGTATGCACGGAGGTCCAAGTAGCAGCCTCTATAATGTCCTTGGTAGCCACTCCTCGTAAGAAAGCTGTGGTAGTGGCTGTAGCCCTTGTGGAGTGAGGCCTGATGTTCTCTGGAGTTTTCTTTCCATGGTAGGAGTAACAAAATCTAATGCAATTTCCTATCCATTTGGAGATTGTCTGTTTTGAAATTGGTTTTCCTTCCTTTCCTGTGGCATATGCTACCAGAAGCTGGTCAGTTTTTCTATTGGACTTAGTCCTGTCCAGGTAGTAGCGTAATTGTCTGTGTACATCCAAGGTATGCAAAAGTCTTTCTCCCCTGTTCTGTGGGTTTGGGAAGAATGTAGGTAGGTGGATAGCCTGATTTAATGACACTCTGGATACCACCTTAGGCATAAATGTAGGATTTGTTCTCATGGACACTCTATCTTGATGGAAGATCAGGAAGGGTTGCACTGCCATTAATCCCTGTAGTTCAGAAACCCTTCTTGCTGAAGTTATTGCCAGCAGGAAAGCAGTCTTCCAGGATAAGTATTGTAATTCTGCTGTTGCTGCTGGCTCAAAAGGAGGAAGTGTCAATTTTTCTAGCACAAAGTTCAAGTCCCATGCTGGCAATGGTGGTTTCCTGGGAGGTTTTACATTTTTAATTCCTCTCAGAAACTGTCTGAGCAGGGGATGAGAGAAGACAGGAGGATCCAAGCTGTATTCTGCTGAAATAGCTGATGCATGTATCTTGATGGAAGAATAGGACAGGCCTGTGTGGATGAGCTCTGCCAAGTACTCCAGGATGTTGGCCATGTTTACCAGAGTCACATCTTCTCCCTTTGCAGTACTCCAAATGAGATATCTTTTCCATTTTGCTGCATAATTCTTTCTTGTTGAAGGTCTGCGAGCCTCCAGGATTATGTCTTTAACCCTTTGGGATAAATTTGGGTTAATTGCTGTTATGTAATGTTCCAGGCAGTTAGCTGCAGAGTTTTCAGGTTTGGATGCAGGATGTTGTAGTTGTTCTGTGTTAACAGTAATGGGATCAGGGTAGTGTCCATATTTGTTCCCGAGACATGCTCCTCAGCAATGGGTACCAATGTTGTCTTGGCCAGTCTGGAGCTATCAGAATGATCCTTGGACGGTCCTCTTTGATCTTCAGAAGCACCTTGTGCATCAAAGGAAGTGGTGGGAATGCGTATGCTGTCAGGCTTTTCCAACTGAAAGATAGGGAGTCCACCTTCCAAGCAAGTGGGTGGTACGTCCTTGTGCAGAATTTCTTTAGCTGGTGATTGAATGGGGATGCAAACAAGTCTATTTATGGTAATCCCCATTCCCTTGTGATGGCTTTGAAGATGTCCGGATGAAGCATCCATTCGTGGGCATCTGTGGTAGTTCTGCTTAATATGTCTGCTAGAATGTTTTCTTTTCCCGGTACAAAAATTGCTTGTAACTGAATGTTGTAGCTCAGGGCCACATCCCATAGGTCCAGTGCCAGCCGGCATAGAGGATATGAATGGGTGCCTCCCTGTTTGTTGATGTACCACATAACTGTGGTGTTGTCTGTCCTTATCATCAACTGACCTTCTTGGAGAAATGGTCTGAATGACTGGATTGCCAATTTCACTGCCAGCATTTCCTTTAGATTTATGTGTAGGCGCAGCTGGTCTTGAGTCCATAAGCCTTGTATGCACTTGCCCAGCATGTGTGCCCCCCAACCGAGGTCTGAGGCATCTGTCGTGATGGTTTGGCTTGGTTGGCTGTTGCAGAAGGGCAATCCTGTGTTTGATTGACAGGCCTGAGCCTGAGCCCACCATAGGAACTCTTGTTTCAGGCATGGGATTATTGGAATTTTGGTTTCTAGGCTGTGCTTGTGTTGGGACCACAAATTCTTTAGGTACCACTGTAGCTTTCTCATATGCAGTCTGGCATGAGGGACCAGAATTATGCAGGATGCCATGAAGCCTAGAGCTTGCAGTACTTTTCTTGCAGTTAGGTGGTTCTGCTTTGTTAATGCCAAGAAGTAGAGAGGTAGTTGCTCTTTCTTTTCTGCAGTTAGGAATGCCATTTGTTTTGATGTGTCCAGCTCTGCACCCAGAAAGGTTATTCTTTGGGATGGAATCAGCTTTGACTTTTTTATATTGACTGTATATCCCAAGGCTTGCAGCAGGTAAATGACTCTTTGTAAGTCTTCTGTTAGCTTGCTTTTGTTGTCCGCTTGTATCAGGCAGTCGTCCAGGTAGGGATAAATTTGGATTCCCTGAAGTCTGCAATGAGCAATTACTGATGCCAGGCATTTCGTGAACACTCTGGGCGCAGTAGATAAGCCAAAGGGCAATGCTGAAAATTGATAATGCTCTGATCCTGCAAGAAATCTGAGGTATCTTCTGCAAATAGGTCTTATGGGGATGTGCAGGTATGCCTCCTTGAGATCTAGAGTTACCAGCCAAGACTCCTTGCCCAGCATGGGAAGAAGCTGCTGTAGGGTCAGCATTTTGAATTTTGGAACAATAAGGAATGTGTTTAAAGCGGACAGGTCTAGAATGGGTCTCCATTTGTTTTCTTTTCTTGGTACCAGGAAGAGTCTGGAGTAAAATCCCTTTCCTTGCTCCATAGATGGTACCTTTTCCACAGCTCTCATTCTTAATAGCTGAGATATTTGCTTTAGAGCTTCTGTCCTTTGAGTAGGTGGTAGGTTTGGCATTCCTCTCTTCCCTGGTAGAGTATGGAAATGAAACCTGTAACCTTGGTCTATAGTTTGCAAAATCCATTTTTCCCTTGTGATGCAATGCCAGTTTTTTGAAAATAAGGTTAGTTTTCCGCCTAAGGGTGCTTCTAGTTGTTCCCTGGTAGGCGGTGCCACTGTCAAGTCACTGTGATTGAGTTGTTGTAGTGGTGGTGGCTGCGTCCGTGCCTCGCTGGTTGTTACCTTGCCATTGGCGTCCCCTGTAGGCACCCCTGGATTGGTTTCTGCCTCTAGAGCGCCTATTCCTGCCTCTCTGAGCCTTAGAGGAGTCTGGAAAGGACCAATTCTTGGAGGGCCAGTTCCTGCTAAACCTTGGAGGTTGAACCTGTAAGAAATCTTTCACCGTTTGTACAGATTTCGCCTTCTCTTCCATCTTTTTTAGTACCTGCTGAGCAGGGGAACCAAATAAATTGACCTTGTCCATGGGTGCATCCAAAAGCTTTGATTTGACATGGTCTGGTAATGCCTGTTCTTTCAACCATGCATGTCTCCTGATAACTGTGCCAGTCATGGCTGATCTAAAGGAAGCCTCCAGTGCATCATAGCCACATTTTAAAGAATGGTTACTAACCTGCTGTATGTTATGTACCATTTCCTGAACATTTTTTTATCTAAAGATTCTTCAGAGGACAGCTTTTTAGTTAACTGGTCAAGCATAAACTCTTGATATTGAATCATATGAAATTGGCAGTTCAAAGCCCTAGCTGACAAGGTAGCAGAAATGTAAACTTTTTTACCCCATCTCTCTAAGGACCTGGATTCCCTTTCAGAGGGAGGGGTTTTAGTAGAAGTAGCTGCTACAGCTTTAGGGCCCTGGGAGATAGTCTCTGGATCTGCAAAAGGAGCCTTGTATAAATGGTGATGAGTGTCCGGGACCCTGTAGAACCTATTGGGCTTAGCAGGAGCCGGAGGTAATGAATCAGGAGCAGTGCAAGCATCATTAAATGCATCATCTACAACAGAAAGAACTGGAGGTATAGCTAAAGGCCTATGTTGTGGCAAATGTAGAAAGGTTCTAAGCCTTTTCTGGAGTCTGAGAAATCTTGGCCCTGCCACTGAAATTGTTCCCTCATAGCATGCAAGGTTTCCCCAAAGGAAAATTCCTCAGGTGGAGAGGCTGAAGGAATGGACTCTTCGCATCAGAGTCTTCGTAAGGAGAATAAGAAGCCTCAGGAGGGTCTGTGTGTTCTGAGTCATCAGAGGAATCATCAGTGGATACTGGTTCAGGGGGCTCTGCTCTAGGTCTCTTTTCTGGAGGTGGGAGAGAGGACCTGTCTGGATGAGGCTGGGATCCACGAATTAAAGAAATTAGATCCTCAGCCAAAGAAAGCATATGAGAGCTAGTGCTGGGCCTGTGTGAGGGGGGTTTGGCAGGCACAGTTTTTGAAGCTTTGGCTGCTTTAGCCCTGGCAAAGGCCTTAATAGACATGGCTGCAGGAGGCCTAGCAGCTCCACGTGCAGGGGTAGAAATATCCAGGGGAATTGTGTCTGATAATTCCTGAGAAATCGCAACAGAAGGCTGGATTTCAGAAGCCGATTCTACCAGGTTAGAGGAGGCCTCGGTAGAAGGCATGGTTTCGGCTGAAGAAAGAACCGCTTGCTCGGTTTCGGCTGAAACCGAGACACTCGCGGTTTGCTTAATCACGGTTTCGGCCGAAACCGCGGACCGCGAGTGTCGGTCCTTTTCTTTTCGTTTTTGGAAATTTGCATTGTCGGAGGATCCGATGGCATAATATAGGCAAAATCAGAGCCGAAAATCTGTTCAGCAAACTCCGACCGACGTCTAAACGTCCGTCGGTTAAAAGAAGCACAGGCTAGACAAGCTGCTACGTCGTGGTCTGGGCCTAAACAATGTATACAGTAGGAGTGGAAATCTTTATGAGGTATTTGTTTCCCACAAGATAAACAGTTATTCACTTTCTCTGACATCGGCTGAGGCAAGAAAGAGTCCCCAACGGGGTACTTAGCTTTTTAGAAGTCTTCGAAGTAGTATTTGGTAGTAGTAATCTCTGGATCTGACCGACCGGCACTTGCGAACAGCTTCTGCTTCGGGCGCCACGCGGCAGGAAAGACTGAGGAAAATGGCGTCGGCTGATGCCTTTATACCCGAATAACTGCAGCTATGACGTCGGGTGAAGTGCGACACCAGACGAGGCCAGACCCAGACTTTGGAATCCGGCCGACCGAAGGGCTGCCTGACGACAGGACAACCCATTTGTAAGGACTGCAGATGCATCCTTGAAGGACATCTTCAGAAACTCTGCGAACTGAGGTGAGGGCCAGAAGAGGCACAGTTTTTTACATGCAGAATTTGAGGATAGCAGAAGCTGCTGGATCAAAAAGGGTGAAAGTACGTTTTTCCATCACAAAGTTAAGGTCCCATTGTGGAGTAATGGGCTTCCTTGGAAGTTTAAGGTGCTAAACTTCTCTCAGGAAAATTTTGATCTCTGCCCCAGTGATAGCAGATATATGTGGGATTTAACAGAAGAAAAGGCTAAACCAGAATGTAGTAGCTCACAAAGGTACTGAAGTATTTATTTTATTTATTTTACATTACTTTACCGGGAAAGTCCAACTGGATATATGTCTATTTTCAGCGGAGGCCCGGGTAGAAAAGCTCTAGAAAGCAGAGTATAAATACATTAGGAACAATGATTTAGAGATTAGTATAATATGCAGTTTTCAGTAGGGTGACAAACATGGATAAAACATAGTAGACAACATCAAAATCATGCGGCTTCAATTTCAGACAATAATACATGGAGTTATGGGCTAAGTCCCTTCAAGAATTCGTACACTTATTAGAGTATAAGACTGAAATGCTTAAGGAGAGTTTGCAGGAACAGCGGGTGGTGATTAGTCGGGGTTTAAGCAGGGACACTGCCAATGCTGTTGGAAGTGTAGTTTGAGGCTTTTTTTGATCTGGGTTAAGGAGGATTGGTGAGTAAGTTCGGCAGGAAGCATATTTCAAGTTTTGCCTACTGAGTTGGCGAATAGTGAGTTTCCAGCCACATTTATGCTCTTAGTTGTTTATACCAGCAGTTTGTCAGCAGAGTGTAGTCCTTAGGTTGCTGTATGGTTTGATTATCTTATTTAGTGCTGGTGTTTTTTCAGGTTGATACAGTATTTTGTGGGTTATTATAAGTTGGTTGTATCGGAGAAGACTGGGCCACTCTAGCCATCCTAGTTGAGTTAGGTTGATACAATGGTGGGTCCTAGAAGTAGCACCTGCAGCAAATCTAGCAATATAGTTGTAACAACTAGCAGGTTTGGTAAGGGTGCCTTGGTTTAGGTTAATGAAGAGGGAGGAGGCATAGAGGAGGGTAGATAGTAGGTGGGACCGAGCGATAGTGGTTCTTGCAAAAGGAGTGAGGAAGGGTTTGATCCTGTATAGGGAGCCCAGTTTTTTGTTGACAGATTTGATGGCTTGATTGACATGGATATCATATTTTAGGGCATTATCGACTGTACCACCCAGGAGTTTTGTGCGAGTATCTGGGGATAAGATTGTGCCATTGTTGGAACTTATAGTAAAGAATGGTAAGATTTGCAGGTGGGGGAAAAGATGAGCAGTTTAGTTTTGTTGGGGTTTAATAGAAGCTGACGGTCTGCAAACCACTTTTTTACATCATTGAAAGTATTCTGGGTTAGGGTTATAAGCTCAGTTGAGGAGGAGGCGGTACATATTAAAGTAGAGACATCTGCATATTGGATGCAGGTTACTGATAAAGACTGAGAAGAGTAGTGGTCTGAGTATGGAGCCTTGGGGACTCCTAGAGTAATGGGTAAACGTGAGGATATGGTATTATGCCATAAAATTGCTTGCTGTCTATCAGACAGGCAAGATTGGAACCATTTAATGGACAGTTCCTTCAGGGTGCGGAGAAGCAGTTGGTGATTCACCATATCAAAGGCCTTTTTGAGATCTAGGAAGAGAGCGGAGGTAAGTTTGTTATTGTTTCGACTGGTGTTGATAGAGTTAGAAAAGGATAGGAGGGCTGATGTGGTGCTGTGGTGTGGCCTAAAACCATGCTGAGAGTTGGCCAGTAGTTTATTTTGGGTGAGATAGTGCATTAATTAGTTGTGGACGCACTTTTCCATAATTCTGGCCAGTGGTGACAGTATGGCTATTGGTCAGAAATTTAAGAGGTCTAAAGAGTTCCCTCCTTTATGAAGGGGAACCGTTGGAAAGTCTGACAAAAGAGGTTGCATTTTGTGTTTAAGGCACCAAGCCAAGAATCTTTGCCACTTGGCTGCATATGATTTTCTGGTACTAGACTTCCTGGCTTCTTGTAGAACCTGAACCACCTCTTCAGAGAAAGAAAGTCTTTTAGGATTTATAATCCTATCATTCAGACAGTAAGACTGAGGGAGGACAAATTGGGATGGAGGACCTACCCTTTCTGTTGAGTGACGAGGGCTGGATTGTAGAGGCAGTCTCCAGAAATTTCTCTTTGACAAGTGAAACAGGAAGGGGAACCAGTGCTGTCTTGGCCAGAAGCAGAAGTTCTGTAGACTACTTCTGGACCTTCAGCAGGAGTCTTAGAAGTAGAACAGGAATTTCTCTGCCCACTGGAAGGAGAAGGTATCTGTGTTACAGGCTAGTGGAGATGGTTCCTGGTGCAGAGAAAAGGAAATTGGTGATGCTGTGGGGAAACAAAAAGATCTGTGTGCGGTGTTCCCCACCAAACCGTGACAGTTTTGAAGACCTTTGTGTTCAAAGTCCATTTGTGAGTGTCCTCCATTTCCCTGCCTAGACAGTCTGCCACCACGTTTTCTTGAGAGGGAATACACATTGCAGTGAGTGTAAGATTCAGGTGGGAAGCAAATTGCCAGGCCTCCTGTGGTAGTCTGCAGAGGGAGTAGGACCTTGTGCCCCTCAGTTTATGTACCACATCACTGTGGTGTTGTCTATGTACACCAGCAGAGTGCTTGGCTTCCAGAGATGAAATAAGGTCTGTAGTGCCTGTAGAAGTAGCCTCATTTATTTTAGGTTGATGTGTTCTTTTACTCGGTGGGTAGGACACTCCCCCCAAACTTTGTAGGTTCCTGTCTAAGCTCCACATGCCCTGTCCGAAGTGTCTGTGAACAGAATTTAGTTGTGTAGGGCTGGAGAGAAAGGGAGATCATGGCTGAGAGTCACCTGACTGCTCCACCAGAAAAGTTCCTTCTTGATGCAGGGGCAGAAGAGAGATAAAGGCAATGGAGGGTGTGAGTATTGAGACCATAACAATTTTAGATACTACTGTATTTTTCTTATGGGTAGTCTGGCAATGGAGAACCTAGGAATACTGAGGATCTCTTTTGCCATGCAGTGAGTCTTGTTGGAGAGTGCTCTGAAGTAGATAGGGCGGTAACTTTCTCCTTAAAGATAAAGGCATGCATGGTAGAGGTGTCCAGTTTGCATTCCAGAAAGGTCAAGTTCTGGGTAGGACTGAGCTGAGGTTTGAAACTGATGGTGAATATCAAACCAATCAGAAGATGTACAGTATAATAAAGATGCATGAGGAGGATGCCCTTGGACAGCACTTGGATTAGAAGGTTGTCCAGGTAAGGGAAGATTTGTATGTCCTGAGTGTGGCAGAAGGCAACCATAGGAGCTAAACACTTTGTGAAAACCCTTGGAGCTGTAGAAAGACCAAAGGACAAAGCAGTAACTTTTCTGCAGGAAGTACGAATGGGAATGTGCAGATGGGTATACTTTAGGTCTAGGGATACCAGGAAAGCCTAAGGAAGAAGGAAAGATGGAAGAGTTTGCAAAGAAAGCATTCTGAAGATAGGCCCTTTTAGGAAGGTGTTTAGTCAAGAGATGTCCACAATAGATCTCCACTGGCCCTCCTTCCTTGGGACAAGAAAGATTCTTGAAGAGAAACATTTTCCTAAGGAGGTTAAGGGGACCTCCTCTATGGTTCCCTGTGCTAGCATGTCTTGGATGACAGGATCCAGGAGGTGAACCTGGTTGGGAGGAAAAAGGGGCATCCCCCGAGCTCCAGAGAGGGAATGCTTTCCCAAGTCATAGCGTAGCCCTCCTTGACGACATTCAGGACCCATTTGCCTGAGGTCATTGTTTCCCAGAATAGGAGAGAGAAAGTCTTTTTGAGCGGTGGTGGAGGGGCTGGGGGGTGGGGTGGGATAGGGAAGGAAGATAGTTACAGGACCTGCTGCCAAACTGAGGCTTCCCCAAAGGGTATCCTTCTGAAGTTTATCTGGGAATCTTTTCCTGTGTGTTTTCCTTTGCTTAGTGGAGGGTCTTGAGTCTCTACTAACAAAGGAAGTAAATGTTGCTGTACAATTTCTGTGGTACGTAGGAACAGTGGAAAGAAGAATCTGACAGGAGTGTTTCATTGTTTTGCTTTGTTTCTGTAATGGTTTGAAAAGACTGACATCTTGTGAGCCAAATAGAAGGTTATTATCCAAAGGAGAGTCCAAAGGTTTAGACCTGAAGTCTTCAGGAATGGGGTGACCTCCATGCCTGATGACTGAACCAGCACCAGCTGCCCTTGAAGAAGCATCCACAGCATAATTTCTGCATTTAATACAGAGTCTGGCTATTTGGGAAGCTTGAGCCACTACAGTCTGCATATGCTGTTTAGATTCTGGTGTCTTAGGCTCTGTGATGGCCTAACTCATGGACTGAAGCACAGAGAGTATGTATTTAATCATATAAGTTTGGTAGTTAATGGCTCTGAAAGCTAGTGTGGAGGACATGTACACTTTTTGCCACACCTATCCATTGCTCGGCATCCTTATCAGTGGGAAAGACGATGGTGCTGAACAGCAGCTTAGAAAGCTTGTCTGAGGTCAGGGAAACTGCAGCAGGATCCACCACAAAATTTTTGCATAGGTACTTGCTCAACAGGAACTTTGTAGAATCTGCATGGCCTTTTAGGTGTTATAGGTTGAGACTCAGGTGTGCAGTCATTAGCTTGGAATGCATCCACGTAAGCTTCAAGCACATGTGGAACTGGAGGTGATGTAGGAGTGCCCATCTCTAAAATGTTATAGTATCTCTTTTGCACTTTTGAGACCTGTTTAGACTGACAATTGAAGTGCTTCATCACACTGCAATGTTTCTCTGAAAGAAGCCTCTTCTAGGGGTGAATCCGGAGACAGGGAGCCACCCTCGTCAGCATACAGCTGTTCTAGAGAATGTAGTTGGGAAGAGTAGTCCTAAGAATGGTCTGACTCCAACTATGGTTCCAAACTGAAGAATGAGAAATCCATTGCCAGTTTATGTGGTGTAGCCTGCACAGGCTAGGTTACAAAGGATGGAGGCTTCAGGGACATAATGGCTTTAAATAGCCCCTGAGAAAAAAATCAATCCATCCTTTTTTCCATGGAAGCTGAAAGGGACACCATATGTTTAAGTTTTTTTTCACTTTTTTTGGGGTGATGTCTGCCTGTATCAGCTTAGGCAGTTCAAAACCTTGCAGCATTTCAATAAGTGTTCCTGGAAACTCTTCCCGTACCAGGATCTGACGGACTCTGAATGGTCCCTCTGAAATAAACGTGGTTCATCTGAGGATTCAGTCTAGAAGGTCTCAGGAGCCATACCAGCTTCCAGCAGGATTACAATAGAAGGCTGTTTCAATAAAGTCTGAAATACCATGGGGTTCAACCACTGCAGCGAGAATGTCCGATTTGGAGATGACAGACGAAGAATCCTCTCTAGGCCGTTTTAATTTTTTTCTTGGGAGTAATGCTTAACATCTGGAGATTCCAACATGGTGAAATGGGCTAAGCATTTTAAACTCTGTATCTACAGGAAGGTATTAAGAGTAGAGAGCATGGACTGGAGAGTTTCTAAAACAAATGACGGCCAAATAGAACAAGATCTGTAGTTGTGTTCAGAGCACAGAAAGAACAGGCAATCAGTGTGCAAGTCCTTGTTTGGAATTTGCCAATCACATTCATACTTATCCCTCCTAGCTGACATCTAACAACAGTTAATGCACAGACAAAAGGTTAGAAAGGAAGAAAACCCAACAGGGCACTTATCTGAATCTAACAAGTGAACTTAAGGTACCAAACGACAAAATGATAACAGTGTGATGGATGTAATGACCTGCTTTTGGGCTAGCAGAGAGACAGTCTGAGGATCTTGCACATATGTCTGTCTGTCTATACACCCCCTCATACAGACAAGCTGAGGTCATCACCTGGATGTATGCCCTGGAAGATAAAGTTTTGGTACCCTGGCTGGACGTCAGCAGACAAGAACTCCTCCGTTATGAATACTGCAACACTGATTTCCGTCAGAATATCTACAGATACCCTGCAGTCGTTTTCCTTAGTAAGAAAAATTTCGACCCAATCAAATTTAACACAGAACTTAAATACTGTAACTGGTCAAAATTGAAATTACTTCCCATAGATGAGGCAGTCTCATATTTTAATGAAACATTCCTCGCAATACTGGACTCTCATGCTCCAAAAAGGGAATCTAGAATCAAATCCCACATAGCACCCTGGCTATCCACAGAGACCAAAACCAAAATTAATCGCAGGGACAAAGCATGGACCAAGTGGCGTACCACCAAATCACCATTAGATCGAGTCTTCTTCCAACAAATAAGAAATGAAACTAAAAAAGCCACTGCTCTAGACAAGAAAAACTACTTTCACCACTTACAAAACAAAAACCAAAAGAACCCCCAAAAGTTCTGGGCAGGATTGAACAAACTTCTCCAACCAGGAAAATCCACCACACCCACCCCAGAAACTCTATCTGATAAGAACCAAGAAGAAGTAGCGAACAACTTTAATATATTCTTCACGAAACCATTCAGTCACTAGCTAGCCAGCTACCCGCTCCCTCCACCACCCCTAAAAACACCACACCCAAACCCCAATATCATTCAACCTACAACCCATATCTACCAATTACATTCGAACCCGACTAAAAAAATTAAAGCCAACTTCCCTCTCAGCTGATCTTCTACCAGCAGAATACCTGCAAATTGCTGCAGGCGCAATTGCTTACCCCATATCAATCTTAATAAACAGAACCATTAGTGAGTCCACAATCCCAGCAATATGGAAAATATCTCATGTCATACCCTTCATAAAGGTGGAACATCCACTGAACTTTCAAACTACAGGCCAATAGCCATCTTATCTCCACTTGCAAAAATAATGGAAAAGTGTGTGCATAAACAACTAATGTCCTATCTCATCCAAAACAAGCTATTAACTGAATGTCAGCATGGATTTAGACCCCACCATAGCACGACAACTGCCCTTCTCTCTTTTACTGAAAAATCAACCATCATCGGAACAACAAAAATATCTCCTCTGCACTCTTTCTAGATATGTCAAAAGCCTTGACATGGTAAACCACCAGATCCTTCTCACAACCCTAGAAACCTTTCACCTAGACACCCATGTCCTAAACTGGTTTCAGGACTACCTAGTAGGCAGACAACAAGCAGTTATATGGCAGAACAAGCTCTCATCCCTACTACCAAACAGCATTGGCGTACCTCAAGGGTCCATATTAGGACCTCTTCTCTTCTCAATATTCATAAATGACCTGCACTCAGCCATCCCCGAAGCCACCTGCATCCAATATGCAGATGACTCTACTATCATCTGTTCCAATCCCACACTGGACAACCTTCTAAAAGCCACCCAACACTGCTTTACCATAGTTGAAAATTGGCTAACAGACCATCACCTCATATTAAACCCAAAAAAAACCCAACTACTCCTCTTTCATCCAACTAACCCTACACCTATCACTCAATTTACTATCCAATCCAATAACGGAACTACTATCTCTCCTACCACAAATACTAAACTACTAGGAGTAATTATAGATAATAAACTCCGATTTGACACCCACATTAACCAAACTATTAAGACAGTAAACAAAAAACTAGGGTCTTTATATAGATTAAAAACCTTCCTAACTCCAGCAGCTAGACTAGCCACTGCCGGTCACACCTTCTATCCACACTACTATATGCCTCCCCCATCCTCTCTAACCTTAATAAATCAGACCTAAATCGTCTCTCCACTTGTTATAACCACATTGCCAGATTCATCACTGCCCTGCCCTACAGAACACACCATTGTATTAACCTAAAAAACTTGACTGGCTAGAACTCCCGAATCTTCTCCAAAAATATCAACTTGCAGAAGCCTTTAAAATCCTAAAACACCCAGAGAACACTCCTGCTCTAAAAAACATACTAACCCCTACACCAACCTTAGTTCTCTACGCTCATCTGACAAACTCCTAATACAAACAAGCAAGGCCCACAACATAGGTGGGGACAGACTGTACTCTAATGTCATCGGAAAGGTGTGGAACTCTCTCCCAAATAAATTAACGTTTTCACCATCACTAGCTCTATTCAAAAAGGGCTAGAAATCCACCTTAAATCGCATTGGATATGTCCTTGTATGAACCCGGACTAAGATTACCATGAGAAATTCTGCACAGATATGGGCAATTTTTGACTAGGAAGGATTTAGTCGACTAAGGGTCTACTAACCTGTATATAATGAAAGTAATCAAATGTAACTTCTATTGCTGCACTGTTATCTCCCTATGTACATGTTTCCTGTCCTTTGGCTTGCTGTCTTCTGTCTTTTATTATATGTCATTTTAAACCTGTTGGAGCTTTTCTCCCCGGGACTCCGCTGAAAATGGACATGTATCCAGTCGGACTATCCCGGTCAACAAATGTAAAATAAATAAAAATAAAAATAAACTTTCAGATATGATAGGCACACTGGTGGAGAAATCCCAAAACAAAGTACTGTGAGATTTCATTCGACCGTAACACGGAATGTGGTAAGGAAGATGACCAGGATAGAAATGCAACAGAGGGGAAGAAACTACTAACATCCTTTTTAAATATGTGGGAGGAGGGGGTATTGTGTACGGAAAAATTGTGCTTAAGATGTAGCTGTATTTAAAGAGCCTTTATCTCCATTCACACAGAATGTTACTTTTTATGTACAATAAAAGAATGAAGAGAACTACACTGTGTGCAAATTCGAAAGAGCTGTGTTCTGGCAGTGAACGTACCCACTTAAACCTGGCAGGGGGATGCTAACTGGTCGGGGATTCTGTTCCCACGAATGTCAACACTGGGAAGTTTGCTGCTGGTCAGTTTTAATCATAAAAACTGATTTTACTGTACGCTCTCACTCGTGAAGTCCACAGGTCCGACATCTAAACTTAAGGATTTCCACAAAAGATTAGCAACTATCACTTTTTCAGGCATCATTGGCAGATGATTCAGAACAACAATGTGTGGGAGTCTGCCTAATGTTTCAATAACAGAGTTCCAGTGCAGCATAACCCTTTGTTGCTGGTCTGTCATCTTCTATTAGCATACATGCAAATGAATGTAACCTTTTGTTTGCTTGAAATGGACAACATAAGACTACACACATTGTTTCAGTACTGCTGATTTTTACAGCTCCACAGGATATAGTTGTTTCTAGTAGATGGCACCACCAAAAGCTTTCTGCTTTTCTAATACACATATTTCACTAAACAAAGTCTGAAAAACTTCATAAAAAAGTATGGTAAACAGACATTAAAAGGCTGCACTTGCCTGTACCTTTGTTTGGAGAAAAGGGCTGAGATGTAGCTGTATCTGAACACAACTCTAATGGAAACTGGAGCTGTTCTTCATTATCAATTGCTGCTTGAAGAGAAAAACACAACAGGGTATGTAAACCAGCGGCATTAGTTCTTCATACAAATGGCTTGAATACAACTTTCAATATGAAATTAAAATCCTGTAGTTCCAACAACAGCAAAAAGAAATTTCAGGACAGGCTACAGAGGAGGAAACAGCCAAAATTTTACAGAAATACACTTCACTGCTGTAGTCAGACGATCAATCTTCAGACCTTTTATGAAAGCAGTAACTGCCTGCAACCTACCAAATGTCTTATCAGTTAGACGAATCATGGTTTCACTGTGCTGCACACTGTCGCAGTCATTCAAAAGCATCCTCACTGGTTTCTCATTTATTATGTTTTTGACATATTCTCTTCATACACTGGTCTGTCTTGTCTACAGTGACCTGATTTCTCCTCCATTCACTCTGTAGAGCAGGGCAAGATGCCAGTTATTCATTACTTCCCTCAAAGGCCTGTTACTCCATTTACATTTCCAAAGAACAGCTGGGGTGTATAAGGTATAGTCAGAAACTGCATCAGTTCTTTACACAACTACTTATGTAGCCCAACATACTGGTCCTGGGATCAAAACCTGTGGAGCTCTCCAATCATAACTTAACATTCTGTTCTGTTCTGTCAGCCAGTTTCTTATCCATTAGATCTTTTTAATATAGAATGATTTCACAACTGCTTGGTGCTGATACAGATCCTGCTTAACACGGACAGGATGCCTAAGCTGCATACACATCCCATTATCTACAATCGTTATTCAAAGAAATCAGCAATATTTAGCTGTTAGAGCCTCTTGCTGTAAAGACATGCTGACCATGGTTAGTGCACCTACAAATATTCTCATTTACTTCACTGTTTCACAATTCTCTTTTTATGTTGTATAACCCTCCAGGGCTATAAATAAGGAGAATATTCCTAACTATGCTTCAGAAATGTCAGAACTACCAGTTTGCTAAACCTTGTAAATGCTCTACTCCAGAGGATGCTACCAAAATAAATTTAACACTTAAAAAAAAAATAGTCTTTTTCTGATTTACTACATTTGCTGTACTGAACATTTTGAGCTAACGTACATTACTACAGTTTCACAATATCATCTGTTTATTCTGCAGCAGCCTCAGTCTACGGGAAATCAGTTTCTGAAAATATGCTCCTGTCATTCTACTCCTTTCTACAGTCCATACCACAAAACATTATCAGAAGCCTACACCTGGCACAATATTTGCTACTGGTATAAGGCTAGGTAATTAAAACCAAAGTTGGACCTGCTTGTTTTTAGACAGTCTAGATGAAGGGCATTCATTTTCATGGTAAAGACCCAATATACAACACAAATCATTGCTACGCTACACCTTAACAGTCAATACACAAATTAAAACTGCATACAACTCCTCTGGAAACTACACCAATCTTATTTATCTATGTCATCTCTGTAGGCAGCACAGTGTTACAACACTACATAAGCATATGCCAGACCCACATTAGTTCAAGAAGAAGCAGATGATCTAACAGAAATAAAATACCGCTCTAAACAACAAGTACCGCTGCCTCTAATTTAAATTAAAAAAAAAAAAATGTTACTAAAATGGTTTAAGCAAATATATCTAAAAAAAAAGAAGCAAACT
Source organism: Protopterus annectens (assembly GCF_019279795.1). Taxonomy (NCBI): domain Eukaryota; kingdom Metazoa; phylum Chordata; order Ceratodontiformes; family Protopteridae; genus Protopterus; species Protopterus annectens. Next base: position 259,900,644 of record NC_056745.1, on the reverse strand, counting down.
ATTAAATGGAAACAGATTTCAAAACTGTAAAATTATGAAGACAAATGTACTGTAAATAATAATACCTACTGTAACAAATGCCAGGAAATTACACTTCTTGAGGTCAGGGTCATCGTTTTTCTTAGATACCTCTCAAACTACAACTTCCTGGTAAACATTGTATCAATTGAACATTCAACTCCATATGCCACAACGTCAATAAAAAATAGTAAAAACATAAGTGTATATAATGTCAATAAAAACAAATTAACTTGCAAAACAAGTTCTGCCTTTAATTTCAACACACTACTAATAGATACAGTTTCATTTACATGTTTCTTGAATATAAGGAATTGAAGTGACAACTAAAATACAATGCAGCACTCCCCCTGGTCTAAATGTAACTATATCTATTAGTAGTGTGTTGAAATTAAAGGCAGAACTTGTATTACAAGTTCATTTGTTTTATTGACATTATATACATTTTTTATTGAAGTTGTAGCATATGGTGCTGAATCTACAATTGATTTTGGGCTTTAAAAAAGGTGTTTTGTCTTTTAACTATCTTAAGTAACCAAATTAGGATTTTTATCATGTGAATAATTGTGAACTATACAAAAACAGGAGTGATTTTTTTAGTTGCTATTCTGATGAAGTCTGATACACTACCAATTACAGTGCTTAATCTTGTTTAATAAATTACGACCACTTTACAGGTTTTTCTATTGCTTTTTTGTTTTCAGTTGCTAGTTTCAGTGTCTCTTGATTTTATTATACTAAACATTATGCTTTATCACTCATTTGGGTCTGTGTAAACAATTTCATATTTTATGAATAGGAACCATGCTAGTGTTAAAGTCAACAAAATGTAAATAAAAAGCTCTTGTTTTACTACAAATAATCAGTCTTTTAGTGGATTACAAACAGTTATAAGTTGCACAAATATCTGTGTTAGCTCTTAGTCTTGTGACAAACACTAAATATTTGATGGTATCTGCTCTTCCTGCATACATCTAAAGTCAACCTCTTATGAATAACAAATCATAAAAATCAATCCCTAGCATAAGTGGCAGTGGTACAGTGGCTAGCACCGTTGCCTCAGAGCATTTCGTTTACATACTCTAAGAGTGTGTGTGTGTGTGTGTACTGCTTGCCAGGACAGGCTCCTGCTCCCGGTTTCCCTGAGAAGGATAAAACAGGAACTTGAAAATGAATAAGGCATGAAATAATTATTAATAATGTATTCTGCCTTTAATATTTCTTGATAAACTATCCTAAACTGCAACTTATCTGCAATTATTTTAATGCCATTTTAAAAAAAACTAAAACTTCATAAAGAACACTTTCAAGCAGAAAAACAATTTGTCAAGTGTTTTGAGCTGATCAGTGCAGCTTTTTTCTTAACAGTTACACTTACCTTTAGCTTCACTGAAAAGTGCATAAGAGAACTGCAACAGAGGGTATGCAAGTGGAAGTACTCAAGCATAAACCACAATGACATTACTGCATATCCTGTGTAAGCAGACAAGAAAGGCTACTCTAAGGAGTAAACCGTCTACCATCATACTGGTAATGAACTGAAGCACCTTTATAACCTTTCCATCAAAACTAGATAGACAGAGGAGGGGAGTGAGGTACAGCGGATGGCAGGAGCAACAAAATGATTACATGTGGGAGAAAATCTAGTACATAAAAGTCAAATCATGCACCAATAACACGGTATTTATAGTCAAGCTTCACATACTACTGATTAAAAGAAGCCTTTTCAATAACACACTTATATAATGCTTTCTCAGAATCTCAATTCTCGTTCTATAATATGTTACCAGGGGCACCCTGTTAATAAGATTTCCTTACTAACATCTATGTACAAGCCCACCAAGTTTGACAGTTGTTGCGTAACTATCTCAAGAACCTTCACAATTTGCCTGTCCTCTTCATATGCTGTTAAAAATAATATACAAAAATAATCTCTCCCTGATCTGCATGTTAATGAAGGATATTCTTTTCCACTTTGTTCAGACAGCTCCCTCAAAATAAGCAAAATCAATCTGTACCTTTTTAAATATCTTGTTAACTGAAATGTGCAACTAATGCAATTAAACAGGATACAAATACGGTCATAAGCAATCATACATATTTTCAAATCTTGTATCTACCAGTACTCACCACTCCAAATATATATATATATATATATATATATATATATACACACACACACACACACACACACACACACACACACACACAGATCTACTTGACGTTGTATTATTAAAAAAATCGAGTAACACAAGATCGAGACCACAACATCGCAGAATTACAACACTGAAAACCCATAACAGTGACTTACACAACATCCGAAAACACACACCAGAACACTGTAAACTCAAAATGTAGAAAAGCTCAACAGTGAAAGAAGTGTGGTACAGCCAAACACTTAAAACTGACTTCATCACTTTAAGAAGCTGTACACAGTACCAAAGACGTGGCGGACAGTACACACACACACACACACCACATTCCCAGAGTGCTATGTAACTTATACCCTACGACAACATTGCAAAAGGGTAAGGATATATTAATCATTGAAAACTGCGTGTATAATCTAGAGAGAACTGTAAATTGTAAAAAAATATTGGTGCTGCAAGTATAAGCGTGTGGATAAGTGCAGAGGCAGGGCAGTTACCGTTTCATTGTCTGATGGGGAACAGCTCTGTAAATTGGCGGCCCACAGTCACATCGGCAATCCAGTTGAGGTGGAGAGGTACTTGATGTGCACCTAGCTGAAAAAGAAGGCAATGTTATCTAGGGATATGCCATGCCTGATCGTGGACGATGTTATGGCATCCACATCCTTAAAATATGTTGCCAGTCTGCCTAGCTGCAAAGCCCTGTTACAGCAAGTGGGTAGGGTATGTAGAAAGCAGAGTAGACCCCAGGCATATTCAGATCTAACATTGGAAACTCCAGACCGTGCTAGGTTTCCACTTAAGGAATATGTCTTCATTGAAAAATGGGTTACAGATATAGCCACGGACATTATTGTACTGGTATTTAACATTTACCATAGTAAGCAAGCTATACGATCTCAGTCGTGCCACCATCTGGCTTATGGGTGGCACATTTTTCTATAACAGTATAATGTGCAGATAGTTATACAGCATACATGGGCTGGTAAAATATGGTGGGTACACAAAAACAGTGCCATTGGTATACTGCCTTATGTCCAGGAAGTAACTGAAAACATATAACGTTATATGGCACTGTGTGTTCCATTTGTTGAATGAATACCAGTACAAAACCAGTGTTAGATATGTGATGTGTGACTTCAAGGTAGCGGCTATAAAGAGTCTGAGATTAAATGTCAGCGGTGTGACATCCAAGGGCTGCTTCTTTCATTTCTGCCAAAATGTGTGGCGGAAGGTACAAGCTTTGGGTTTGTCTGCAGTATACAACAGCTCTCAAACATTCCAAGAGGTAGTTAAAAGTCTGATGGACCTAGTATTCCTAGAGGAAAAAGAAGTTATACCGGTGTTCAATGCCTTATGGGATGTCTTTCCTATAGAATGGAAGTATCTGCTTAAGTACTTTAGTGACTGGTATTTACTTGGCATTTATTTATTTACATTTATTTACATTTACTGACAGTTTAGAAAGGGTCAGGACTGGACTACAACTCAGAGAAAGCAGCAACAGTGTTTTTTATTTTTAATTAGAAATTTAGAGATACAGTGACAGTTTGCTACCCAGTCCGTTTCACAGGCGGCAGCAGCACAGTTTCCCCGGTTCCTCCAGGTAAGGAAAAAAAAACAAAAGGGACTGTAACTTTAGCTGCTGTGTTCTTCTTTGAGAACAGTTTTCTTCTGGTTCACACTGTGCTTTGCAGGTGCAGGTTCAGGAATTCAAGTGTGTGTGTGTGTGTGTGTGTGTGTGTGTGTGAGTGTACTTTTGCATTTAAGCTGGAAATGAGACAAGTAAAGTAATTCAAGTGTGTGTGTGTTGTCATTGAGAGACGGTTTTCTTCTGGTCCAGTCCGGTCCACGCGCAGTCATGCATTGTTTAAGCTGGAACCAACTGTGCTGGAATGGAATGCTTTCACCATTTTTTTTGCATTCAAGCTGGAAACGAAATGTGTTTGTGTTCTCTTTGAGAGACGGATTTCTTCCGGTCTGGGAATGCTTTCATGACTGTGCTTTGCTTTTGCATTAAAGCTTCAAATTAAGTGTGTGTCTTCTGCTTTCACCACTGTGCTTTGCAGGTGCAGTTTCAGTTGAATTCAAGTGATGCTGTTTGCATTTAAGTCAGTCAGTCAAGTGAACTTTTACCTTTGCATTTAAGTAAGTCAGTCAAATGCTAGATTCAAGTGTGCGCCCTTTGCATTTAAGCAAGTCAGTCAAATGCTGGACTCAAGTGTGTGCCCTTTGCATTTAAGTAAGTCAGTCAAGTTGTGAATTCAAGTGTGTGCTTGTTGCATTTAAGTAACTTAGTGAAGTGTGTGTGTGTGTGTGTGTGTGTGTGTGTGTGTGTGTGTGTGTGTGTGTGTGTGTGTGTGTGTGCGTGTAAAATGCCCCAGTTACATGTAACTGGTGGTCATGGTTACCCTGGTTTAAACCCTGTACCTTGGGTACAAAGGGCAAGGGCCTGAATTCTCTACCCATACCACCACTTGTTGTTCAAGGAGTTAAGTCTATAGCTCTTAGCCGTCCAATTCACAGAGTATCGGGAATGTTTGGCTCATACTTTTGGTCTGTATTTCTCTTAAAATTTGTGGTTTTGTGGCAAATCAGTGAGAATTGAATTCACTAAATAATTATAGCCATTTAAGTTTCAGTCTTCCTATCTTTCAGGAAAAGTAACACCAAAACATTTTATTCTAGCAACTTTCTAAGTTTATACAAGCAATGTTTAAAATGTGTCCCTGGTTTTTGGCCTTTTTGTCCCCCCCCCCCCATAAATTCTGGCTTTTTTCAGATTTCTTGTGCTGCAAATTTCTTCAGGGGAAGAGAAGTTTAGAGCTGCTTATGTCAAGTCTGTTTGCATTGTTAGTAGCACAACAGGTAGTATATACTTGCTTCTGATGCAGAAGGCCATGGGTTCTTCTCCCACAGTATGTAGATGGATTGCTGATACTGTGTTGTACTTTTAAAAGGGGTGGATGCTACAGTCCTGAGAATGCCCTCCTTTGGCAGAGAGACCTAGTAACTATGAACCTGTTATCAGTATGCCATCTATTCTCTATTGAAATATTACTAGCTTATACTTTTTTTAATGTAACATAGGCAATTTATTCTTCAAGGGCAACAGGCACTTTACTTGTAGATGAAACAATGAAATATAAAGTTGTTTGCTAGCAGCAACCTCTTCATTAGGTACAGATCTCTTTAATGTGGAATTATTTAGATGACTTCTACTTCTGCAGAGTTGTGCATATTTACTGATACTGGTAGACTGTAGGAGTCTGAGTAGACGTTTATGATGGAAATGTTCTGAATTGGGCAGTTTTGTCATTATTGGTTCACACATTTTTTTTTCATTGCTTACTGGAAAAATGTTCAAAACAATAAATTTAAAACATGCTCTAACAAGTGTGCTGTATTATACAAGGAATATAATTTAATATAGTCAGGCAGGTGTATCAAAGAACACATGTATGTTTCTTGTGCAAGGGGCCTATGATTTGAAAACAGCCCAAAGATGATCTTTATCTGCCACTGACCAGATGCGTTTTCTTTGAATGTTGGCTTCAATGCTGTTTCAATGAATGTGAGTATCAAGAGCATGAAAGTTTTAATACTAAGTCTATTTTCATTGTGAGACTGTATTGCTTTGTTTAGCAGATATCTATTAGTGTTTGTGCTATAAAATGTAAAATAAAAGTTTTAAATGAAATCCAAATAATCATTGTAGAAGTAAAGTAGTGTGCACATTACAGTGTTTATGATAAATGGGGAGAAATAGCCAAGTAATGGGACATTGGAATGACTGCAGGGGGACTCAGGGGCCACATTTTGGTTGTCTGTTCTTCAGTTTGCTTTTGAAAGTTGGTATCCCACAATTCCACTGGAGTGAGCGGGGTAATCTAATTATGTATGCAAATTTTGTTAATCACCGTACAGATTTGTACCTATTTTTTCATGGACCTTTGTCCAGTTTTTGATGTTTCTAGGTTGAGAGGTATGCCAACAACTAAGACAATTATTTAAGTAAGTCATCTTTTGCTCGTATTGTGGCTTCATCCTTGGAGAAAGTAAGTCTGCAGCTTTTCTCTCAGGGCATTCACTGAAAATGGATATTTATTACACAACCAGAATTTCCCGGTAAACAAATGTCAATAAATAAATAAAAACACATTAGCAGACTTCTGAATCAAAGATGTGGTTCCATCGTGTAACATCCTTGACAAGATGCATACAAATTTCAACCTTTTATTACACCAGACCAATAAAATCTAGCTAAAATTTTAGCTTTCAATTCCTAAATGTCCTCCTAATATATGGGTATGCACCAGTTTTATCACAAGTGTTTAGAGAAAGATTTTAGCTCTAACAGTGGGTGCAGTATTCCTTCTTTGTCTTTATTTACTAGATAAGTGCATGGGTAACAATACATACAAGTCAGGTCTGGCTCCCCTATCCCCTAAAGAAAGAGGGAACAAGCAATGTTACTTGCTCATAAGTAAGAGCAAGTATCTAGTGGGAGTTTAATAGCTAGACTACAAATTATCTAACAGAGAAAAAGACAAGTATGAACCTTCTACTGTAATTACAATAAAGGGTGTAATTACAAAATGCCTAATCTCACCTGCATGTGCAATGCGACTTATGAATATTATGATGCAAAAGATTTTTGATTATGATTTATTTACGGCCTTTGGCCTGGTTTAATCTACCCAACAACAAACTGCTCTCTTTCAGACCCAGTGCTTCACTTCGGAGCAGAAAATGCATTATTCTCTTTTCTAGTGCCTAAACTGAACACCACACACCAACTACTAATTTGATCTTCGCATGTTTTCCTTACTTTATTTATATTGTATCTGTTAACTGTGATGGTCCATATGGGTTACTGGCCCTTTTTAAGCAGATTCTTGGACAGAAAAACTACAAGATAAACTGCATCCACACCAAAAATACATAATTGCATCTAAGTTATAAGAAGATAAGAAGGTATACGCAAAAAACAAAGTATAAATAGAATATACATATTACAGTATGATTTTCAAAGAAACCTAAATGTCATATACTTTACAGTTGATTTTTATATACATACAATTATTATAATATAATTAAATTAAACATTCATTTGAGAAAAATGAGTTTTGCTGTATAAAGGAGTGGGAAAAGTCTGACTTGTTAAATACAGAGAAAAATGATGAGCCATGGTTCCAACTCATTTTCTGGTTGTGACATTTCCATATATTTATCATGCACACAAATCTGTGCAAATTGTCAATACTTAGTGTGATCACTAACAGCTGCTTTACATGACCTTGTTTCAACAAGTACATTGTTCTAGCTTTCAATTACATAATTTTACTATACTTCTATGTACGTGACTAACAGTAGGGCATTTTATGTTGGCATGTTTACAGTTACACATAAAGTAGACCTTGCCTTCATCGTGCTTTGTTTGCTTTTCACTTGTTAAAGCTTTCTAAATTAATTTTTTACTCATTTAGACATTTTCATCTCATATGACACTTTAAAAACATTAAACTTTTCTGAGATCTTTTAACTCTGCTGAAGCAATATCAGTCAATATTTGCATCAAATGCTTTATTTAACCTTAATTAAGCCTGATTTTCCCAATTATTTTTGCGTGTGATCATTTCTACTACTGCATACAACTGTGTCTCAAACTAATGAATAATTTATGCTATTGTGAAGAACACAGGGCAAATTCTTTCTTAGTTCAAAGTAACTCTGAAACTTGTTTCTCATCATGACAATACTATCTCTATCAGGGTTCTTCCACTGCATCACTTGGAAATGTTGCACAGTTTGTTATGTATCTTTCAGGCTTCTGTGGGATGGGCTGCTTACAGTCAAGAATAAATTAAGTTTCTGAATATACAGTGTTCACTTCTCAGACAAACTATCCTGAATACAGAGGTTTCCAGACAGTTTCAGTTACACCTTTTTCAAACAGTTTAAAATGACTTGCTTTCAATTACCTCTGGTACCATGCAGCAATGGTATTCAGACTGGTCCACAACAGACACCAGTATGCACAGCATGCAGTCAGCTTGATCAGCGCTTACTTTAGAATAAACAAGTGATACAGGATACCAGACTACATGACAAATTCTGAACTCAAAAAGAGGCTACAGGTGTTAAACCTCTTAATTAAGACTATACATATATATTATGCTATCCAAAGCATTCCATTATTTTGCTTTCAGGTATACACCCCCTCCTCTTCCAATATTTACTTACACCTCCCAAATTTTTGGTCCCATCTTATGGGGATTCTGGACAGCACTAAACTATTACACAGAAGCAGCCAAGGAAGCTTTAATTACAAAAGAAAATTGAGAAAGAGGAGGCAAATGTTTCTCTAGTTTTAGTGTAACAAAAATGTACAAACAGGTTATTGAGCATTTCTTCTTTATTGCTATTACCAAAAGAATGAAACCACACTATGTTCCATAAGTTGCAATACAGCTTATCAAATGCTGTTTAGTAAGAACCAGACCAGCAAATATCAAAGTAGTTATAACAAGTGAATATGTTAAAGAATTTACCTTTTAATGTTGATTTTTCAATGGCAGACTTACTGCTATCTATGGCTTGGCTCTTGTCGTATCGTATTGCAACTGCTGTGACAGCTACCTACAATTAGAATTAAAAACAGTTATTTTAAAATAATTTCGTGAAGATTATTTACAATTACACACATTGTAACATCAGACATTCACCTTGAAAATCATCTTACTGTCAGGTAGGAGTAGAAAGGAAGCTTTTTCTTAGCAGTGTTTTTAGGAACTGCTCATCCACTGGAAAGCCAGTACTGAAGCCAGTTATATTGAGGGGAAAAAAAAGTTATATCCTCACCATAATGTTCTATCTGTGTTGTTCATTTTCATTCTTCCTCAACAATTGGATTCGATCTGACCCTCAGATTTGATTCGGCCATTATTTTCAGCTCACAGCCACTAACAAGCTCTAGAGCTCCTCCCTTAATCATAATGCTCTATCCCCAAACATATCTCAGATCTTGTTTGCTGGTTTATAGAAAAAAAGGAAATATTAGCATCATGATAAAATAGAAAAAACACAGCTGTAGCCCAACATAAAGAACAGTGGTTCCCTTACAAGGTCTTGCTCCTGAAGAAGTCATTAGTTCAAAGGCAGGGGGTTGATGGGAGGGGAGTTGAGGAAGAATGAAAACAGACAACAGATGGAACGTTATGGCGAGTACATAATTTTTTATCCAATGTCAGTTTTCATTCATTCCTCAACAACTGGGACAGAGTCCCCAGCTACCTGAAATCTCGGGAGGACTCTAAGGATGGACATTCCTGAGCATAGTTGAGCCGAACTTCTTCTCAAGACCAGATTCGATTTGTAATGAGTAATAAAGGTATGGATTAGCCGAAGTAGCAGCCGCACATACACTGCCCATGGAAGGTTGGATAAAAAAACTGAAGATGTTGCCATGGACTTGGTTGAACGGGCTGTTAAAGGCTTTGGAATGGAAAGGCTCAATTTGTTATAAATAAAGGATATACAATCAGTTAGCTACCTGGCCAAGGTTACCTTTGTGACTGGCTTGTCTAATTTGGAATCTGCAAAGGAGACAAACAATTGATCTGTTTTTCTGAAATTTTTGGTCTATGTAAGTAAAAACGCAATTATCTGTGAATGCCCAGTAAGTGTAACATATATTTACCTTTATTTGTAAAATTTAGAAAGAAAACTAGCAAATTAATAGATATGGTTGATGTTTGATTCTAACACCACCTTAGGAAGGAAGGTAAGATTGGTTCTTAAAGCCACCCTATCCTTATAGAATATTAAGTAAGGAGGTTTAGAAGACAGAGCTTGAAGTTCTGACAGTATTCTAGCAGATGTGATAGCTACCAAAAATACAGTTTTCCATGTCAGAAATTTTAACTTGCATTTATCTGCTGGTTCAAAGTGGGAATGAATTACGGTCTATAATACCAGATATAAGTCCCATGGTGGACCTGGATCCTTATAAGGGGATCTCAAAAGAAAGGTACCTCTCAAAAAGGTTTTACAAAGTTTAGATGAAAACAAAGAAATGAACCAGAAGTCAGAGTATCCAACAATCTTTCCAAATGATGAAAAATATTCAGGTTGATGACTGAAACAAAACCACCAGGTAAACCAAGTCCAAAACCAAGATTTAATTAAAGCGCTTTTCATTTGCTCAATGAGCAAACTTCTTCAGAATAAGTTACACTCCATCACAGTGCAGTATTTAAATACTAAATTGTCAGCAATTGAGCACAATTAAGGACCAACAATTAAAATCAATTAACATTTAAAAATAGTAACACACAATTGCCGCTGTCCTCCTAAAGTATCCTGTAGCAAGTTCAAGGCCAAAATTACAAAACGAAACTAGCAGGACACACCACGAGAACACTGGATTCTGCACAAAATATCCTTTATTCCAAACGATAAAACAAGAATGAGCGCTTTCGCGTGCTTCTTGCACGCTTCTTCAGATACAAGTTGAAATATCTAACCTAGTGCCTTTTATATACATCAGTGCTAACAATTATTATCAAGCAATAAAGCAATTACTTAATTAAAGCATTGATTAACCAATTGTAGGAAGATCCTTTACCTATTCCTAGTTCAACGCTATGCATTCAATTCATACCACATTAATCGTGTAGAAAAAATGGCAACAGCATTAACATAAACAAAAACATAAACAAGGGACCCACATATACGACAAGCACAACATGTGTACGTAACCACTATACTAATCATTGAAATAAAATAACAGTTTAGATATACCTTAACAATTTAGTTCCTAAATTGATAGAAACCAAAAAGGCATACCTATCACAGTATAAATAAAAATAGGACTAAAGTCTCATGTAGAAAACCAAGTCTGTTAATAAATACAAATAAAACTCTTAACTAACAAATACAAATACAAAAACACTATTATTATTCATAACTAGATATTGAAAAATAAAATAAAAATACAAAATATATTTTATTATATTTAATATATTAATGTTCTATAAAGGGAAATTACTGAAACTGAATAAATAACACATAACCACATAGGTCTATCTTTTAAGACTAAAAATGCTTAATAAACACGAAATAGAACATGCTTCATTTAAACCAGGGAAGTGATATGCCTCCAACCTAATCTGCCAGTGTAATTCAAGTTCTAATAACTTTAATGTAGTTGGACCATCCCTAATATCACAGACTGCCTGATCTATCCCAATGAATTTAAACTGATGGGTGGGATAGTCAAGAATATGCTTAGCAAGTGCATTGGTAACCTTATGTTTCCTTATAGCATACTGATGCTCGTAAATATGTTCTCTGAACTTACGTTCGGTTTTACCTACGTAATGGGTCGAACAATTTTGACATTGTGCTAAATAGACAAGCATCCTTGAATTGCAATTGAGTCTGTGCTTTAGTTTAAATTCATGCTTAACTGTGAATCTATTAGATTCAATTATATATTTGCAGTAGTTACAAGAATGACATTTAAACATACCTGGGCATCTAGTAGGAGGTGGTTTCATCTCAAACCAAGATTTGAGGTTCCTAGCTTTCCTGTATGTCACCTTCGGTGTTAAACCTAGTTTCGACGACACCCCTGGATCTGCTCTAAACAAATGCCAATTCTTTTTAACAATAAACCACAAGCTAGCACTGTCCACTGCAAAGGTAGTAATGAACCTAGGGAGATCCAACATACCAACCCTATCCTCATTGTCAACTGCCGAACTATTCAAATAAGTTGCTGATGTTGTTAATTCGCCACTTTTTTTGACCTGCAGTAATGGTACATAAAAATTAGATCTCCTTTTCAGTGAAATTTCAATTGCTGACAATTTAGTATTTAAATACTGCACTGTGATGGAGTGTAACTTATTCTGAAGAAGTTTGCTCATTGAGCAAACGAAAAGCGCTTTAATTAAATCTTGGTTTTGGACTTGGTTTACCTGGTTTACCTGGTGGTTTTGTTTCAGTCATCAACCTGAATATTTTTCATCATTTGGAAGGATTGTTGGATACTCTGACTTCTGGTTTATTTCTTCGTTTTTATCAGTTGACAGTGTCTTTGGTTTTTATAAAGTTTAGATGAAGCCAAAGAAGAGTTTTCAGTCCCCACTTGAAAATTAGAAATGGTAACTAAATGAACCCTAATAGTTGAGGAGCTGGCTCCTTCACTTAAAATTGTTGCTAAAAATTCAAGGACACTGTGTACTGGTGCTTTAAGAGGGTCAACACATTTCTGCTGCATAAAAACATGAATCTCTTCCATTTACTTCTATAAAGCTTCTGTGTGGACACCTTGTGGAAGACAAAAGTATATGATGAACAGGGGAAGAAAGCGGTCAGCTTTAGATTTGAAATATCCATGTGAATCATGCCTGTCGGGTGAGACTGAAGACCTGGAATTGGATCCAGACTCCAAGGGGTAGACTAGGTGAGGGCAAAGGAAGGGGTACCAAATTTGTCGTGGCCAGTAAGGGGGCAATAAGGATGACTTTGCTTTTGGAAGATAAGCACTGAGGAGACCAAGGGGCTAATTGTGCAGCAGAGAGTTTCTCGGTGACTCCCTGGTGAAGGGATTAGGGCAAAGAATCTGCTGCACTTGTTGTTTAAGGGGGATGCAAAGAGGTTGCAGCACTGATGAGAAATCATTTCCGACACTTTCTTGTTGAGAGACCACTTGTGAGGAAGTAGAATGGACCTGTTCAACTTGTCCACTATTACTTTGGATTTTCCCGAAATATGCATTGCTATCAGAAATCGGTTGGATGGGATAGCTCATTGCCAAACTCTGTCAGCTTCTCAACACACGGGGTAAGATCTGGTTCCTCCTTGTTTGTTGATGTACCAAACAATGGACATATTGTCTGTCTGAAATGCAATTGTCCCAAAAGGGAGAGTATCTTGGAAAGCCGGCAAAGCTAAGAACAAGGCTCTCATTTCTAGGACACTAAAGTGTAAACTGAGTTCTTCGGGGGACAATGTGTCTTGGACTGTTTTTCCCAGGAAATGACCCTAATATGGAATGCATCCATGGTCACTATGGCCGTGTGTTGAGGAGGAATGAAGGGATGGCCTTGTAGAACCAGATCTGAGCAGATCCACTAGCAAATGTATTGTGATGCCCGCATACTGGCCCAGCTATCAAGGAGTCTCAATCCTCACCACTAACACCAGTGAGGGACATCCATATAAGGAAAGGATAATAAATTCATACAATTTCCCTTAAGAGCACACAGAGATCACACTCAGTCTGGGGCTGCTTTCTCCCCTTCTCTCCAGGTCCCCAATAAGACTCTCCACTGGCACAGCTATAGGGTCCAGAGCTCAGCCTAGTGGGCAAGCTAAAACCTCCAGCACCCTCTCTGTCCAACCAGTGCTTCCTGTCCCTGCCCAAATAGCTGACACACACACACTGTGAGATAAGAGTTATATACAACCACACAGACACTTCTGAGGAAGGCTGCCACAGGTTGTCCAACTGTGCCCCTTTTACCCACACTATAAGGTAGTACACCACTTGCCACCACCCACAAATATTTATCCGCTACTAAAAGGCCCTTATGAAAGGGTGTCCAATTATACTGTGCAATATTATTATCCAAATGGTAAGTGTAACTAAACAGTCAAGGCTTATTGGAGTGGCTTGGCCAGTATCACTACATACATTCAATGTACTCTAGAGCTTAAATTATCTCTACACAAAACAGCCACAGTTGAAAGATTTAATAATAAAAAATAAAAACACAAGACAATACTTCTTACTACACAGTGCTAGTCAAGAGTTCAGAGATCACAGGAAAATACTTAAAATAATACAGTAGAAAAGTTCTGACATCAATACAGAAAAAAACTACTCTAAAAAACACAGTTCTAAAATAAACTTACATATAGAACACAGGCAGTGCTGGTGAGCTGGATTTTCTCAAGACAAATGCTCAAACTGTCCCCATTCTTTCTGTCCTTAAATTGATAACACAGTACCACTGATTCATTTCAGATTACAACATTTCTTTCTGGTTCTCAGGCTAACAGAAACTCAGAGATTAATAGCCCTTTTGATCTTGCAGCTGGTCAGGAAGCCAGAGCAATAAAATAAATTATACATGTAAATTCTAGGCATTAACTCAGTCCTCAAAACAATAGGCAGAATGCCTCCCTCTAGACATCTTGGCTCCGAGTTTTAGATAAAAGAACTTCACAATTCTTGACTTATCGGATTTCTTACAACAGACTGCACTGATGTTACATTTTTTTCAGTTCAACATCCAATACAGTCTTTTCACATTTAAGAGAACAAGCCTGTGGCTTATATTACTATTTACAAATGACAGAATTATCTACAAAATTCTATCTAGCTAGGCTGGCAGCCTTCACCTATCCCCCCCCCCCCCCCCCCGGAGAACTCAAACTAGTTTTTCACGTGACCCTTGAGAAACGTTGCTTGAGAGGGTTAGGTCTATCTCAGTATACCTTACCCTATTCTCTATTTGAGAGCCCATCTGCATTGGCATTGCTAATTCCACTGCGGTGCTGCACTGGCATATCATATGCTTGCAACCCTAGGCTCCATCTTAGCAATTTGGCATTTTGCTGGCTGGCTCTGTTCAACCATGTTAGGGGATTGTAATCTGTCACTACAGTGAATTTTCTTCCATACAGATAAGGCTGAAGTTTCTGCAGTGCCTACACTATGGCTAGACATTCCTTTTCTACAGCTGCATAGCATTCCTCCTTGGGTTGGAGCCTATGACTGAAATAAACCACTGGGTGCTCTTTCTTCTCCCTCTGAAGAAATCTGGCTAAGTACAGCCCCCACTTTGCTGGAATCTGGACTGGATAACACAGGGGGTCCTACCAAAGCTTCCTTAAGCTCCTGGAATGCCTGCTCACATGCTGGGGTCCACACTACCTTATCTGGCCTGCTCTTCCTTGTCAGATCTGTGAGGGGAGCAGCTACGGTACTATAACTCGGGACAAACTTTCTGTAGTACACTGTTGTCCCTATGAATGCCCTCATTTTAGTAACAGGTGCAGGCCATGCCTGAATGGCTTCCACTTCGGCAGGTTCTGGCCTGAACTTACCACTCCCCACTGTATGTCCCAGGTAGGAGACCTCTGCCATACCCACCTGACATTTGCTCGGCTTAATGGTCAACCTTGCCTTCTGTAGTCTGCCCAGCACATCCTTGACATGTTGAAGATGCTCTTGCCTGGAATGGCTGTAGATGGCAATATCATCTAGATAAGCAAGGGCAAACCCTCTTGCTCTTGCTAGGATATGATCTACCAGCCTTTGGAAAGTCGCTGAGGCATTTTTCATCCCAAAGAGCATCTCTGTGAACTCATACAAGCCAAAAGGAGTCACAAAGACTGACTTCTCTCTAGCACTGGGAGTCAAGGGTACCTGCCAGTAAGCCTTGGTAAGATCGATGGTTATAAGATACTTAGCCCCACCCAGCTGCTCTAGGGCCTCATCTGTCCTAGGCATTGGGGTAAGCATCTGACTTTGTGTGACTATTTAATTGCCTGTAGTCCACACAAAACCTGGTGCTCACATCCTTCTTTGGCACTAGCACCACTAGGGAGGCCCAGGGACTGTTGGGACTTTTGAATTACCCCTAGTTCCAACATTTCTTGTATCTCCTCCCTCATAGTCTGTTTGACTCTCTCATGCACCCTATAAGGGGCCTGCCTAATGGGCCTTTGCGGTCCTGTCTCCACCCGGTGCTGCACCAGGTGGGTGTACCCTGGTTTCACAGTGAACACATCCCCAAACTCCTGTAACACTGCTCGGATTTCTTGAACTTGGGTAGGAGATAGCTGTTGGGACATTGCTAACCCTTCCACTGAGGTGTCAGTCCAAGCCTCACTGAGGAGATCAGTCTCCAGATCTCCCTCGGACTCTTCCTGCAGCCCACTGCAAATACTCAGCACAAGGGCCTCCCTATCATGGTAAGGTTTCATCATGTTAACATGGTACAATTTGTGCTCCTGCCTAGCAGTTCTATCACGTAGTTAACATCACTTACCTTCCTTACCACCTTATAGGGTCCCTCCCAAGCTGCTTGCAGCATGTTGTGTCTGACAGGAATGAGAACCATTACCTGCTGCCCTGCAGCATACTCTCTAGCTCGAGCATTCCTGTCATGCTATACATTTTTCTGTTGTTGGGCTTCTGCCAGGTTCTCCTGGGCCAAGCCCATGCATTCCCTGAGCCTTGTCCTGAGCTTTAGGACATATGTCACCAACAGACTCCTTGTGAGGTTCACACTCACCTTCCACTCATCATGAATTAAATCTAGAGGTCCCCTCACCCTATACCCATATAACAACTGAAAGGGTGAAAACCCTGTGGATTCCTGGGGAAAGTACAGTTGTGTACACCTACCATAAATGTAGATGTTCGAGTGTCTTCACTGTTGCAGTCATAACTGTAGGGTGCTCCTGCCGGCAGGCAGCCTGAGGTCGGCCAGAATCCCAAAGTCTGGGTCCGGCGTCGGCTGTACAAGCCAGTACCCTGACGTCAGTATGCTCTGGTACATAGCCCTCAGCCGACACCATCTTCTCCAGCCTTTCTTGCCCTAGATGTCAGAAGTCCCCAATAAATCATAAATGAATCCCACTAGGAAACACAAATACACCACAAAAAGAGAAAAAGAGGGGATAGGAGGGAGGGAAACACCAACTGCAACAGTGAAGACACTCGAACATCTACATTTATGGTAGGTGTACACAACTGTATATGTTCATCGTGTTTCACTGTTGCAGTCATAACTGTAGGGTGGAATCCCAAAGCAGTGAAAAAAGGGAGGAGGTTTAGACAGAAGAAGGGGCAGCAAGAAGACCCTGCAAAACAGCAGAGGCAAAGCCTGCCCTGGTCTTAGAATACAAAGGGAGATTGTAGTGCTTGGAAAAACTCCAAGTGGCAGCTTCCAAGATATCCTTGGTAGGAACTCCCCTGAGAAAAGCTGTAGAAGTAGCAGCTGCTCTAGTAGAATGACTTCTCACAGTACCTGGAAATTGTTTCCCATGATGAGTGTAACAAAATCTTATTCCATAAGAAATCCATTTGGAAATAGTTTGTTTGGAAATAGCCTTTCCAAGAGAACTGGAGGCAAAAGAAACAAACAATTGGTTAGATTTTCTGAACTCTTTAGTCTTGTCCAAATAAAATCGTAACTGTCTGTGCACGTCCAAGGAATGCAAAATCCTTTCCCCTTTATTCTGAGGATTAGGAAAGAAGGTAGGAAGGTGAATTGTTTGATTCAAAGCCACTTTCGAAATCACCTTAGGCATGAAAGTAGGATTGGTCCTCAAGGATACTCTGTCCTGGTGGAAAATAAGGTATGGTTCCACAGCCATGAGAGCTTGCAACTCTGAGACCCTTCTGGCAGAAGTCAAAGCTAACAAAAGAACTGTCTTCCAAGATAAAACTTAATATCTGAAGATGCAGCAGGCTCAAAAGAAGGCAAAGTAAGTTTTTCTAAAACATAATTAAGATCCCAAGCAGGAACAGGAGGGGTCCTGGGAGGCCTTAAATTCTTAGCCCCTCTCAAGAATTGTCTCACCAAAGGATGAGAAAAACAGGGGGATCAGTATTGAAATGAGCAGAAATAGCAGAAGCATGAATCTTAATGGAAGAAAAGGAAAGTCCATTAGACAAAAGATCCGAAAGGTAAAGCAAAATAGAAGAGAGATCAGGTACCAGAGGGTCCAAGCCTCGGTCCTGCATCCAAAAGCAAAATCTCTTCCATTTAGAGGCATAGGATTTCCTAGTGCTAGGTCGTCTAGCTTCCAAAAGAACATCCAAAACTTGTTTGGGAAGACTAGAAGAAATCAAATTCCTTTGAAGAGCCAAGCTGCCAGGCAAAGGGTCTTGAGATTGGAATGTAGCAACTGACCCTGATGCTGGGACAGAAGAGAAGGGTTCAGAGGGAGAATCCAAGGAGGCTCCAAGAACAGGTGCTTTAAAGTTGGATACCAAAACTGTCGAGGCCAATTTGGAGCAATCAAGATGAGGAACTTGGGCTTGTCCTGTTTTATCTTTAGTAATATCCGAGGAAGAAGAGGAAGAGGAGGAAGGCATATCCCGAAAGGTTTCTCCAGCTGAAGGACAGGGCATCCACTTTCCAAGCTGTTTTGTGGAATGACCTGGTGCAAAAGAGAGGCAGCTGATGATTGAGATGGGATGCAAACAGATCTATCTGGGGGCATCCCCAAACTGCAGTAATCCTGTTGAATAAGTTGGTGTCTAGCATCCATTCGTGAGGATCTAAAATGTTCCTGCTCAGGCTGTCTGCTAAGAGATTCTGTTCTCCTGGTATGAATTGGGCCTGGAGATGTAGATTTAGATTTAGAGCTGTGTCCCATAAAGCCATAGCTAGTCTGCAAAGGGGGTACGAATGAGAACCCCCCTGCTTGTTTATGTACCACATGACTGTGGTGTTGTCTGTGTAAATCAAAAGAGGTCCTGGATGCAAAAGGTTCTTGAAGGCTAGAAGAGCATTTTGAACTGCCAACATTTCCTTCAGATTGATGTGCCAGTGAAGATGATCCTTTGTCCAGGTTCCCTGCTGGCAATTGCCTAGAAAATGTGCTCCCCAAGCATAATCCGAGGCGTCCGTGGTTATGAATTGAGAAGGTTGAGGAAGACGGAAAGGCTTTCCTTCGTTTAACGCACACACCCTGGACCACCAAAGGAACGCCTTCTGGAGGCAGGGGATCAGAGGAATCAGAGTGTCCAGATCGTGGTAATGCTGCGACCATACACTTTTCAGATACCATTGAAGCTTTCTCATATGAAGCCTTGCATTTGGAATCAACAGAATGCAGGAAGCCATGTAGCCCAGTGCCTGCAGGAATTTCCTTGCAGTGAGCTGAAGTAGAGTTGCCAAAGTCTTGAAAACTGAGGCCAGCTGTATTTGTTTTTCTGTAGTGAGGAAGGCCCTTTGTAAGGTTGTATTTAAGAGGGCTCCCAGAAATACCATTTGTTGAGAAGGGATGAAATGTGACTTTTTTGTGTTCACTGAAAATCCCAGTAGGAGGAGAAGACGTTGAACAAAATCCATATGTTGAAGTGAAAGATCCTTGCTGTCTGCCTGAATAAGGCAGTCGTCCAAATAGGGGTAAATCTGAATCCCCTGGAGTCTGCAATAAGCCACTACTGGTGCCAGGCACTTGGTAAAGACTCTGGGCGCAGTAGATAAACCAAAGGGCAGTACAGAGAATTGAAAGTGTCTTGAACCTGCCTTGAACCTGAGGAATTTCCTGCGTTCCTGCCTGATGGGAATGTGAAAATAAGCTTCCCTTAGGTCCAATGTCACCATCCAGGCGTCCTGAGAGAGCATTGGAATCAGCTGCTGCAGAGTAAGCATCTTGAATTTTGGAATTTCCAAAAAGGTGTTTAACACAGAAAGGTCCAGAATAGGTCTCCATGAGCTTTGTTTTCTTGGAACCAGAAACAGTCTTGAATAAAAACCTTTTCCCAACTCTGAGAGTGGAACAGGCTCTATGGCTCTCATGGCCAGAAGAGCATCCACTTGATTTAAGGCCTCTGACCACTGATGTTTTGGCAGATCTGGCCAACCGAAAGCCCTTGGCAAGGTATGAAAGTGGAATTTGTAGCCTTTTAAAATCACGTCCAATACCCATTTGTCCTGGGTAATATGAGTCCAATTTCTGTAAAAAAGAGAAAGTTTTCCTCCAAGAGGGGCATCCAGGTAAAGAGGTCCTGTAGCCCAACCGAGAGAGTCATTGAGTTTGCTTTCTTTGAGATTGGGATCTGTCTTCTCCCCTTCTAGGTGAAGAAGCAGTCCATTGTCTCGATCTGTAGGAGGCCTGAGCTTGGCCACGACCTCTGGAGCGTCTATATCTTCCCCTTTGAGGCCTGTCAGACGTGGGAAAGGACCAATTTTTGGAGGGCCAATTCCTGGAAAATCTAGGAGGCTGAACTTGCAAGAAATCTTTCACAGTTTGCATAGATTTTGCCTTTTCTTTCATCTTTTTAATAACCTCCTCAGCCTTAGATCCAAAAAGAACATCATGCTGAACAGGGGCATCTAATAATTTAGCCTTAACCTGTTCAGGTAAACTTTGCTCACAAAGCCAAGCATGTCTCCTGATAACAGTACCAGAGGCTGCGGCCCTGCAAGAAGCATCCAAAGCATCAAAACCACAATGCAAACTATGTTTGTTCAGTTGTTCAGTTGCATGCAATACATCCTGTAGTTCCTTATCTTCTGCACATGCAGGAAGGGAGGCAAGCTTTTGCTTTAAAACAGACAAAAGAAATTGCTGATACTTAAACATATGAAACTGGCAATTTAAAGCCCTAACAGAAAGGGTAGCAGAAGTATATACCTTTTTGCCCCACCTGTCTAAGGCACGAGAATCCTTCTCAGAGGGAATAGGATTCTTAGAAGTAGCAACTTTAGCAGCCTTAGAACCCTGAGAAATAGTTTCAGGATCTGCAGAAGGATTCTTAAACAAGAACAAATGAGACTCAGGAACCCTATAAAACCTATCAGGCTTAGAGGGAGCAGGAGGCATGGAATCAGGATTCAAATTAGCCTCAGAAAAAGCATCATCCACAATGTCAAGAACAGGAGGGATAGCCAAAGGCCTATGTTGAGGAAGAAGAAGGAATTCTCTAAGCCTCTTCTTGGAAGCAGAATAATCCTGACCTCCCCAATGAAAATGTTCCCTTATCTCATGTAAGGTTTCCCCAAAAGAAAAATCTTCAGGCGGAGAGGCAGAGGACAAG
Source organism: Protopterus annectens (assembly GCF_019279795.1). Classification (NCBI taxonomy): domain Eukaryota; kingdom Metazoa; phylum Chordata; order Ceratodontiformes; family Protopteridae; genus Protopterus; species Protopterus annectens. The sequence continues at coordinate 259,879,671 of NC_056745.1, read as the reverse complement.
GAGTCCACAGCATCCGAATCCTCATAAGGAGGAAAAGAATATTCCTGATCAGAGGAAGAGACAGAAGATATAGAAGCCTGGTCAGAGGAATCCAGAGGAACATCCTGTCGAGGCCTTTTCTCGGGGGGGGGGGGGTGAGAACACCTAATCATAGTAAGCAAATCTTCAGCCATCCTTAACAATTGCTTCTGTGTCCTGGGAGTAGATTCAAAAGTAGCTTGAGCAGGAGCTTTGGACTTAACAGGAGTCTTTGTCTTTGCCTTTGCCTTTGAAATAGTAATGTGAGTAGGCCTGAATACCCCCTCAGAAGCCGGTACCTGCACAGCGGTTCCGGACCCATCCGAGGGAGCGACGTCCGAAGGTCCTGCAGCAGATAAAATAGAAGGCCGTGATGGCTCCCCATGGGAGTCCGTATCGGCCATCGGTTCAGAAGTGGCGGACGACAGGGGCTGCAAAAGCGACTCACTGATGACAGCCGAACCGGACGCCGGCTCCAGCTGCAACGAGTCCTGTTTGGACCTCGGAGGCCTGTCCTTGTCTTTGCGCTTCTTTTGAATTCCGGTAGTATCCGACGACATTCTATAATTGAAGCATCTGCCAAAGTAATTCAGAGCCCAGTCGTACCTGCGTTTGATAGTACGAGAATTAAACCTGGCACAGAACCGACAACAAGAAACGTCGTGGTCAGGGCCTAAGCAAGGCAGACAGTAAGAGTGGAAATTTTTATGAGGTATTTGTTTCCCACATGTAATACAATTATTAACTTTTTCTGACATTGGAGAAACAAGAAAAAGATTCCCCAACGGGGTACTTAGCTTTGAGAAGAGAAGTAAGAACTTCGGACCGACACCAACCAAAAACGCTGTTCGAAAATCGCCAACCAACGACTTGCGAGCTGCTTTCCACCGCACGGCAAGAAAGACTGGAGAAGATGGCATCGGCTGAGGGCTATGTACTAGAGCGTACTGACATCAGGGTACTGGCTTGTACAGCCGACACCGGACCCAGACTTTGGGATTCTGGCCGACCTCGGGCTGCCTGCCGGCAGGAGCACCCTACAGTTATGACTGCAACGGTGAAACACGATGAACATCCTCTCTGTAAGCAAACAGATGAGGCAAATATTTATCCCAGTCCCTCTTAAACTGGTTATCAAATGCCCGTAGCATGGACTTGAGTGTAGAATTTAACCTCTCAACAAGACCATTAGTCTGGGGGTGGTCTTCACGTGCTTCACCCCACAGTACTTCCACAGACAAGCCAGCAGGTCTGACATGAAATTGGCACCTCTGTCGGTCAGTATTTTTCTTGGAGAAACCTACCCTGCTGAAAATATCTAACAAAGCATTTGCCACCATTTCTGCCTCATCAGAGGACAAAGCCACTGCCACAGGGTATCTTGTAACATAATCTACTACCACTAGGATATACTTTTTCCCTGTGAAACTTGGTGTACTCAGAGGCCACACAATATCCATAGCTATCCATGGAAATGGCTCCTCAATCACAGGCAAAGGCATCAAAGGAGCTCTCACCTTGTCTCCTGCTTTGTCTGCCTTTTGGCACTGCTCACAGGTCCTGCAGTACCCGGTTACATCTCTGGAAATTCCAGGCCAATAGAAGTTCTGCATAATATGTCTCTTTGTAAGTTTTATGCCCATATGACCTGCAAAGGGAATATCATGGGCTATGGCTAGAAGGGCCAGATGGTAGGCTCTAGGCACTACCAACTGCTGTACCCTCTCACCTTCTAGCCCTCCTTCAGGGGTCCACTCTCTATACAGTAACCCTTTGTCCCAGTATACAGATTCCCCCTTCCCTTGAGAATCAGGTGCTTCACTAGCTACCTGCCTCAGGCCTTGCAATGTAGGGTCTGAGAGCTGAACTTGTCTCAACTCTCTCTTTGTAACCCTTCCCAGCTCCCCTTCCACAGGAATTCTGGCATCCTTTGACACTGGTGCCTCACTGTTGGGTACTACTACTCACCTCTACCTTTGCAGTCACTCTGTCTAAGGGAACATCAGTACCCACAAGTAGCTGCAGCTCACATTTAGTCTCACTGCTACAGAGTAGCCTCCTCCCTGAAGTAACTACCTCACCAGTCCTGGCTGCAAGTATGCATCTGTCTGGGTCTCCCCCAGGCTACCAGACCCACATGCTTGTCTCCTAGCCTGACTGCGTGTAACTGCATAAGCGCATGGTACTGCCTCATTAAAATCCTTCCCTATAAGGACATCTGCAGGATGGTAGTTCAGTACCCCTGTTGTCTCAAGACAACCTATTAATGGCATTTTGTCTTCCCCACTTACTGGCTGTCTCACCTTTGGTTCCCCACCTTGCCTCCATGGAAATCTGTATGCTACATGGCCCCACTTGGTTGCATTCAAAATATTTAATTCTAGGTCCTGGATGTGTACCTTGACTAGTGGCTTCCCCTGCTACTAGCAGATTCTGTTGGGGCATTCTGTGCTGCCCACCATGGGTTCCTTTAGACCCATGAGCAGTACTGGGGTCCCTTTCCTGTGCAGGGATGCCCTGCTTGCTAGGTATAGGTCTCCCTCCTCCCCCAACTCATCTGAGGTAGCACATTGTCTATGAGCTAACCAGATCCTCATGTCTTCAGGCAAAGTACTAAGGGCTTGTTCCCTCACCAAAAGGTCTGCCAACCCTTCAGAAGTGGTGACCTGACATCCACTCACCCACCTATGAAATAAGTGCTCAGTTCAGCAACATATTCACACACACTTTCATCAGCCTTGTGTCTATGCTCATGAAACTCTTTCCTATATGTTTCAGGTCTTAGCTTAAAGATTTCTAACAAACAGTTCTTAACAGAAGTATAATCAAAATATTCACAATCAGCAAGTTTACACAACACAGTTACAGCTTTATCGTGGAATAAGGGGGTCAGGAACTGTACCCAGATCTTTTGGTCAACATCATACTGTTTACATACCCTCTCAAACATATGAAAGAAACTATCAAAATTATCCCCCTCTGTAAACTGCGGAAGAAATTTACTGACCTTTTGTGCTTCTGGGGTCTGGTTACTCCCCTCCTTTCCTTATTACCTCCATGACTCTGGCAAAGAGTCAGCATCTCTTTTTCATGCTGCCTCTGCCTTTCCTTTTCCTCAGATTCCAGGAGTAGCTGTTTCTCATTCTCCTCAGCCTGCAAATGACACAGTTTCTCCTTGTCCTCACTCTCTAGATGCCTCAGTCTCTCAGCTGCTTCTATTTCCAAACACCTGGCCTCCAACTCAAGTCTCTTTAAGCTCCAAATGGATGTTTAAGTCCTCTGCAGAAAGGGTGAGCTGTCCATTCTCTGAGTGTGGTACATCTTCACTGTCAGTCCGATCATCCTCCTGGTTGGTGTTTTCTGATGCAGCTGTGACCAAAGCTGCAATCATGTCTGCCTGAGTCAGGTTTCCATGCATCAGTCCTTTAGCCTGGCACATCTTAGCCAACTGGCTCCTTGTCATCTTGCCATACTCCTCTGCTGACATGCTTGCCTGCTCTCCCTAATGAACTAAGCTAACAAAAGAAATAAAACAACTGTGATCTGAACTCTCGAGTATTCACTGCGTGGCTGATTTAGTGTACAAAAACACCTTCAGAGATCACTGTACACAAGCCACAGGAATTTACACTACCACACTACTAGAAGCCAATTAGTATTTGACAACCAATTAGTATGTGGTGTGGATATCCTACCACTGCCAAACAATTACTATGTGATGCCCGTAAACTGGCCCAGCAATCAAGGAGCCTCAATCCTCACCACTAACATCAGTGAAGGGTGTCCATATAGGGAAAGGATAATAAATACACACACAGTAAAGTACAATTTCCCTTAAGAGAACACAGAGGTCACAGTCAATCTGGGGCTGGTTTCTCCCTTTCTATCCAGGTCCCCAATAAGACTCACCACTGGCACAGCTATAGGGTCCAGATCTCAGCCTAGCTGGCAAGCTAAAACCTCCAGCACTCTCTCTGTCCAACCAGTGCTTTGTGTCCCTGCCCAAGTAGCTGACATACACACACATTTTGAGATAAGAGTTATATACAACCACACAGACATTCCTGAGGAAGGCTGACACAGGTTCTCCAGCCATGTCCCTTTTACCCAGACTATGCAGCAGTACTACTTGCCACCACCCACTAATATTTATCAGCTACTAAAAAGCTCTTATGAAAGGGTGTCCAATTATACTGTGCAATATTATTATCAAAATGGTAAGTGTAACTGAATAGTTAAGGCTTATTGGAGTGGCTTGGCCAGTATCACTATATACATGCAATGTACTCGAGAGCTTAAATTATCTCTACACAAAACAGCCACAGTTGAAAGGTTTAAAGTCCTGAAGACATTGGAGGATATGAATGTATCACAAAATACCATCATACTGGGAGACTTCAACTACCCAAACATAGATTGGGGTACATTATTCTAGCCCTAATATCCTAGCCCAAAGGTTCCTGGAATTCATAAATTCAAATGCACTGGAACAACTAGTCACCTCTCCCACTAGGGGAGATAATATACTAGACCTGATCATCACAAACATGGGGACAAAATGCTCCACACCGGACGTATACCCCTCACTAGTGAGATCTGACCACAAACTAATCACCCTGGATATACATATCCCACCTCCAACCCCAGCACAAAATACCACAGTGAAAAACTTCTCAAAAGCAGACTTCACTCTTCTTAAGACTGAGATGGTATCCTTTAAGCCCACTGTGCCAGTGGATACCACATCCCACAATACCGAATCCTTCACAAATGCTTTCTATGGACATCTCCAAGAATGCATGGATCATGCAATCCCAAACAAATCCAAGTCCCTCTCCACCAAATGTAAGCGTCCTGTCTGATGGACCTCAACCATAAACAAATTGTATAACAAAAGAAGGAAGCTACTGCACGTCAGAGCGAAATCCCATGAAGGGAAGACATCTCTGATCAACATTAGCAGAAAACTACGTTCTCTCATAAAAACATCCAAGGCAAACTTTGAGAGAAAAATCGCTAAGGACACTAAAGATAACCACAAAGCCTTCTTCAGCTATGGTAGAAACCTGGGCGGAAACCCTCAGATATGCTCAGAGTTGGTTCACAACAACAAAAAATACACTGAACCCACAGATATTGCCAACATTCTGGCTGACAGGTTCAGTGCAAATTTCTCTCCTCCTTCACCCCCAAAAGAAGAAATACTTATCCCAGCTGAATGTAATCTCCCTGTCATCTCAGATGTCCAAGTGAGAACCGCCCTAAACAAAGCGAAAACCACAGCATCAATGGGACCTGACGGTATCCCGGGGTGCGTGTTATGTGAACTCCAAGAGGAACTAAACCCACACATAAAAATGCTATTTAACCTTAGCCTTACTTCGGGATATGTACCTGAACACTGGCGTACAGCAACAGTGGTTCCACTCCACAAGGGGGGTGCCTCTACAGACCCTGGAAACTACCGCCCCATAAGCTTAACTAGCCTGGTCTGCAAAGCTATGGAAAGAATCATTATGGAACTCATAAACAGAGACATAGGGGGCCTACAGACACTTGACCCCACCCAGTTTGGCTTTGTAAAGAGCAGATCCTGCCTTTTAAACCTGGTTGACTTTTTCGAAACAGTCACTAGAGCCATTGATGAGGGCAAAGCAGTCCATACAGCATACCTGGACTTGGCTAAGGCCTTCGACACAATACCCCACTCAGGCATCATAGATAAGCTAAACAGCTTAAAAGTAAACCCTTATGTCACTAGATGGGTTGCAAACTGGCTAAAGGACAGAACCCATAAAGTTAAAATCGCTGGAGCAATGTCAGACTCAAAGCCAGTCACAAGTGGTGTCCCACAGGGATCTGTCCTGGGACCCCTCTTGTTCGGCATTTATTTCTCAGATGTTAAAGCAAACATGGGAGGGCTGTGGCTGACAAAGTTCGCAGATGACTGCAAACTAGGCTCCATAGTCGATACACCAGCAGCCACACACATCCTACAAAAAGGCCTCACTGAAACGGACAACTGGTGCCGTAGTCACGGCCTTAAACTAAATGCCAAAAAATGTATAGTCATCCCTTTTGGAAAAAACAAAGTACCCACAAATTATCACATAGACAGCAACCCACTGAGTACGGAAAAAGTAATCAGAGACCTAGGGACCCAAGTAGAAGGCGACCTCTCATTTGACACCCACGTTGCCAAAGTGGTTAGAAAAACATTCTACTTTGCACACCTCATCATGAAGGGATTCACATCCAGATCCAAGGATGTCATTGTACCCCTATATTCCTCCCTCATCAGACCCATGATTGAGTACAATGCCCCATTTGGTATGTACCTCACCCGGCATTTGCAACAGCTGGAGAGACCACAAAAGTACCTCACCAAAAGGATCAAGGGTCTCCAACATATGTCTTATTCTGCCAGACTAAAGAAACTTTAGCTCTATTCAGTAGCATACCGCCTGCTCAGTGGTGATCTCTGCCTGACGTACAAGGCCATGTCTAATCAGGATCTGATGGACATGCTCCACCTCAAAAAATCCAAATCCATCAGGACCACGAGAGCTAAAGACTTAAACCTCAGCACAAGTATGAATAGGACATGCTGGAGGGTTAGATTCATAACCCAGAGGCTTCCCATGCTTTGGAACAGGATCCCAGTTCATATTAGGCAGAGCCCCTCACTGACTCTCTTCAAGAGAAATCTTGATGAGTGGATGGGAGATCGTAAGTTTACCCCAGGGGTCACATCTGTGTCACTGCTAGACAGGGGCATAGTAAACTAATTCTATTATATAAGGGGACCTTCACTGTGTCACTACTAGACAGAGGCACAGTATTCTAGATTTATTCTGTACATTTTTGTACCATTTCATGGGGTGGCAAAAGCCACATCACTATGGCTAGGCTTACAAATGCCCCAGGGCAGATAGCCTAGTACTATACTATGAAACTATGAAACTATGAAAAACACAAGACAATACTTCTTACTACACAGTGCTAGTCAAGAGTTCAGAGATCAGAGGAAAATACTTAAAACAATGCAGTAGAAAAGTTCTGACATCAATACAGAAAAAAACTAATCTAATCTTCCTAGTTCCTAGCTATATCTAAGAGAAAACACAGTTCTAAAATAAACTTACATATAGAACACAGGCAGTGCTGGTGAGCTGGATGTTCTCAAGACAAATGCTCAAAATGCACTCATTCTTTCTGTGCTTAAACTGATAACACAGTACCACTGATTCATTTTGTACCACTGATTCATTTCAGATTACATCATTTCTTTCTGGTTCTCAGGCTAACAGAAACTCAGAGGTTAATAGCCCTTTTGATCTTCCAGCTGGTCAGGAAGCCAGAGCAATAAAAGAAATTATACATGTAAATTCTAACCATTAACTCTGGCCTCAAAACAATAGGCAGGATGCCTCCCTCTAGACATCTTGGCTCTGAGTTTTAGTTCAAAGAACTTCACAATGTTTGACTTATCAGCTTTCATACAGCAGAGTTCACTGTTGTTACATTTTTTTCAGTTCAACATCCAATACAGTCTTTTCACATATCTAGCTAGGCTGGCACCCTTCACCTATCTTCGCAGGTATATTCTGCACAGCTGAGTAATTCTTAACTGAGTGAACATATGCTGAAGAAGAATGGACCACTAAGATGATAACATCCACTTGAAAAATCATCTTATGAAACCTTGCTAGTGGAACTAGAACTATCAATGCAGGCAGTGATCTCAAGACTTGTGGAATCATTCTGGCTGAAATTGAGAAATTTTGGATTATCTTTCTGAACTGCAATTGGATACTCTGTACTCTTGGAAAAGGAAGAGAGGCTGTCATGGATACTGTGTTGAAAACTGCTCCTATGAACTCCAATGTCTAAGATTGTTCTAACTGAGATTTGTTGTAATTTATGGTAATACCCAGGAAGCAGCAAGTCTGGAGTACTTGGTCTTGAGATCTTATTTGTAGATGCTCAGTCAGAGCGGTTATGAGCCAGTCATCCAAGTAAGGAAACACTTAGAATCCCAGCAGTCTCAACTGAGCTGCAAATACTGCCATGCATTTGGTGAAGATCCTAGGGACTGTGGTGACACGAAAGGACAGTGCTCTGAACTGGTAATGACTGGCTCCCAGTTGGAAGACTAAGTACCTTCTGGACTGTCTGTTCATTTTTACATGATAGTATGCATCCTGAAAGTCTATCAAGAACATCCAGTCATCCTTGCACAAAAAGGGCAGAATGGACTGAACCGTGACCATACGGAACTTGGTGTGCTGAATTGATCTGTTCAGACTGCTGATATCCAGAATCAGTCTCCAGTTCCTTGTTTTCTTAGGAACTAAAAAGACTCTCGAGTAAGCTTTGGATTCTATCTGGTCCGGTGGGACCTCTTTTATTTTATTATTTATTTTAACATTTGTTTACCAGGAAAGTCTGACTGGGACAGAGCCCGTTTTCAGTGGAGGCCTGGGGAAAAAAGCTCCAGACTCATGTCTGTGGAATGACTCTTGGTTGCCTCTTTTTTCAAGCAGTTTTTCTATTTCTAGTGCTGTTGCTTTCCTCTGACTGGGTGGAACATTGGGAATTCTGCATATGCGTAGAGGTGGTAGGGAAAAAAGAATTATATAACCTCTGGAAATAATCCTCTGCACTCATGTATCTTTTGTAATGTCTAGCCAGGCTCGCTGGTGCAGGGTTAAATGACCCCCCCGACTTTCTCCAGAGGTGGACAATTGGGCCTCCTTTCAGGAGTGCTGGTAGAGTCTGTCGGAGAAGGAATCGCTGGACTCCTGATTCTGTGTACCTCCTCTGTCACATGGGAGGCATCTTCCATTTGAGTTTCCCCCAGCCTCTGGAGGAACTATCTCCACGTGGATCTTGGAAAAGACCTTGGGACTTTCTGAACCACATTTTCCAACCTCCTCATTGATTCTTGGAAAAGATTCTTTGAGGGGTCAAAAAATGTTCTCTTGCTGCAGAGACAGTCTTTCCAACTGGCTAGCACCTGGAAAGTGTGTCTTTTACCTTAGGGCCTAAAAAAGAACTTCTGTCAAAAGTGCACTGACAAAACAGGACCTGAAGGGCTCCACAAACTCACAAATGCATCCAGCCATGCCTCCTAATGGAAATGCCTGAACTGGCCACCCTTGATGTACTTTCAGCTGCATGTGAAATAGGCTTCATGGATGAATAAGTAATTGACTGTAGGGTAGCCAACTGTGAGGTCATAGAAGTCTGAGCCTCAGAAGTACTGGTGCCGGCAGAGCATTTGGTGTGTTCCTTAATCAAATCCTTCTACAATCTACTGAAGTGGGCCAAACAATTCAGCAATCTGAGTGCAAATGTTGCTGAAGCATAAACACGGTTCCCAAGTCTGCCCTTGACTCCATGTTAGAGCAATGGAGAGTAGGACTCTGTTTAGCGAATTCCTTCTTTGTGGCCGCAGCAATAACCATGGCATCTACAGGAACTCCCCTACTCCAATATTCCTTTCCTTGATTTGGTGCCAAAATCTGGTCCAGTCTTTTAGGGATCTACTCAACAGTGTCTGGTTTCTTCAATGCCCGCCTAGAAATCAAGTCAATGAGCTTGTCGGCAAGTGCAGTCACCCAGGAGGTAGAAGGGCTAGACTCAAAGGCCTCCAGGAGTAGAGATTCCTCTTGAGAAGGGTTATGGGAAGACAAATCACCCCTCTGCTTAAACATCTCTAGAAGTTCTCCAAATGAAACGTCATGAGGTGGTGATCTTGGGGACCATTCTCCCTCATCAAAATCGGTATTTTCAGTGACCAACTCCTGAAGGGAGTCTAATTGCCTCCTCTTGCACTTTTTCTTCCTAGGGGCTTTTTCTGTGGGGTGATCCAGAGAAATACTGGAAGAAATGGTAATACCCTGCTGGGTAGCCTTGAGACTTTGGGTTGGCTGTCTCTGTGGAGCAGAGTGATGCGGCTCAAGGGGCAGAGACACATGGGATCCAGAAGGGTGATCCGAGGGGGGGAGGAACCGTCCATCCTGCTGAAGCAGAAAACACTCTCTTCACTACCTGAAAAGTGGAATGCCACAGAGAGAAGGAAGTCGATGCAGCCGAGAAGCCAAGCCTCTGTCTCATTGGCTCCCCCTGCCCTGAAGACAGACCACCCAAAGCATAGGTCAGAGCTGAGCTATCCAATGCTGAAACTCTGAGGGGTAGAGATGGCTCTGAAAACTTTGGAGTCAACTCCAACACTTCAAATCCGACAGGGACGCTTCAGCTCCATGAGTCATCCTGCTCTGGCACACTCGGAGCCGGTGCACTCAAAGAAGGTCTCACAGACAAAAATACAATGATCTTCAGATGCCAGATGGCACTGGAAGACTCGGACTCAAGGGCTCAGAAACTACTAGCTGGATCAGACAAGGAGTCAAGATTGGAGGTATAGACCTATGGAAGAGCTCCCAAATTAATCTGTGCCAAGAGAATCTTCCTCATCATTCTATCCACATCAACCACGGTCAGACATCTGGAAAAATGAAATTATGTCATGGAGGAAGATCTGGAGCCAGGTGGAATTCCGAAAAAGGAGATGGTACCCCAGAGGGTACCGGATCTATGGTGGGGGAGTAATGGGGCCTAGGTAACAACGTTGGATCCGATAGGATCTGAGGAAGATGATTTACTTCTGGCACCTGCTTCAGGGAAGGAGCAGGCTTTAGAACTGATATCTTATGCTTCTTTTTAGGATGTTCCATCATCGGATCTGAGGATGAAGTTGAGCATCCAGATGGACTCAAATGCTTTCCAGAAAGCTCCTTTTGCTAAAGTTTGGGGGACTGAGCTCCAGAAGGAGCTTCAGAGAAGAAGGAAGGTAGTAAACCTTTTAGAATTAGCTTGTTTTTCCTGTCAGCAATAGGCCAAGGATTAAATGACTTGCAAATGTTACAATCCGTTTGAAGATGTTCTGGGCCTAGGCAATAAATGCATAAAGCATAAGATTCTGGAAGTGGTAATTTGTGACAACATTTCTGACATTTTTTGAATCCTGAAGTCTTTTGACACATACTAGTAACATTTTTTTATATATTCAGTAAAGAGAAGGTGGAGAGAGACCAACAATGGTATCAAGAATACACTCAATGTGCAGAAAAGGGGAAGACTAGCTTACCAACAACGGTAACAAAAATTACACAAAAGTGTAGGAAAGGGAGGTAAAGCAGAAAGTACAATAACAGAAGTAATATATGAAAAAATACAAAGATATAAAGGTATGACTACAGTAAAATTTGACTTATCTCTGAAATAACTAACACTACGCTTGAGAGTTCACAGCAACCACGTCCAAATGCAAAAGTGGCAAACGAGATCTGAAGTATGTTAGGGAAGAGAGCATTATGGGTAAGGGAGGAGCTCAAGAGCTTGTTAGTGGTCATGAGCTGAAAATGTCACACTCAGATCTGAGGGTCGGATCCGAACCTGATTGTTGAGGAATGAATGAAAATTGACATCATCAGATCTGTCATTTCGTAAAAAAAATGACAGAAGCCTGAAAAGCTCTTCTTCTGGTAACAAAATGCAATGATACTGTATGGTGGAGTAAATTGTTAAATGCCATTTTGTGCTTCTGTCGCTTCTGATCAAATATCATAACATAGCATATTCAACAAATATGTACTCTTCATATCAACTGATATGTGAGGAGACCCTTTCCATCAATAAAACAGATCAGTTTTCTTTTATTAGCTGATTTAAGAGGAGATGCCCCTTACTGGGTCAACAACAGCATTCACCCTTCCCATTAATAACGATTATGCACTTTTTTCAGAGCCTCCTGTGCTCAAGAGTTCTTGTGCCTAAATCTTGACACATGCCACAATGTCACATGATGATAATTAACAAACAAAATGCACTTAAAATGTTCTCTCACATCAGTGAAAACAGTGACTGAGGGACTGATGGAGCAATAACAGCACATGTACATTTTACAGGGAAAAAGAAATAAAAACAACATGAATAAAGATCTCCTTTGTTGCAGATTTCCTGCAGATGGCCACAGAATGTGAGCCACCCTTGCAACCCCTAAGGATGTCTGACTGCTCTTCAGAGGCTGTTGAAACATTGATGCCTGCCTGCAGTTTACTCTCAACTACCTCGTTAGGTCCTGCTGCAGTGAGCCTTAGAATGAACATGGTACAGTTGTATAACACAAAACAACTAATACAGTATTTACCTACGTCAGAATCCTACTGATGGAAAAGAGGGCTAGGTTCATAATTTCTACCAATCAGTATTCACTACCTTTTTCCAGAAATTCCCACAACGAAGGACGAATGTGCTCATATACTGCACCCATCAGTTCACCAAAGACAGCGCCCTTCTGAAAAAATCAAGAAATGATGATAAAGATTTGCTGCAACCACTGCTAATACATAACATAGCAGCATATACCTGACTGGCAAGGAATGCCAACAGCTGAGGTTGGCAGAAGGGACCATACCACAAGGGTACCGAGTTTGTATTCTGGACCATTTGGAGGGGTACTCCTACAAGTACATGATCAGATGATCCAGTAGTGGTTCTACACTGATAAGTCCCTTGTAAGAAGAATTAGGTATCAAACAAAGAAGGTGAATATTATAACACTATGGGGCAGGAATCCTGCAATCTTGCAAAACAATGACTTCACTTATACAGTTAGTTATGTCCTAAAGGAAGTGCACCAGTGTTGAAAAATACAATAAGTATAGAAGGTGAGAGCATATCCCTGGTGCTAGATGTGCTTACAAATCATTGGTACTAATGCTGTTTGAGGGTGAGGAATGATGTACGTAGATGATGTAATGAGTATTTTGTAAAGTGCTATAATTTGGTTTACTACATATCTGAAACACTCAAGTTAATAAACTGCTGTGGCATCAGAGTGACATACACAAATATGAATGTTGATGGTCTTTACTACATGTCTTAGGACTGAGCACAAAGCTCTCTGCACCTCCCAAGTAGGGAGCTGCACTCCCCACATGCACTAATTACATATAGATCAACGCTGAAATCTCACCACAGTGGTGAAAGGAGCAATAACCTGGTTCCTGCTGTGCCCAGATTTCACACAACAGTTCTGCCCTGTTCAATACTACACCTCAACTTCTTTGTTCAAGCTTTTCAGGCATGAAATTATGCTGAACACTTATTTAAGCATTTGGTCGAAATGTGAACTGGCTGACTGTTTTTGCCAATTCACAGTTCAACAAATACTTAGTCAGTGGGATAACATTTAACACTGTGGCTCAAGGGGGTGTTCTTTTTTTCTCCAATGTTGTTGAATTGATATATACAGTTAGAGAGTAGTTTGGGGAGATATACGGGGGGGGCACCTACAAAAAAAAATAAATAAATTTTTTTTGTTTTGTAATGCACATTCATGGTAATGTACATTTGGTGAAGTGGAGTCAGTCTTTTGATGGTTGGCATCTAGGTAAAGACCCATTTTCAGAGACGTTCTTGCAGTACTGTTTAGTTAAATGGCTTGATCACAATCATATAAGAGACAAAAGGAGACTAAAGACCACAGGACTACATGATGAAGTCCATTAGCAATTCACAGGCTTAATCCTTTGCAATAAATACACTGGAGACTAATCAGAACTCAGACAAGGAAATCACGTTTATTTCCCCACAAGTCAAGCTTCAATAAATGACTGAAGCTGACTGAGTGACTGTTGAACCCTCAGCTGTTTATAATCATTCATGTTAATTACAGACAAGGTTCTAGGGGGGGGTAATCATATAACACTATATAACTTTGAGGAAAGGGGCATGTCTTTGCCTGTCCTGTTGCCCATGGCAAAGGCCTGATGGGTGCCCTCTATGCTTCTTTAAAGACAAACATCACTCAGTCACAAACAAATCTTAGGGAAGATCCATACCGAAGAGTTCATGTACAGGCAAATATTCAATAAGTTGTGAATAAACCTATTCAGTTCACAAAATTCTCAGAAGAAGTCATGAAAGTTGAGCTGCCCTTTTTTTTAATTTTACAATATTCTGGGACTCCCGACTAAAACGGAATGCAACCAAAAGATTGAGGATAATGAGAAAGGTGAAGCAAAGCACAGTTGTGTAAGTTGAACTTACCATAACAGTAGAAGTTCTGATTATCACTGCTGCAGTAGCCTTAGCTATACAAGTTATATCCTACCAAGGATTTAACAGCTGGTCAGCTTCCAAAGCTTCAGGGCACCTTCCAAGCACCCAAACTGTCAAACAGCAAGTTTGGGCATTCCTGCCATCAGAGAAGGGGAGGCTGATCCCTGAAAGGTCAATGCTAGGAACAACAAAAATTAAATGTCCACACCCTGGTATATAAAAAAAAAAAAAAAAAAAAACACACACTAAAAAATAAGGAGGACAGAGGGAGAGAGCAGCTACTGCAGCACTGATCATTCGAACATCTACTGTTATGGTAAACTCAGCCTACACAAGTGTAGTATATTCCTCATATTGATCACTGCTGCAGTAGCCTTAGCTATATGGTTAGATTACCACAGCTAACTATATTTGGGAGGTGGAAGGAGAAGGGTCAAGTAGTCCCCTGGAGAATGGTCCAGGCAAAGGTTGATCTAGACATAGAGAAAGAATCAAGCTTATAGTGCTTTGTAAAAGTACATACAGAGGACTGGGTAGCAGCTTCTGGAATACGTTTGAAATCCAACCCTTTCTAAAAAGCCACAGATAAAGCCAAGGCCCTGGTAGAGTGGAACTTGACACTGCCTGGAATCGTTTTGTTATGGTGAGTGCAGCAAAAGTTATAGCCTTAGACAACCATTTGGAAATAGTCTGTTTTGACACTGGTTGTACCTGCTTCTTACCCTCACAAGAACTGAACAACTAATCAAGTTATGAAAGATTTAGTTCTGTCAAGGCAGTACTTGATTTGTCTGTAGACACCCAAGATATGATGTATTCTTTCTCCCTCAGTTTTAGGTTCAAGAAAGAAAACGTCAAGATGGGCAGTGAGGCTTATATTAAATTTGGATACCACTTCAGGCATAAAAAAGGATCACATCTCAAACAACCCTGTCCCTGTGGAAAATGAGACAGGGTTAACTCATAAGAGCTTGCAACTCAGATACCCTTCTTGCAGAGATTGGAGCAACCAGTAAAACTGATTTCCATGTTAAGTATCTCAATTCAGCCAGATTAGCTGGTTCAAATGGATCAAGTGTTATCTTTCTAACACAAAACTGAGATCCCAAGGAGGGGCCACTGGTTTTCTAGGAGGCCTCCTATGCAAAAACCCCTTTCAAGAACAATTTGATGTAAGATTGGACTAAAAGAGGAGGATCCATGGGCAGACTTGTTGAAATGGTCAATAAGCAAAACTTGATAGAGGAAAAATAAAGGCCATAGGATATTAACTCACACAAATCTTGTAAAAACAGAGAACAACTAGCCCTGAATAGGTGCTGGTTATATTACTGTCACCAACTAGAAAACCGTTTCTATTTGCTAATATATGATTTTCTGGTAGCAGGTTTTCTTACCTCCATTAGTACCTGCTGCACGTCCTCAGAAAACAGGTGCCTAAAAGGAATTAAGACTCTATAATTGAAGATATTTGATGTTGGGGTGTATCTATAAAATACCCTTGGTGTTGAGTGAGTGGATCCAGTCTGTGAGGAAACTTGTGGTAATTGCCCTTGGTCAATTCCAAATGAAGCGAGAACCATGGTTACTTGGGCCAGAAGGGAGTCACCACAATGATCTTGGGGGATTCCGTCGGAATCTTCAGAAGTGCTTTGGATATTAGTGGAAAGGCATACAGGAACATACTTGTCCAAAGAAAAGAAAAGACATCCATCTTCAAGGCCTTTTTGCATGGAATCTTGGCAGAGAATTTTGCCAGCAGATTGTTCAGAGAGGAAGCAAAGAGGTCTAACTGATGAACTCTCCAAAGATGGATCAAATGTTGGAAGACCCCCGTTCCATTCATGAGGTTCTGCACTGGTCCTGCACAGCTTGTCTGCCACACAATTTTGTTCTGACTGAATGTAAAATTGTGGTCTGATGGAAAGCAGGAAACCTGCAGAGTGAGACTGCGCTGTGAAGCTATATTCCAAAATAACACGGTTAGTCTTTAAAAGCTTGTTAATGTACTATATGATTGGTATTGTCTGTAACCACTTGAAAAGTTCCTGGGGTCCAAAGACGGTTTAGAGAGCTGGGTGTCTTAATCAGGGCAAGTATCCCCTTGATATTTATGTGCCTACATGTGTCTGTGGTGCCCCATATCCCTTGCACTTTTATCCCTCCTGAAACTGCTCCCCAAGCAAAATCTGAAGAGTCTGTGGTGGCCGACTGTTTTGAGTAGAGAGGGAGATGAGGAGACCTGGATTTAAGGATACTTGTTACCGTCATCAAAAGATTTCTCTTCTGACAAACCCCAGCACTGGGATCTGAAAAGATAAGGGGTGTTGATGCTGGGACCAAAGAGATTTCAGATAATGTGATCCAGACACACATAACCTTAAGAGACGTCTGAAGTCTGAAGGAAAAGGGATGTGATGATAAGCATCTATAACTCTAGTGTTATCAGGAAAAAGAGGTAAAAGGTTGTGAAGTGACAACATTTTGAATTTGGGCAGTATCACAAATAGGTTTAAAAAGATCTAAAACTTGGCTCTAAGCATTTTCTTTCTTTGACACTAGGAAAATCCTTGAATAAAACTGCTTCCCCATGTAGGAAGGAGGATCTGTTGCTATCGCTCCTTGGAATAGCTTGTGATGAAGAACAGGTGCAAACAAAAAAGTCTGATCTGCAGCATAAGTAATAACCCCCTGGAAAGGAGGAATTTCCTCACACTGGTACCTGTAAACTTGATGAATAATTTTCAGAACCATTTTTCTGAAACAATCTATTGCCAAAGAGAAAAATGATCTCTTGAAAAGTCATTCAGACTTGTTGGACTGCCCTTGGTATTGGGAGGTTTGAGAATTTTTTTGGAATCCCATTGCAATTTCTTCTTAAACGTCTATTTACTTGAATTCCATTAAGACTTTATTCTATTTTTTTTGCCACTACTGGACGAGGAAAAAGAAAATCCCTTGGACAATTTTGAAAAGAAGAGCTAAAAAATCTTAGAGATTCCATGGATCAGCTTGCCCCTTCCATCACATTTATTGATGGCTTCTGTAGCAGAGCGATCAAACACTAAATCTATACAAGGGAGAATTTAAAATCTAATTTTTTTTACATAATTTGGGAGGTTCTCACAAAGCAGCCAAGCAAACCTCCTTAAAACAGGACCAGTGGCCATATGCCTGGAAGAAGTATCAACAGTCATGCACACAAACTCTGCAAACAATGAGTAAGTGATCTGTGCAATAGAAGAAACTAAGTTTTTAAAGTAGATTTATCTTCACAAGAAAAAAAACTGTAGATAAAACATTCCTCACACTTTCACAATTTATCAGGACAAACTTTAATATACAAGCCTGACAGTTCAAAATTCTGACAATCAAAGTTGCAGAGTATACACTTTCCCCCCGTACCTATGAATAATTTTTACATCCTTATTAGAAAACAGTAGGATTGTAATTAAATAAGTGCTCAGCAGCAGTGGAATCAACTAATCCTATAGCTCCAGAGTCAGGTTTGAGAATAACGTATACAAATTTAAGACTGAGGAATGTTATACATCCCATCTGCTTTTTTAGGTACACAGCTGGCTGACTATCAAAGATATTGCAGTCAGTAACATACACATCCTCTAAAGCAGATAGAACAGGACAGGAGGAATGGGTGTAGGTTCTAGAGAATCCTTCTGTAACAACTCATAGTATTTTCTGTGGGGCTTAGAAACCTCAGTGATCTGCCACTGAAAACACTGGGACATTTGAGTCTGAGAGAAAGAGAAATCCCCATAGGGAAAATCAGAAAATGAGTTCTCCTCGGAGTCTGAATCAGAAATCTGAGGACAAAACCTTGAATTTGTCCCTGCAGCTCTCTGTTCAGATTCATAATCTTGATTCTCTTCAGGAAAAGAGGAATCTCTCTTTCTTTTACCAGAAGATATTTTACAAGAAGGATCAATAGCCCGTACTTAATGCCAAGCCAGTTCCAGTGAACTATCCCTATCTAAAGAAATTTGAGGAGGAGTAGATGATGATTGTTTTTTTGTTTCTTTTTGAAAGGAAAAATGAGACAGGCTCTATTATTAATGGCAGCTGCTTCCCCAGGGAAGGGCACAGCATTCTGACATAACAGGGTAACATTCCTTGTTACCTCTCCCAGGACCACCAAGACTAGATTCTCCCTTGCCCACTGAGGGGACTCCAATAGCCACAGAGAATGTGGCTAACACCCAGTCGATAAAGGCTGTAGGCGCTACACCAGAGAGATCACGGGTAAAAGATGAGTGGTCTGTGGTACAACAAACCATCACAGCAGAGTTATCCACCTGTGTCTGAGGAAAATTGCTAGCTTGCTGTGGTGGCAAAGGAGGCCTGCTTAACTTTTTCTTTTTGTGGCTGAAAGAAGGACTGAATGTGGGACCAGTAGTATGTTTCTTGATCAGTCAGAAAATGCTGTCTCATTCCTAGGGGAAGAAATGCAGCAAATGCCAGTAAAACTACCAGTCCACAAAAGTTATGTTTTTGACTGAAAAAAACACAGTAGAAAGCACATAAGACACTAATGAAGCCTCACAATGGAAAAATAAACAAAACTTCTCCACAGAAGATATGTTTTCAGTTAGTTTACACTACTTTTAAACTGAAAGGAAAAAATAGTGCTCCATTTAAACGTATGTTACAGCCTCGAGCCAGTCCATTAAATAACAATACTCCTAGCTTTAAAATAACTTTCCTGAAGAGGAAACTAATAAAACGTCAACAGAATTTAAGAAAATTTAAGTTTTTTTTTTTCTCCAAAGGGAACTTATCTGCCCAGGAAATAAAAGCACAAGCCAACCCTCAATCCTCAAAAGCCTCAGAAAAGCGTATTCTTTGCCTGCAGTAAAGTTTTGAAAGGCTTTGCATCCAAACTTGTCTTTTACTCAGCTCAGCTCAAGCTGTTTGACAGTTTGGGTGCATGGAACGTGCCCTGAAGCTTTGAAAGGTGTCCGGCTGTTATATCCTTGGCAGGATATAACCCATACAGCCAAGGCTACTACAGCAGTGATCAATATAATGAACACAAGAATAAACTACTGCTTCCTTCATCAAATAAAGTTTCTTCCTTCTCATTCTACACAGAAAACCCTAGAAAAGCAGACAACACCCAGAAATAGATAGGCACATACACCTTTAAACCTTCAATTCTGGAGACCGGCTTATGTAGTTTCTAATAAAGAGGCCACAATGTTTAACAGCTGTCCGCAGAAAAGACGTTAAGAGTATGTAAAAGGAGGACTGGAAAAAATTACTTGGACTGCCTTAATCAGGGAGCACAGAGTTCAGTGAAGACTATCACAGCTGCATTTGGTAAAGGAATTTTTTTCTTTATTTTTTAAACACCTTTATTTAATTATCACTCAAGACACTGACAAAAATAAACAGAAAAGAAAACAAACCATATTAATATTTCATTTTTTCCATTTACATACTTTATACATCATATCTTTTCTTTCTCTGTAACTATCATCAGTACAACATTATATGTTGTCTTTCGGCTTTGCCCGGTTAAGGGTCGCCACAGTGGAACTCCAGTCCGCTAATGATTGGCAGTAGATTTTCACGGTGCCGAGTTGCCAGCTCGACGCCCAACCTTCAAGGAAGGCACTCCCATTCACGCATGTCTTTCGAAACACCACTCAAAT
The DNA here is from genome assembly GCF_019279795.1 of Protopterus annectens. NCBI lineage: Eukaryota > Metazoa > Chordata > Ceratodontiformes > Protopteridae > Protopterus > Protopterus annectens. The sequence continues at coordinate 259,859,848 of NC_056745.1, read as the reverse complement.
CGCAGGGAGGACATGAAGACTCCACACAGAAGGCATTCCCCGCACACTAGCTGAGAATTGAATGGGAGAACCTCTTGCTGTGAGGCAATAACGCTACCGCTGCACCACTGCTTAAGTCTATCAGTACAACATTATATAAACTGCTGAATTCCTGCTTTCCCTTAAACCCCACTCCTCCTTCTCCTAAATGTCATTCTGTATGTATTGTTCCACAATTTACCTTTATTTCTATGTAATTTGATCTTTTCCTTTTCCTTCCAGTTCTTTTATCTCTTTTATAACATTCATTACTTCAAATACACGGGGTTTAGACTTCGATTTCCATTTTCTAGTAATTTTTTTTTTTTTTTTTTGGCAGACAGAATTAAACTTATCAAAGCCTTTCTTTAGATAGGCAATTCAGATCCCGTGTCTCAACTCAAAAGAATTATTTTCTTAGTTACAGCTTTTTTTCTCATCCAGTATTTCTGACAGAGCACTCTTTAGGGAATTTTTAAAATCTGTCAACTCACTCCCCAAACATATGTTCCCAGTCAGCTCGTTCTTTCTCCTCACACCTCCAGTATTTGCTATCTACCCGAGGAAAATTTCTTTGAAGTCTGCTTGGGATATAAAAATGCCTACTGAACCATTTCCAGGCAAAGATCCTAAACCTTATGGGCTTTGCTGCATAGTTGGGAGCTGTACATATGCCCTTGCTTTGTTCTCTTATAAAATTGCTTTTCCAGTATTTCTCAATCATTTCTAACCTCTGCTGTTTGAATCTTATAGCTATCATGCAATAATTTAAATGCCCTACTAATTATCCCTTTTTTAACAGCAGCTTCTGTTCAAGATTCATCTAATAACTCTACCACAGCAAGTCTTTCACTAAGATTCACCTATCCCTTTCTCTTTGCCAATATTCTGATTAAATCTCTGGCAGGGAGGACAGCCTCAAAAGCCTGCAATTCAAACATCATCTTGATGGCAAACCACTCTATTATCGTTTCAATCTCTAATTATTTGCTTCTAAAACCTTGATTCTTTTCCCAGTTTTTCCAGTAAACTCTTGTCTCCTCTTGCCTATTTTCAGTACAGCTACTTGCAGTCATCCTTATAGGCAAAATCTCCACTCCCCATTCTTGTGTTGGCTTAGCTCATAGGTTCATAGGTTCGTACTAGGCTATCTGCCCTATGGCATTTATAAGCCTAGCCAGAGTGTGTGTGGCTTTCACCACCCCTTAGGATGAGAATACTATGCCTTTTTAGGGTTTAGTTTACTGTGCCTCTGTCTAGTAGTGACACAGAGATGACCCCCGGGGTAAACCTACTATCTCCCATCCACTCGTCAAGATTTCTCTTGAATAGAGTTAGTGAGGGGCTCTGCCTAACATGGATTGGGATTCTGTTCCAGAGTGTAGGGAGCCTCTGGGTTATGAAACTGTCCCTCCAGCACGTCCTATTTATTTCTGTGTTGAGGTTTAAGTCTCTTGCTCTCGTGGCTCTGATGGATTTGGATTTTCTGAGGTGGAGCATGTCCATTAATTCCGGATTGGACATGGCCTTGTACGTCAGGCACAGATCACCTCTGAGAAGGCGGTATGCGACTGAATAGAGCTTGAGTTTTTTCAGTCGGGCAGCATATGACATATGTTTAAGACCCTTTATCCTCTTGGTGAGGAACTTTTGGGGTCTTTCCAACTGCTGCAGGTGTCGGGTAAGATACATCCCAAATGGGGCATTGTACTCAATAATTGGCCTGATAAGAGACGAGTACAGGGGCACAATGACCTCTCTTGATCTAGATATGAAACCCTTCATGATAAGGTGGGCAATATAGAAGGTCTTCCTAACCACTTTGGCAATGTGAGTGTCAAATGAGAGGTTACTGTCAACCTGGGTCCCTAGGTCCCTGATTACCTCTTCTGTACTTAATGGATTACCACCTACGTGGTAATTTGTGGGTACCTTGTTTTTCCCAAAGGGTATGACTATACATTTTTTGGTGTTCAGCTTAAGGCCATGGCTCTGGCACCAATTATCTGTTTCTATGAGGCCTCTCTGAAGGATGTTTGAGTCCGCTGGAGTATCAATTATGGAGCCCAGTTTGCAGTCATCTGCGAACTTTGTCAGCCACAATCCTCCTATGTTTGCCTGTACCTCGGAAAAATAAATGCCGAACAAGATGGGTCCCAGGACTGATAGATAGGACTGTTAGAATACTTTGTGCTACTTTATGAATGAAATATTCTGTATGACTATTACTCTCCTTAAGGACCTGCGCCCAAAATCTCACTCTCTCTATCTCTATTTCTTGACCCCCCCCCCCCATCTTCATTTTTTCTATTTTTTGAATTATAACCCTCTGCTTGTGTTATGTATATAAGCTCTAAAATATGCTTTCAAATCAAGTAATCTTAAAGCACTTTGAACTATTGGTAAAATTAATTTAACCCACTTAACTCTTCCCCTCTTTTATTTTATTTTATTTAGCATTTGTTAACCAGGAAAGTCCGACTTGGAATGAAGCCAATTTTTAGCGGAGGCCTGCGAAAGAATGCTCCAGATGTATGTCTTTTAATGTGGGAGGAAACCAGAGCACCCGTAGGAAACCTACACGGATGCAGGGAGGACATGCGGACTCCGCGCAGAAGGCACCCCAGCCGAGAATTGAACCAGAGAACCTCTTGCTGCGAGGTGACAATGTTACCACTGCATCACTGCGTCTTCCCCTCACAGATAAATTAATTCAACTCTTTAATAATTAATGTCCACAACTTCTCTGACTGATAAAAATATGCCTGACCCGCACATAAAAGAAAGGGACTAAAACCATTTTCACTGCTTGTATATTACTATCCATATCTATAAAGAGCTTTGAGTTACGCAGAGTTTGTATTATCTTTTGTTTAGTCTCTTCCTGCATGTTTTAGCTGCCATAGCAGAAGCCTTTTTAACCCATACTCTTGAATACTTCACATTATCATATCCCCATAAATATGAATTTGTGAGAGTGTACATAATTTACAGCTGTAGTCTTTGTTTTATCTTCATTAATTTTGCATCTTGAAAAAAAGTAGAAACTGTCTCAAAATGTTCCACAACACCGAGATGTCCTTTTCTGGATTTAGGAGGTAGACAATTATAATTTGCAAATAATGCCAATAAAGCCAACTTTTTCTTGATTATCATACCAATTATATCCTCATAGTTTTGAGTCCCTTATCTTCGTTGTCAATGGCTCTAAATGTAAAGCAAATACAGGGCAAAGAGGACATCCTTTTCTTATGCCTAAGTTCAAGCACAACTTCAAGCACAACTTATCAGGGAGGAACCCTCCCACTTTAATTCTTGCCTCCAATTCTTCATATATCCTCCTAATTAACCTTATTATTTTATCAGGAAGGCAAATGCTTCCATGTCCCTACTCATAAAATCCCAGCTTGCTCTCCTACATGCTTTCCTATATCAAGACCTACTAATAGCAGTATTTTCTTACATTTTGCTTTCCACTGGATCATTTCTCTGTTAATGTTGTCAAATGTTTGCCCCCCATATCTATCAGTTTGAAATACCTTTGCCATTATTTTAGACAGTATAGGGATATGAACTTAATAATCATGGTTTAAAATTGAAATGAGTTTATATGAAACTGGGTCTGGTGTGTCTTTAATACAGCCCCCACAGCTTTCTTCCAAGATGTTGGTGCTTTCCCTCCTTTATCACTTTCTTCTCTCCTAACTTCTAAACTTCCAGAGAAATACCATCTGTTCCAGAGAAATACCATCTGTTTTTGGAGACTTTCCCCAAAATTTGATTATGCATCACTGTTTTTATCTCATCTCCTTGTTAGTTGTTAAGCCTCACGTGCCTCTAACCTTGGCATAATTAAGTCTTACATATAAGCTCAAAATACTAAACGTAAAAACTGCTTAAAAGCAAAATACGGCAAAGGCAAGAACAAAAGTGAACAGAAACACCAATTTATTGTAAGCGCTTTCATTAAGTCCCTTGACAAAACTTCATCAGACAATGTAAAAAAACATTTCAGACAGTATAAATATTTTTCTAATTAGTCATGTGTTACTCCAAAAAATCACGTTACTAAAAATCATGTGATAAAACCATGTGATAAAACCAATCATACTGTGAATAGCTAAAACCATATACAAAACAGTAAAAATGTTCAAAAAGGTGTGTATATTTAAAAGCATGTGTGAAACATAACATTTGTTTATAACATTTATGCATTCATAAGTTACTCAAAAACTAGATATAAACTACAAATCCTGTCTCAACAAACTCTTCAACTTCAACATACATACTATGGAACAAACATCATTCAAACCAGGATAGCTGTATGTGTGGGATCTGAGTTGCCAAAACAATTCCTGTTGTTCAAGTCTTTAAAACGTTGGACACCCCCCCTCACTTCATGTTCCACCTGGTCGATGACTCTGAATAGAAAAGGGTGCCCACAATTAATCAAGACGTGCTTGGCTAAAGCATTTTCCGTACTAGCCTTCCTTATACTGTCCAAATGTTTGTAAAGGTGGTCTTTTCATTTCCAGTCAGTCTTACCTATGTAAAAACAAGGGCAAAACTGGCATTTGGCTAAAAAGACAACACTGTTGGAATTGCAATTAAATTTACTCTTAGTTTTGCATTTATGATCACGAATTATAAAAGAATTCCCAACTTCAATATATATACAATAAGGGCATGCCTCACATTTATACATGCCCTTTATTCTAGGGATACTTATTCTTAAATTTCAAAATGCTCTTATTTTTGGCCTCTGTTAAAAATGAATTTAGGTCTCTGCTCCCCGTAAGCAAAGAACTGACTGTCAGATGTAATTAAACACCAGTTTTAATTATAATTTGTTTTATATTTAATGTGTCCATGTTAAACGGGGCAATAGACAAAGGGGAACATTGAAAACTAGGTCTTTCAACTTTGCTCACCTGTCCTTATACACTCATTTCCAAAGGGTAGCTTGGGTCATGTAAAATTGCTTTAAAATGGCCTGCCATTCTCTTCATAATTACTTCTTGGGCCAACCCATTCAAAAAGTCTGCAGGATATACCCATTTCAAAAACATACTAATCAACAGATCACATTCAGAGGAAAAATAATTATTCTTAGAAACCATTCTTGCCGCTCTTACTAACTGACCCTTTACTACAGATTTCTTCTGTTGTACTGGATGTGCACTACAGAAGTGCAAAAATGCATTGGAGTATGTCTCCTTTCTAAAAATCTTAGCCACATACCCCAAACCTGTCCCTTGTGAGCTCCACATCTAAATAAGAGATTGAATCCCTTTCAAAAGTAAAAGTAAATACTAATTGTGCAGTAGTGTTAAAATACCGAAAGAGTTCTAAGGCCTGTTCATGTTCACCCTGAAATAAAATAAAACGTCATCCAAAAATCATGTATAAAATTATAATTAAGTCTCATATATATATATATATATATATATATATATATATATATATATATATAGGTCTACTTTGAAACATCTAAAACCCATAACGTCTAATTTCATAACATTGAGACCAGAACGTCTAAAACCCAAAACATCTAAAACCCATAACATCTAACACTACAAATCACAAGAAAATAATATCCCCTCCACATATAATGACACCAAACTACCAAACACACTTTTTACTAAGTTTCTGCAGGGGGGCAAGTCCCCCTGCGCCCCCCACATCCCCGTAAATTAAATATGCCAACCCCAAAATCGCACTACAGTGGGAAAAAGTTAATTTCAAACCCCACTGTATCAAGCCCCCCTGCAGAAACGTAGTAAAAAGCGTGTTTGGTAGCTTGGTGTCATTATATGTTGTTCTATGTGGAGGGGATATTTTCATGTGATTTGTACTGTTAGATGTTATGAAATTTAATGTTATGGGTTTTAGATGTTCTGGTGTCAATGTTATGAAATTAGATGTTATGGGTTTTAGATGTTTTGAAGGGGACCCATATATATATATATATATATATATATATATATATATATATATATATATATATATATATATACACACACACACACACACACACACACACACACACACACATGTATATATATATTTTTTTCCATGTGTACTTGATTTCCACATTTCCCTGCTTTACAAAAATGTTTATAAAATTTGCAAAATACTTTTAACACCTCTACAGGATCTCTGGTTATTTTTCTTGTTTTAGGCTCCCTAAGTTTAGTAACAACCCTTTCTACTTTCTGTTACCTAAGTTGTTGACCTAATAGCTTTAGTGCTGTCAAAATGGTTACCTAACAAAAATCATTCTAAACTCATGAATATTATCCAGATTCTCCCTTATTTTCTCTTCAGCACTCTGCAGTTGTGCCTCTTCCTGTGCTGTGATACTGGCCTTATTCTGCATTACTTTAACCTCTATCAGTCCCTCTAAATAATTAATATTACTTTGTAACCATACATCATTCCCCTTTATTTCTATCCTATGTTTAAACTCCATTTTCATTTTATACCAATCACAAGCTAAAACTTCTAAAGGTAATTATATCTTCCCTATTAGCTCTTGAATAATTTCAAATTCCTTAAATTCCTCACTTTCAACAGGTAGGTGGGAAATTGCCAGGGTCTCACATTTACTTATCCTACATTTTTATCTTAGTTTTAATTGGTGCATGCTCTGAAAGGCTTGGATGTGTGTCAAAGCTTAAAATTAAATGCATATGTTTTTGTGAAACATAATTTCGATCTAGTCTAGCCGTTATTGCACCTTGGAGAACAATATGTAAATTATGGCAGATTTCTTGACTAGTGAATTCACATCTTCCATACCAAATACTTTAATAAATTTCTTCAGAAATATACACTCTTGTGTTATTTCCCTGCTAGGTTGCCCCGATACATCCTTGCTATTGCAAATTAAGTTCAAGTCCTCACCTATAAGTAATATTCCCTGCTGAGAGCGTATTATTTCTTCCCAAAAATTCTTAAGCTCCATAAAGCATAGTGGTGTAAAAATCTTACCATAACCATAGATGTCCTTCTTTTCCATGTTACAGTATTCCTACAGTGGGATCCTCCACCTCAGGCGACCCGAACATCGGCTCCTATACAAAAACTTAAGCCTGGTTGCAGCTGTGCATGGGACATCACATGTAGGGCTATAAACCAGGGGCCTTAAATGTGACATCTGCAAGCACAGACCTCAAAACTGACTGCCCAGTTGGACATTAGTCTAGGTGGTGCCAAATTATGTCCTCCAGACCAGTGAAATGCAAATGACTGCCCAGTGTGACCATAGTCGTCTAGGTGGTGGTCCTATGATGCCCCATAGACAGGGTGAAATTAATGCAGGGGGTTTGGTGGGAGGGAAGGAATACTGCAACAAGAAAGAAAAGGACATCTATGGTCATGGTAAGATTTTACACAACTATTCTATGTCCTTCTATTCTCATGTTGCAGTATTCTTACTGTGGGAGAGTACCACAGCTTAGGAAGGAAGGGTGAAGGTAGAGGTAGCAGATTCTAGAAATCCTTGCAGGATTGCCCTTGCAAAACCTGCTCTGGAGATATGGTCCACCTTGTAATGCTTGGTAAAGGTATGTATAGTGGACCAGGTGGCTGCCTCAAAGATGGAAGTTGTGTCTAGGCCCTTGAAGAAGATCCTAGAAGAGGCTACTGCTCTAGTAGAGTGTGCCTTGACGCCCTGATGCAAGTCATTTCCATGGTAGGAAAAGCAGAAGCTGATAGTCTTCCTAATCCAGCTGGAAAGTTCTTTGGATACTGCCTTGCCCAGAGCCTTGTGATGGAAGGACACAAAAAGTTGATTAGATTTCCTAATGCTCTTAGTTTTGTCCAAGTAAAACCTTAACTGCCTGTGGACATCAAGGGAGTGCAGTATTCTCTCACTGTCATTTGTAGGAGATGGAAAGAAGGTGGGTAAGTGAATGGGCTGATTTAGTGACAGCTCATTGACCACTTTGGGCATGAAGGACGGGCTGGTGAGCAGGAAGACAATGAAGGGAGGGGTATGTCATGAGCACCTAGAATTCTGAGACCCTTATGGCTGAGCTGAGGGCTACCAACAGGACTGTTTTCCATGTGCACATCTGCAGGGATGCAGAGTTGGCTGGCTCAAAGGGGGCCAGTGTAAGTTTTTCCAGGACATAATTTAAGTCCCAAGGAGGTGGGATAGGCTTCCTTGGTGGTCTTATGTGCAGGACCCCTTTCAAAAATAATTTAACATCCAACCTGGAAAGTAGAGGTGGGTCCAAGGTTAAGCATGCAGAGATGAACTTTCACTGAACAGTATGGAAGGTCTTCCTTTATGAGCTCACACACATAGGTTAAGACTACAGGAACATCTGCTTGAAAGGGATCCATGTCTTCGGAGACACCATTTTGAGAACCTTTCCCATTTGGAAATGTAGGATCCCCTTGTGTTGGGTTTCCTGCCCCCCTGCGGGATAGATAGCAAGTCCTCGGTGTAGCAGTGTCTGAAGGGGAGTAAACGTTCATCACCGAGAGGGTTAAGCACACCATCTCCAGGTGTGAATGGATGAGAGTTCCCTTCTGCTGTGTGAGCAGGTCCACCTTGTGAGGCAACTTGTGGTGATTTCCCCTAGCGAGGGATGGAAGAAGGAGGCACCAATGCTGCTTTGGCCAATAGGGAGTCACCAGCAAGATTTTTGGCATGTCCCTTCTGAGTTTCAAGAGGACTTCCTGAATGAGAGTAAAGGGAGGGAAGGCGTACATAAACAGTCCCTTCCACAAGATGGTGAAGACGTCCACTCTCAAAGCTAGACAGGAGGGATCCTTGGTACAAATGTTTCTCAAATGTCTGTTTTGGGGGAGACAAATCTATTTATGGTGTGCCCCACTGGTGGACAATGTCTAGGAACACTTCTCTGTGTAACATCCACTCGTGATGCAGACAGAATGATCTGCTGAGAGCATCTGCTTGGTGTTTGGCCTGGGACAGGAGATAGACTTCCTGCAGAGATATGTTGTTCCATGAGGCTAATTCCCAAATTTGCACTGCTAGCCTGCAGAGAAGGTAAGACCTGGTCCCCCCTTTTTTGTTGATGTACCACATAACAGTGGTGTTGTCTGTAAAGATTTGAAGTGGGACTGGCTGTAAGAGGGAGAAAGGCCTTCAGGGTTAACTGAACTGCTGTCATCTCCCTTACTTGATGTGTTTTTTCAGGAGGGATGCTTGCCAGAGGGCTTGCACTTTGAAGCCATTCAGGGTAGCCCCTCAGCCCAGATCTGAGGCATGTGTGTGCATCCGCTGAGATGGCATGGTGGGTTGAAGGGGTAAACCCGGATTAAGCTGTATCTGTTGAATTTACCACTTCAGTTCTGTTTTTAGGCAAGGTAGGAAGGATATTCGAAAGTCTAGAGGGTGGCTGTGTTGGGACCACACATTTTTTAGATACCACTGTAATTTCCTCATGTGCATCCTGGCTAGTGTCAACATTAAGTATTGTGGCTGCCATAAAGCCCAGTAGGCCCATGAAATGTCTGGCAGACAGGTGGTTGATCTGGAGAAGGTCCTGGAAGTGACTGATCAGGGAAGTCACTTTGTCCTGAGGGAGGCAGGCCTTCATCAGGTCTGTCTGAACCCTGCAGCGCAGGGAGATTTTGTACTGATCTGGGAAGAGGGATGATTTGATGAGATTGTGTGTGAATCCAAACCCCTGCAGCAGAGACACAGAGAACCACAGATGATTTTTGATGGTGTCTTCCTCTTCTGCAAGAATGAGAATGCTGTCCAGTTAAGGGTAGACTTGAATGCCCTTGGTCCTGCAGTAGGCTATGGCTGGAGCTAGGCACTTGGTGAAGACCCTTGGTCCAGTGGATAAATCAAAGGGCAAAGCAGTAAATTGAAAGTGTGAACAGGGTCCAGCAAAACGTAGGTACTTCCTGTGGTTGGTATGTATGGGAATGTGGAGGTAAGCCTCCTTCAAGTCCAAGGTGGCCATGAATACCTTGGGTGGCAATAGTGGAAGCGGGTATTGGAGATGCAGCATTCTGAAGGAAGGGACTTTCAGAAACAGGTTTAAGAAAGATAAATCCAGGATTGGCCTCCATGGGCCGTCCTTTTTTTGGTACCAGAAATAGCCTGGAGTAGAAATCCTTTCCTTCTTGGCCTGGTGGAACAGGTTCTATAGTCCCCCTGAGCCAGAAGATCCTGGATAATGTGAGGAATTAGGTGGAGTTGGTTCTTGGGTGGAAAGGGAATGCCCTGTGGTGTGGGTTTTTCCTGCCAAGATAGGAAATATCCTTTTTTTTACTATTGCCAGAACCCAATGGTTTGAGGTGATTTCTTTCCAAAAGATCAGACAATGAGACAGGCGGAATGACAGGTGGAGGTAATTAAGGCAGTCACGCATTGTTGTTACTATTTCTGTCCTGAAAGGACTGTCTGTGGATGGGCTGAGAAGGGGCTGTCCTAGAAGAGGATTGCCTCCTTGTCCCTTTCCCATGTATGGAAGATGAAAGGGTGGTGGTTGTGGGAGCTCTTCTGACATAGGTAGTCTTAGCAGGGTAACTCCTGTAATAGTTTGGTATTGGGGAGACAAGCAAATGTTTCATATCTTGGAGTTCCTTACTCTTCTCTTGTAGGTTCTTAAACAGCTCTGCAGACTGTTTCCCAAACAGAAGATTACAATCTAGTAGGGCATATAGAATTTTGGATTTAAAGTCTTCATGCAGTGGCTGGAGCCTAAGCCATGATTACCTGCATAGCACAGATGCAGATGCAGCAGATCTAGCAGAGGCCTCTGCTGCATCATAACTGCATCTAATTGACTGCCTAGCAACTTGGGATGCCAGGGACAGTTTAGACGCTACTTCTGTCTTATTAGGAGAATCAGGCAAGCAGGACATTTGGGTTGTAGCTTGGGATACCAAATCAAGGGCATATTTTACCATATGGGTTTGGTAATTAACTGCCCTAAAAGCTAGGGTGGAAAAAGTGTATATCTTCTTACTCAGCCTGTCCATTACCTTGCTATCCTTGTTCAAGGGTAGGAGTGACTAGGATCAAATAAGTCTAGACTGTTTGTCTGGGACTACAGCTATCACTGCAGGGTCTGCCAATGGGGCCTTCAGTAGGAATTTGTGGTCATCAGGGACCTTGTAGACACAATCAGGTCTCTTGGGAGCAGGTGGTTGTGAGTCCGGGTTTTTTTGAGACTGATGCAAATGCATATAACTCTGCAGGAATCATCTGAGGGATGGCTGATGGTGAGGGTGATTCAACCTGCAGCAGCTCAAAATAACTTTTTTTGAGTTTCTGTCATCTGGGTAGTACCCCATTTTTGTTATGGTCACTCCAAGTGTGATGTCTTCTGGAGGGGAGTCTCCCTTTATGGAATCCTAATCAGAGGAGTAGTATTCCAAGGGGGAGGCTATTTGGGATGAGTATGTGACTGAGAGGAAGAGGATACGGCTTCTTCTTCTTTCTGAGAAGTGAAAGGAAGGATAGAAGTGGCTGAGGCAGGTCTTGGGCTAAGTACAGGTATAGTAGGAGCAGAGAAGGATGAGTGCCTGAGGGCCATGAAGGCATGCATCAAGGACTAATAACCTTTGTGGACATGTCAGCCGGTACTTCGGAAGCAATTTCCTCAAGGGTAGGTGCCGAAGTAGACGGCTCTAGAGGACGTCCCTCAACCCCTATTATCGGTGGTTGTCATGCCGTCCAACGACAGAGGGGAGAGGTGGTAGGCCTTGAAACCTTGTCCTTTTTTCTCGGCGGTTCCACCTGGGCAGCCAACTCCGGATCCATTCTTAATGCTAACTTTTTTAATCCCTGATTCTCCAAATACAAATTAAGGGCAGCCAGATGGCTTCTGAGCTTTTTGGGGACTAAAGACTGGCAGATGGCACAGGAGGTATGATCGTGTTCATGGCCTAAACAAAATACACAACAGTCATGGGAGTCTTTATGCAGGAATTGACTTCTGCATTTGCATTTACCTTTCTTAGTGGACATCGGCTAAGAACAGACAAACAAACCAAGCTCAAGCAAAAATATTAATACGAATTCCCCAAAGGGGTACTTAGTTTTAAGTTGAAGGAGAGGAGCGAAGCCATCGATCTGATGTTCGACTGCGGCAGAACATTTCTGAGGTCTGTGCATGCAGGCATCATGTTTAAGGTCCCTGGTTTATGGCTCTGTGTGTGACGTCCCACGTACCAGCAGCAACCAGGCAAAAGCTTTTGTATAGGAGCCGATCTTCGGTCACCTGAGGTGGAGGATCCCACAGTAAGAATACTGCAACAAGAGAAGGATCACACAGTAAGAATACTGCAACAAGAGAATAGAAGGACATCAGTAGTTTTTGGTGAAATATAAATACATGCCAGCATAATCCTCCTGCCTTAGCAACAGCCCTTTACTACCACAAATCTACTAATATTGTCTTTTTTCCTCTCTTTTACCCCTGCTGAAGCCTCCCTAGCAATTACTATAATTACTCCCCTTTTCCTTTGCCCCTGGTATTCTGCTGAATATCCATCCTGAAATCCTTTCTTTGTCAAATTTACATGCATATTTCTTTCCAACTGTGTCTTCTGCAGCACTGCTAGTTGCACTCTGCATTTCTTTTACTTTTTCCTTTTTGTCTTTATCTGTACGGTGACTTATGTTCCAAGATAATACATCTAGAATAGCTATTATGATAAGCTATTGTTCCCATCTATCATGCATGTCAGTTTTTTTTGAATGTGCATTTCCAACTTTTGTGTTACATGCAAACACAAATGTTTGGCAGGCTGATCTTTTATACAGCTGTTTATTCTCATCTCCATTTGAACCTATGTCAACTTTTTTTAAGATTCTTTGTTTTAATGAAAGCCCTCAAACAAAACAATAAATATATTTTTAGAACAACCCCAACTCCTATTAACATAGAACAAACACACCAACTTATGTACGTCTTCAAACAATGAAGTTTAACCCTCCAGATAGGAACAATTGCCTCAAATCAACAGCTGCATCCACAAACATTACCTAACCTAAAATTAAAGTTATCCATGCTAAACCACATCATAAAGCTGATGTTACCACTTACACTGACTGCTGTCATTTTTTCTTACCTTAGTTCCACTCCCAGATGTGAAAAACAGCTTGCATGCTTTCAGAAAACATTAACTTTTAGCCCTAAAAAATGGAAATGGCTATCTTTAAGCAAAACTAAACTGTACACTGTTCTATTAAATGCATTAAAGTATTGAGGCTGCTATCTCTTATTTACCACCCATAATTTCAAACTATATTTCAATGAACTTCTTGCCATTGTACCTTTAAACTTTGCACTTCCCTCAGCTACTCTTAAGATCAACTGCTTGCACCTGCAGACAGCTCATCTCCAAGTAAAATTATCCATCAACAGCTCTTTGTAAATTTCATTTAGAAAATAATGTACAACTGTCTTCAGCTGCAGACTTCTTGACTCCCACTGAACATTTGCTAATTCAAAAAGTGATCTAATATCTTTGTAGATGTAAGAAACTCAACACTGTTCATGGCTTTCATCATTTTGTCTAAGTTTTCAAGTCTACTTGCTTAAAAACACTTGTTTATAACTTAAGCCAAGAGCATTAATACAGACATTCACCCTTGTAAAATAAGAGAAAAGATCTTAATTCTACATATAATGTAATATCATCAGTGCACTTTTACACTCCACCCAGCAGCCCAATACCACAGCACATTAACATTAAGCTTGTTTTTGCTCAACCTTTCTTCTCTTGTTATACATAAAGGCTATATCTCCTACAACTAAAAAAATATTTGTTTACTTTAATATCTAACATATATAACAGTTACTCAAAAGACTTCTTCTGTATTTAAATACCCCTGACTATGCACAACACAAAATGTCTTTACTATAGATAACATGCAATTCATATTATGAAATGTTTTACAGAAATACTGTTTTCCTTAGTTGCTTTTCCCCCTTCTAGTGTCCACCTAAACATTAATGACAAAGTGAGGTGCATGTTTTACAGTCAACTCACAACTTTAACAAAGTCAATGAAAGTCCAAAGTCCAGTCTTTCTCTGACAAAGCCATATTTCACAAATGTGACTGATGTTTTATGTTCTCACATTTATTCACTAATTTCAGTGTTGTTGGCCTTCTTCATGTCTATTTCCATCTCCCAATACCAGTCTCTGGTTCAATTCCAAGGTACTCATGATTCTTCTAGTCAACCTTTGTGTTTTTTTTCTGTTCTCAAGCACTTTTCTTTAGAACACTGGCAAATGTTTCGCTGGCTAAGTCTTTCTGTTGGTTTTATTGTCAGAAGAATGAAAAGTAGTCTCCTTCTATTTGCTGGTTCATGTTTTGCTGGATAAACTTCTCTTTTCATTTCCTCCTTTGCCTGCTCTGCATCCAAAAATGTTTTTGATCCTCCAGGGAAAAATACTCTGAAGACAGCTGGATACAACCGCTGGAATCTCACACCAGCCTCTCGACACTCCCTCACTGCTGCAATAAATTTGCTTCTCATTTGTCTGTTGTACAGTGAATCAACATTTTCCACAAACACTCTGCTGTCTCCAAATTTTTAATACTTTTTCCTTCTGCAGCAGCTTTGTCGGGATCAATTCTTTCTGCTGATAGGCATGCATCTTTACTAATGCAGGTGTTGTCTGCTTTCGCATAGCCAGGTTTGAAGCATACACTTGATGTACCATTTCAATTAACAAATCCTGTTGTGGAATACCAGTCCAGTTACTTATTTGTGCTTTCATAAAATTAATACAGTCTGTTCCTTCCAGTTTCTCTGGTATGGAAGAAAATCTCAGTCCTTTTCTGCAAGATCTGTCTTCCAACTCTATCATTTTTTGAAACAGCTTTTACTGAGCAGTATCATACTCGGCCATCAGTTTCTTCTTTTCAACCTCTGAATGTTGCTGTTTTACCAATTCACTTGAATAGCTAGTTAAAGCTTGCTCTAATTTTTCTGTCCTTTTGTTATTTGAGTTGGCATACTCCTTCAATGTTTCATTTATTTTAATCACCTCTGAGTACATTTACTTTATTTTCTCTAAATTACTGAAAACAATCTCTTGCACCAAAGCTGAAGCATGAACTATTTTTAGCTAAACAGCTGCAGGATTCTTCCCAACCAGTGTTTTCTCTTCAACTTTTCTGGGTGATTTCCTTTCAGTTTTCTCAATTTTTTCTTTGCTGGCATCCTAGTAGTGTACTCAGTAATCAGTAACTGAATTTTACTCAAGCTGACAATAACAATGGCTCTTATTTCAGAGTTTCTTTTTCACATAGAGTGCTGAAATTAAGCTACTGATCAGTGTGCAGCTATCTTGGAAGTCCCCCAGGAATTGTCTTTATTGAGGCTGATGCCACTGTTACCACTAACAACAGTAGTAGAGGAAAAGCCGTGAAATCTTCCAACTCCTTCTCTAAGCCAAAAATGAGGCACTAAGGAAGAGTCACTTCACGCATACTGATAAGTGAGGGTACAGACATATCACTGTAGAGAAGCTGAGGACCAATCACAGTTTCGGGTGCTAAGAATTATTCACTGGTAAGTCTCTCCTCTTACCATCTGGCAAGCTTTGCACTGCCCTGTGTGAAAAGGAAAATTGCTACTGGAGCTAATGAAGTACTATATCAATACTACTCTTACAGTTAAGGTCTCTATTTATAGCAACGTTTCAATGAAGCTTGCACTTCACTGCCTCAACTCATGGTGCTGCTCAATGATTTTTTGAGAAGGAAGGAAGGCAGGCAGGTAAATAATCAGACACTGCATTATTTTGCAAATATTTTCTTTGTCCTTTTATTCCACTGACTGTCCAAATGCAGTCAGCATTTGCTTCTTTAACAGCCCTTGCAATCTTTGTTCATAGGTTCATAGGTAGGTACTAGGCTATCTGCCCGACGGCATTTATAAGCCTAGCCAGAGTGGGTCAGCTTTTGCCGGCCCATTGATTGATTAACTGATCCTCTGTCAAGCAGAGCCAATAAAGTGATCCCAGGGGTGTATTTTCTGTTATCCATCCACTCGTATAGGTCACCCATCCTTGTTTTTATTCATTATGTTTTTGGAAGACAATAAATGCCCTAAAAGAATATTTGGGCAATATGCATGAATTTCAAAAAGCTGCTGTTAAGCAGCTATTTTAGATAAAAACTCTATAGAGTGCAATCACTGATAGAGTAACAACTTAGGCAAAAGAAAGCAGAAAACGTAGCAGCCAAACATAGGGAGATAAAGACAAGAAAATAACCAGAGATCCATTTCGGAAATGTTATGAAAATTTTTATAAAGCAGATGACTAATGAAACTAAGAACAAACAGAAATGAAAATACGTATGGGAGACTTAAGTTAGGCCAAGATTACAGGACAATGAGACTCACAAATTAATTGCTAGTATTATTATTAGCATATTACTAATAAGAAAAGTAATGACAGATTAAATAAAAACAGTGAAGTATAATCAATTAACAGGGATATCTCTAGTAAACTGCGGTGGTGGTGCTGCGGTAGCGTTGTCGCCTCACAGTAAGACGTTGTCCTGTTCAATTCTCAGCTAGAGCTTCTTCTGTGGGGAGACATGCGTGAATGGGCGTACCTTCGTTAAAGGTTGTGCGTCAGGGCCAGCAACTCGGCACGTAAAAATCTACTGCCAATCATTAGCGGACCGGAGTTCTGCTGTGGTGATCCCTAACCAGGAAAAGCCGAAAGACACAACAACAACAACAAGGGATATCTCTAGTAAGACATGGTATTCCTTTGGAAGTTAGAAGGGAAGAAAATGATAAAAATTGAGAAGGTTTCACTTAACAATACTTGGGGAGTGGGGAGTACTAGCATCTGAGAAGGAAGTTTGGTGGCTGTATTTACTAAACATGGTAAATACCCTTCAGATCCAGCTTGATACAGACCCATTTCAGTTTTAAACCATGACTACAATGCATTATGCCTATACTTGCTAGCAGAATGGCAACGGTATTACCAAGACAGATGCAGATCAATGCAGTTTTGTGTGGGATGGGCATAAATTTGACATTAATACAACAATGTGTAAGAAAATACAACTACTGAAAATGAGTTTTTTTAACACCTTAATTAAATTATCACTTGTGACATTGGCAAACTTTTATTTTTATAAAAATAATCAAACCATATTAAGTTCACCTTCACAAACATTATCATTTACATCTATTGTTATATATGCTAAACATTATATAAATTATTCAATTCCTTCCTTCTCATAAAATTAATTTCTCCTCCAAAATATTTTTCTGGATATTTACTTTTATACCCCAAGTAGACTGCAAATTCAAACAAAAGAAACAAATACTTCTATGAAAATCAAAGCTAGATGAACATCTATGGCCATTTTGAAAGTTATCTTTTGGCTTGCTTGTGGTGAGGAAGCTTCCCCAGACCCTTTTCAGTGTGCACACCTGCAACACACTTGGTCTACCTGCATCATTGCAGCTCCCCCCCCCCCCAGCAACTGCAACACTGCCAGATAAAAGCATTGCTACGGTCCGGTTTCTCCCTACAGTTATTTCAAGCCAAGAATAACACTTTTTAATAAGGATACCTACCAGACAAGTCTGCATAGCAAACTTGGTTTACCTGCATCATCGCAGCTCGGGTTCCTCTCCCTGCAACTGCAACATTGCCAGATAAAACCACTGCTACAGTCCGGTTTCTCCCTACAGTTACTGCAAGCCAAGAATAACACTTTTTAATAAGGATACCTACCAGACAAGTCTGCATAGCACACTTGGTCTACCTGTATCATCACAGCTCACCCCCCCCCCCCCCCCCCAGCAACTGCAACATTGCCAGATAAAAGCATTGCTATGGTCCGGTTTCTCCCTACAGTTATTGCAAGCCAAGAATAACACTTTTTAATAAGGATACCTACCAGACAAGTCTGCATAGCACACTTGGTCTACCTGCATCATCGCAGCTCAGGTTCCTCCCCCCATCCCCAGCAACTGCAACATTGGCAGATAAAACCACTGCTATAGTCCGGTTTCTCCCTACAGTTATTACAAGCCAAGAATAACACTTTTTAATAAGAATACCTACTAGACAAGTCTGCACAGTTGACTGGATATTTACAGTTCTTGTTATTAGCAGATGTGGCCCTTAACAGTTATGTTTTAAACATTGTGACTGGTTATTTACATTTCCTTTCACAGCACATTTGTTACTTTTACTAGTTATTTTTTAAACACTATTTTGGCCAGCATGCACACCTTCAAGCCCCCTCCCCCAAGCAACTATAGCTTTGTCTATTGCCTCTGGTTGGCATAACTTAACAATATACTTGCTGTATCTTGTCCCAAACAGATCTGCCTCCACACTGAATACTTGTAAAGTAAGCAAGTACCATTTACTTGGTGTATTTTGTCCCCTAGAAAGATTTACCTTCCTTTGTATTAGTTGCACACAAAGGCCATAAAGTAGTGTTTCTGCAACTAACTGCTTACACTCCTAATTTCCTGCTTCTACCTCTTCCTTGCTTACACTTACATTACAGCTCCAAGGCTTCCACTTCTTATGCTGATTGCTTTTCTTTGCAGTCTTCTGTGAGGGGGCGGGCCAGATCTCTACCTGCTTTTTCTGGTTATACCTTCCCCTATTTTGTATCTCCCTCCTCCCCCATACACATTAACTAGTCTATATTAGTGGGTGTCCTTGAGCGGTGCCATTTTGGCCTGCAGGTTGGTGAGGAAGCTTCTCCAGACCCTTTTCAGTGTGCACATCTGCAAGTAAGTGCCTGCAAGTGTTTAAGCTCTTCTCAAATGTTTGTGGTGCACCTGGTTTAACAGGCATGATTATATTTTCCAACTGAAGTACTTAGCTAACTTTATGTAGTCTATGGATCTAACTGACGTAGTGATTGCTTTTACTGCAGAAACTGTTTACTGTTACATATGCTGCTATGCTAACAATAGTCTAAGGGATTAACTGAAGCTGTGACTGCTTTTACTACATAAACTGTTTGCTGTTAAATATGCTGTTATGCTTACAAGGAATTTGGCTGGAGACTTGTGTTATGTGATGCATACAACTACAGTAAACAAGTGCTACATTCTCCATACTTTCCTTACCTCTGAGCTTACCTACCTAAACACTGATTATTCTTCACAGTCTTGCCTTCTTCTTTCTCCTTGCTCTATGCGCTCCATTCGCCATGTGGGCTCACTCCGCTCCCCTACCCTACCCCCAATTTCCACCCCAGTGCTCCTACACTTATTCTAGCCATAGGTCCCCTCCCCCTGTCTCAACCAATCCACTCTCATCTCCTCACTATCCCCTCCCATCCTCCAATACTATCACCCCTCCCCATTCCCTAATTCTTAAAGCTCTAGATGCACTTCCATACTCCTCCCTCCTACACTGTCACCAATAATCCTATTATATCCTCAACACCTAACCCCCAACTATTCCATTATACCTAAACCACACCATGTCTCTTCAAACCATTCTCATCCTTTCCCTTAGCCTACTACTCCTAATACCTCTATACCATGCTACCTCTTATTCCTCTTACAAACTACCCCTTTCTTTCCTATCCCCTCTTCACCCCACCATCACCCCTAACAAGTATCATAACTCTGCCACATCTCATTTCCACACTATATCTTCCTCTCTAGTGCTTCCAAACCCACTTCTCTGCTTTAAGCTAAAACTACTATCCTCCTCAATGATCAATGAAACATCATATTCCCAAAGCACTACTGTACCACCCACCAAACTCTAGGAGCAAATCAAAACCCCTGCTCTCATTCCCATTTAACTGCCTATGCCTAGCAGGAGGCATACACCCCAGCCCAGGACCTAGTACCACCTGCAATCCATCTCCCCCCATTACCACCAATACTACCAACCCTAAATACCTCAAGACCTTGACCATCAATACCCAGAGTCTAAGAAACAAATTAGCCCACTTCCACACTTGGCTATCCCATACCCAACCTGACATAGCAGCTGTCTCTAAGAGATGGCTAAAACCCAACATTTCAGACTCTGAAATACTACCCCCTGGGTTTTAAGTATTTAGACAAGACCGCCTAAAAAAGAAGGGTGGAGGAGTAGCCTTAATCTACTCTAGCCTACTCTCCATCACTCCCTACCAAAATCCTATTCCACAGATTAACAACGCTGAACTAGTCATAGGGAATCTCAAACTAAATAACCAGAAAAGCATTTGTGTTATAGCCCTCTATAACCCCCCTGGAAACAACATTAACACCCTTGAGGAAATTCTTCTATGGGCCTCATATAACATCAAGCTTGAGACATACGTCCTAGGAGATGTGAACATTGACTGGAGCAAAATTACTGCCAATAACCCTACCATTTCAATCAATCTATGTAATTTCACTCAACTCACAAATGCTATAACCAGACCTAATAAAAATACCCCCCCAGGCTCCATACTGGACTGGTTCTTGTCTCCCACCCAAACAAAATCTCCCACACTGGCACCTTACCAGACTCCATCAGTGATCACTTAGCAGCCTTCATCCGTAGAGCAACCCCCTCCTATCCTCATCTACACCAATATATCCATACTCGGAATCTCAACAACTTTAACCCTACAACTTTTTCTAATTCTCTCAAACTGATAAATTGGGACACTCTAAAATCTCTACTCTGGACAGTGCTGTTGAATTCTTCAACTCAAACTTCTTAGACAATCTTAACTCCCAAGCCCCTCCAAGAATAAAACGTATAAAAACCAATTCCGCCCTTTGGCTTAGTAAAGATACTAAAACACTCATGCAACAAAGGGACAAGACCTGGAAACTCTACCATCGTAATAGGCACTCTGACACCCTTCTTAAATATAAACAACTCCACAACTTAGCCAAAAAAATCATACAAGAAAAAAAGCATACTATATCAAACTCCAGTCTAACCACTACTCTAACCCCAACAGTTCTGGAAATCCATCAACTCACTTCTCAACCCAGGCACCAAAAACAACCCTTGTCCTGACACTAGTAAATCTGACCCAGAAATAGCTACTCTGTTCAACTCCTTCTTTACTAACTCCATAGCAGAACTCCCTAAAACATTCCCAAACAACACCACCTCCCCCCAAATCAAACCCTCTGCCCAACCTTCCACCCCAAACTCACCTCCCATATTCCACATCAAACCCATCCCCACCTCATATATAAAAAACTTCTCTCTAAGCTTAAGCCTTGCTCCAATGCCCCTGACAATATCCCCTCACTCTTTTTAAGAACTGCAGCAGACAGCATCGCCACTCCCATTAGCATACTCATCAACAGATCCATACAAGAATCATATGTCCGCAAACTGTGGTGTGCAGCCTTTATCTTACCCCTCCATAAAGGTGACAAAAATAATATCTCCAACTTCCGACCCATAGCGATTCTCTCCCCTATTTCAAAAATTCTTGAGAAATGCATCCACCTCCAGCTCATGCCATTCATTACACATAATCAACTCCTCACCCCAACACAACATGGGTTCCGTCCTGGCCATAGCAAAATAACAGCTCTTCTCTCTTTTCTAGACATCGTAAACCATGCCCATAACTCTGGAGAACTTGTATCCACAGTCTTCCTTGACCTCTCCAAGGCTTTTGACACAGTCTCCCATACCCACCTTCTTCACCACCTTTCCAGTCTTAACCTCTCACAAAACACCATCGCCTGGTTCAGCAGCTACCTTTCTGACAGATCTCGGGCAGTAAAATGGAAGACTGGCACCTCAGCCTTCCTTCCCACCCCAACCGGGGAACCCCAGGGATCCATTCTTGGCCCTATGCTCTTCAACATCTTCATTAATGATTTCCATGCCGCCATTCCTAACACTAAGATAGTACAATACGCAGATGACTCAACTTTAGTTTACTCTGCATCAAACCTCCCTGAGCTCCAAACAAAAACTCAAACTGCCTTCTCAACTACTGAGAACTGGATGCTCCAAAATCACCTCTCTTTGAATGCCAACAAATCAAAGTTCCTTCTATTCTCTCCCTCAAAATCTATCCGCCTAGACAAAACCTCTTTCAAGATTACAAGCCTTGCCAACTCCACTATAGAAGTTGTTCCTTTTGCTAAACTTCTTGGAGTTACTATTGATGAACACCTAAAATCCGGCACCCATATTCAGCTAAATATAAAGAAAACTCATCAGAAACTTGGCATGCTGTACAAAAACTCCCACTTCCTCTCCCCCTCAACAAGATAGACCCTCGTCACTACCTTCTTACTACCTTCACTAATGTATGGTGCTCCCCTACTAACCAACCTATCTTCCTCCATCTCTTCTAAACTAGAATCCTGTTACAATAAAATCTCAAAGTTCGCCACCACTTCCAAATACTCCACTCACCACTGTAAACCTTTCCACCAGCTGCAATGGCTAGAACTCCCAAACTATCTTGACTACCTCCAACTTATCACCACTCACAAGCTTATTTTCACACCAACTATATGCCCAGCACTAACAAACATCTTAACATTATACAACCCAAACAGAACTCTAAGATCTACACACCAAAAATCTAATCTCTGTTTATAAACCAAACCATCCCACTGGTCAGATTCTTCATTCCTTTTCCATCGCCAAAAAATGGAATTCTCTCCCTCCATCTCTAAAAATTTCTGAGAACTGAGAACTCTGAACATTTCAAAACCCAGCTGCATTCTCACCTCTCCCAAAAATGATAATGCAATTGTACTCCACCTACCTAACCTGCTTAATACATATATACTTTATAACACACAAAGTTTGTTCTTCCTTACACACTACTGATGTACTGCCTTCATGCTAATGCTACCTCTATACCACTCTCAGAGGATTTAAACCTCTGAATTAATTTAACTCATGCTAATATTCATGCATAAAGAACTCATCCATGCTAATGTTACTTCTGTATCATTCTCAGATGATTTAAACCTCTGCATTAATTTAACCTTGTACTACTGTTCTCAACCACTTCTTTCGGCTGCT